>NW_025401095.1:762473-1372446 GCF_011075055.1 Mangifera indica | reverse complement strand
ATACATATGCACCTATATACGTCAAGGGAGATGTGTGTGTGTGTGGGGTATATATATATTTACACATAAAGCCACATATACATACATATATGCATATAGACAACAAAAAACATATAAATCAATAAAAATGCGGTGCCCTCCTCCCATAGCCTTATGTCTCGCTAGTGTTTCCCAGGAACCTTTACTGTAATTCTTTACCTGTAAAATATTAAATTAAATAGAGTGAGTAACCACGACTCAGTAAGAAAATCATACTTAATACTCAAAGCATTTCATATCAGTACTAATCTCTTCTATACTTAGCGTGTCTAGGTTGTTCACATACAAAATAATTAACACGAAACACACATTAAGTACATATCATAATTCTTTTCATTCACACATTTATTCATTTCCTTACCATACAAATATGATTCACTTGTTATGATTTATGCATGAATGAGTGTCATGACTTTTCTATTTTTTGATCGTACGTCTTTCTCAACTCTTTATCAGCCACATAGGCTTGCATGCATGATTCTAATGCAAATGACTTTCATAAAATATTTGCTAACTCTTTTTTTTTTGTCAAATATTTTTATTGATCGGTTTAGAATATATAGGACAATACTCACAGTCACCATACAAGGTATAATCTTCTCTTACACGCATATTTCTTTATTTTTTTTCTTTTGTTGTCCACTCAGTACAACTGACATCTTTTTTTGTTGTCCATACAGTACAACTGATATCTTTCTTTGCTGTCTACATAGTACAACTTGAGTGTAAACATTTTAAGCATGCTTTCTGCTTTCTTGTATCATATAAGTCATTATAAAACCAAAAACATTTGTTTTCCATTTTCTGAAAATATACATAACTTAGAAAAAGTTTTTTCTCTTTCTTTATTTTTCTGAAATCATGCATATGTTATAATTCCTCGTGTATACATGTATAACCATAAGATGAAATATGCCATTCATTGTTTTCCCTTATTCTTTTCAAGCCTTATCGAGCATCAGATTATTTTCTCATGCATTTACATATATCTCATGCATTCCATATGAATATACATATTTATTATAATGGTTCTTATACATATCATGCACATAATTAAGCAAAATTAACCTATATCACATAAAATGATACTTTAATCCTTATGGCCAAAAGTTATATGCCTACTCTTAGTGTAAATTATTCCATCAATTCATCATTTTTCACATACTCAATGCACAAAATCAACTAAGCTAACCCTAGGAATAAGAATGTCTAAAATACCTTTATGGCAAAAAATTACATCACAAGTCCTAATGAATTTCTTTATTTTTTTAAGTATAAATCACCTTAATTCTATACCCTACACACTTATACAAGTAAAGTTTATTTGAATAACCTAACTCAAATTACTTCAAGTATGTAAGTATATAATTCTTATCTTTTCTTTGCTAATTAGATGATTTAAGCCTATCCTCCTTCTTTTCTTCTTCCTAGCAACCTTAATCAACCAAAAACATAATCATCCATCAAAACTCTAAACTTAACATCTCTTAAAAATTAAACTTTTTACTTTAGAAATTATCAGAATTGATAGATCTACACTTTTTATAATTGGAGGCTGAAAATTAGGTGGTTTAGTTAGGTTTTTTGGTGAATTTTTTGTTTGAAGAAAAACTTTAGTAAAATTATGGAGCATTCTCGGCCAAGGAAGAAGAAAATAAATAGTTTGATTGTTTTATAAGCATTTTGGACTAAATTACCTTTAACTTCTCCATAAATAACTATTTTATCCTTAACCAATTACCAAAATCCCTTAGCACCGTTATATAATTTCAATTGTGCCATTCAATTTACAATCCCACTTTGTCTCTTAAATCCTTCTAAAATGACTATTTTATCCCTTTGAAAATTATTATTCATTTAGTAGTTTTAAATAATTCTTTTACAATTTCTTTAAACAACAAGTTATAAAATCAACTCTAGGAGTAATTTTGGAATAGAGTTCACTGGCATACTTGAATCTAGGTGTTACATTTCTTCCCCCTTTAGAAGAATTTTGTCCTTGAAATGTTAGGGAAATCTCTCTCTCATTTGTTGTTCAATCTTTCATGTGGCTTCTTCCACCTTATGATTCTTCCATGATACTTTCACTAATGGAATTGTCTTATTTTGGAGCTATTTTATTCTTCTATCTAGTATCCGTACCGGTTGCTCCTCATAAGCTAAATCTTCTTTTAATACCACATCATTTGATTTCAATACATGTGAAGTATTGCTGATGTACTTTGTCAGTAAAGAAATATGAAATACATTATGAACTCGATCCATAATAGGTGGAAGTGCAAGTTTATAAGCCACCTTGCCCACTCTTTCTAAAATTTCAAATGGGCCAATAAATCTTGAAGCAAGTTTCATTTTTCTTTCAAATCTCATCACATGCTTTTAGGGGTTACTTTCATAAAAACTTTGTCACCTGGTTGAAACTCTATTTCTTGATAGTCTTTATATCTTCCACCATCCTCTGGGTTAACTCAGGCCCAAGAACTTGACTCAAATCATTTCGCTCTACTATGTCATCCTAATGTAATGAGGATTGACACTTTTTTCCATAAAAAAGCTTATATGGTGTCATTCTAATGGTGGACTAGTAGCTATTATTATATGCAAATTCTATCAATGGAACCATTTCATGCCAGGTCATTTTGTAATCTAAACAACAGACCCTCAATATATCCTCTAGTATTTAATTCACCATTTCTGTCAGGCCATCTATTTGAGGATGACATGTTATGCTAAATGCTACCTAATACCCAATACTCTCTGTAAACTGCCCAAAAAGCTAAAAAAAATATGGGGTCTTTATCTAACACAATAGTTTTGGGTACACCATATAATCTTATAATCTTCCATACATAAATTTAGGCTAGTTAATCTGAAGTAGAACTATCTTTCATTAGAATAAAATATGTCGATTTAGTCAATCTACCTACAATCACCCACAGTGCATCATAGTCTTTCTGTACTTGAGGTAAGCCAATGATGAAATCCATTGAAATATCTTTCCACTTCCATTTAGGAATACTAAGTGGGTAAAACAAACCTGAAGGTTTCTGATGCTCGGCCTTAACCTGTTGACATACCAAACACTTGGCTACATAATCACCGATATCTTTCTTCATACCTATCCACCAATAAGTTTTCTTTAAATCTTGATACTTCTTTACTCCCTAGGGTGGGTAGTGTAAAGTGTATCATGTGCTTCACTCATGATTTTCTTTCTCAATCCCAAATCTTGGGGAATACATACCCTATTTCTACACTTGAGTATGCCATCAATCATTTGAAACTCAGTTATTTTCCCCTTATGTATCTATTGACTTATTTTTTGGAACCATAAATCTTTTACTTGTTTCTCTTTTATTTCATTGAGGAGATTAGGTTGAGTTTCCAATCTGGCCACCCAACTCCCTATCACCTCAATCTGTTCCTTCTAAAACTCTTTCTGTAACTCTATCTGAATGGTGAGATGAGTTATGACAATCTTTTTACTCAAGGCATTAGCTACCACATTTGCTTTACCTAGTAATATTTAATGTCACATTCATAATCTTTGACTAACGTCCACCATCTTCTTTGTCACATATTCAAGTCTTTCTGAATGAAAAAATATTTTAGACTTTTATGGTCGGTGTAGATATTACATTTAACTCTATATAAATAATGCCTCCAAAATTTTTAAAGCAAAAACCATTGTCGTTAATTCTAAATCATCGGTAGGGTAGCGTGTTTCATAATCTTTAAACTACCAAGAGGTATATGCTATCACCTTACCCCTCTATATCAGCACGACTCCTAAGCCATTATGTGAGGCATCTCAATAAATATCATAGTCAATACCCTCCTCTGGTAATACTAAAATAGGAGTTGTGGTCAACGGCATTTTTAGCTCTTAGAAACTCTTTTCACAAGCATTAGTCTATAGAAAAGGAGTTCCTTGTCTAGCAAGAGCTGTAAGTGGCTTGACCAACTGGGTAAAACCTTTTACAAATCTCCTGTAATAGCCGACTAGCCTTAAAAAGCTTCTAATCTCTTTCACCGTCTTTGGCCTTACCCATTCAAGTATTGTTTCCACTTTACTGGGGTTTACAACTATACCTTCTTTAGTAACCACGTGTCCCAAAAATACTACCTGGTCTAACTAGAATTCACACTTAGAGAATTTGGCATACAATTTCTTTTCTCTATATCTTTGTAGCACAAATCTCAAGTGTTCAATATGTTCTTCTTCTGATCTAGATATATCAAGATATCATCAATAAATACTACTAAGAATTTGTCAAGGCAATCATGAAATACTCGATTCATTAAATCCATAAAGATTGTTGGGGCATTAGTCAATCCAAAAGGTATCACCACAACCTCATAGTGCCTGTAGTAGGTTTGAGAAGCTATCTTCAGAATATCTTGCTCTATAATCCTCACTTGGTGATAACCCGACCTCAAGTCAATTTTGGAAAACATAGAAGCTCCCTTTAACTGATCAAATAAATCATCAATTCGAGCCAATGGGTATTTATTTTTCACTGTCAGTTTATTCAACTTTTTGTAATCTATGCACATACAAAACGACCCACCTTTTTTTTGACAAATAGTATGGGCGCTCCCCAAGGAGAGTGACTAGATTTAATAAAACCTTTGTCTAAAAGTTCTTATAACTGTTTCTTTAATTCTTGTAATTCAACTAGAGCTATCTGGTAGGGGGCTTTTGAAATTAGGGTTGAGCCTAGTTCTAATTCTATACTGAACTCCAACTCTCTCTCTGGAGATAAACCTGGTAGCTCATCAAGAAAAACATCTGAGAAATCTCATACTATTGGGACATCTTGAACACCCAATTTTCGAATATCACGCTCATGTACCATATGAGCTAAATATCCTATACACCATTTTTTTAACAATTTTGCGCCTTTACGCTATTAATTATCATACTAGGCTGATGACCCTCTTTGAAACTAAATAATCCCCATTATTGAGTTGGGACCGAGCCTTTTTCTTTCTACAGCCAATCTCGACTCTATATCTTTTTAAAAAATCCATGCCTAAGATAACATCAAAATCGGGCATATCAAAGACAATCAAGTCCACCTTTAACACTCTCCTATGTATCACTACCCCCTAGTCCATTACCATCTTATCAGTAATCACACTCCCACCATCTGACATCTTAACTCTAATGGAATGGGTAAACCTAACAGGTACTAAACCTACCCTTTCAATAACCCCCATTGCAATAAAGAAGTGTGTAGCTCTTAAATCAATTAATGCATAAAAGGAAATAAAGTGGAATAAGAGCTGACCAGTAACAGTGGATGGGCTAGCCTCCGCCTGACTATGGGTAGTGTATAGACTCGTTCATTAGTACCTCTCCCTAGCTACAGTAACAGAATTAGGATTTGTGTGGCTGTATCGGGATTGGTACCTCGATACTCTAGTAATCCTTTGCTATATACCCTAGCTGTCGACATCTATAACAAATCACCTGTTTCTACTGGTACTAACATTCCCCACTATGACATTGCTACAAATCTGGCACTGGGAAATATTTTCTTTTCTAGGTTTCTTGTCACTCTTTTCCCATTTTCTATTTGCTTTTGACTGTAATTTTCCTTTTCCCTTATTGTTTCTAAAACTAAAGCCAATTGAACTACCCTCTAATATTGTAGCAGGTGCTGAAACAGTCAACATAATAGGTAGAGCTAACCGACTTAACATCACTGTCTAAGGTACTGTCACTGATGAAGGTGTTGTCATGAAGGATGCATTCCTAAGTAGCTTATTAACATATGCCTCTAACCACATCAACTTTGACTGTTACCACATCAAGTATTCTGTATTGGCCTTAAATGGCCTTTTAAAGTCTTGTCAGGTCATCAAATCCATATTTCTAGTTTCTTTAACTGGGTCCCACCATATGCGAGCCTCTCCCTTCATTAAGAAACTGGCACGCCAAACTTTTTCTCTATTGGTTATAAGAAACAAATCTATGGTACTTTCCATCTGCTTGATCCACTCATCAGCCACTACAGGATTTTTAGTACCTTTAAATTCAGGAGGGGTATGTTGACTAAGTCAGGAATAAACAAGCTCAAGCTGCCTTTGAGCTCTAACTTTTCCTCTCCCCTCATTCCTCATTTCATTTATGATTTCTTCTATAACTTCCTCATGAATCTCATTTCTAATCTTATCTCGATGGCATCTCTGCCTATATTTTCAGGTGTAGGTTTATCTTGACTCTCGATCAACACCTAATGGACTATATCTCTAAATTCTACTGCCCCAAATCTTGAACCACCTAACGGGGTAGGGTTCGATAGCTCTCCCATCTCTCTCTGAATACCCCTTTCATGACCCCGTCCTTATCTTATGGTACTCTTTATCTAATAACTGCATCAGTGTAACTACATAAGAATTTTATCATTTTATTATTTGAATACAAGCAAAGAAAACAACTTACTACAGTCGATTCTTGGGAGCTGATCTATGAGACATGAGAGGCACCTATGCAATACCAGAATGCAAAATTATAGATATATTATATTATATTACAACATATTCTATTATATCTACCTTTAAGTGCCCAAAATCGTGCTCTGATACAAAAAATATAACCTCTCCTAACCAATAGATGTGTTACAAAAAAATAGTAAGAGTTCCCCTATTTTAGAGGGCCCAAGGAATTTTTTTTAATGCCCTATAACATTCCTAATTAGCAATTCATACAAACCAGTCCTACCAACCGACTGGATTTTTATCAACATAATCACAATTAACAAAATAATTACTTAATAGTAACCATTATAAAAATTACCACCCACAGAAACTTTATAACCAATTTCAACAGCTAGTCATATATATATATATATACACACACACAATTACATATATCCAATAATTAGAAAGATATATATATTCTGAAATCATGTATATGCTATGATTCCTCATGTATACATGTATAACCATAAGATGAAATATGTCCATCTATTGTTTTCTCTTATTCTTTTCAAGCCTTATCGAGCATCATATTATTTTCTCATGTATTTACATATATCTCATGCATTCCATATGAATATACATATTTATTATAATGGTTTTTACACATATCATGCACATAATTAAACAAAATTAACCTATATCACATAAAATGACACTTTTATCCTTATGGCCAAAAAAGTTATATGCTTACCCATAGTGCAAATTATTCTATCAATTCATCATTTCTCACGTACTCAATACACAAAATCAATTAAGCTAACCCTAGGAATAAGAAATGTCTAAAATACCCTTATGGCAAAAAAATTACATCATAAGTCCTAATGAATTTCTTTATTTTTTTAAGCAAAAATCACCTTAATTTTATACCCTACACACTTATATAAGTAAAGGTTATTGAATAACCTAATTCAAATTATTTCAAGTATGTAAAGTATGAAATTCTTACTTTTTCTTTGCTAATTAAGTTATTTAAGCTTATCCTCCTTTTCTACTTCCTAGCAACCTTAATCAACCAAAAACATAATCATCCATCAAAACTCTAAATTGACATCTCTTAAAAATTAAACTTTTTATCTTAGAACTTATCAGAATTAATAGATCTACACTTTTTATAACTGGCGACTCTGAAAATTAGGTGGTTTAGCTAGGTTTTTTGGTGAATTTTTGTTTGAAGAAAAAATTTAGTAAAATTATGGAGCATTCTTGGCCAAGGAAGAAGAAAATGAATAGGTTGGTTGTTTTATAAGCATTTTGGACTAATTTACCCTTAACTTTTCCATAAATGACTATTTTATCCTTAGTCAATTACCAAAAACCCTTAGCACCATTAGATAATTTCAAGTGTGCCATTCAATTTACATTCCCACTTTGTCTCTTAAATCCTTCTAAAATGACCATTTTACCCCCTTTAAAAATTATTGCTCATTTAGTAGTTTTAAATAATTATTTTACAATTTCTTTAAACAATAAGTTATAAAATTAACTCTAGGGGTAATTTTGGAATAGAGTTTACAAGCATACCTAAATCCGGGTGTTACATTAGGTTCATTGAAAATGGTAACATTAGTGAGAGTGAAAGAATGCATAATGTTAACATTTAAGAAGTTAGGATGAAAGATGTTATACCCAAAACTTCTACAATTGTTATTTCCCACTATTATGGATTATAACTGCGATGCCTTATTTCAGGACCTAGGGTTGTCGATAGTATTGCTAGGGTGCTAAAAATTAACTTTTTCATAATTTTCTTCTCTAAAAACGACAAATATTTTAAAAGTGTTAAATATATAGAGATAAAATATTTTGTCATTAAAGAAAAACTTCAGAAACAAAAAGTGTCAAATTGAATACATTAGCATTAATCTTATGATTACGAATCCTTTAGCAGAACGATTATCTCCCAAAACATTTAATGAACATATGGAAAGGATGGGAAGTATGGGATGTTATTAATGATATTGTATTATGTTTATATTAAGTTTATCTATTTGATATTCTGAGCTCATTTATGTATTTTTAATATTTTCTATTTTCTATTTGTATACATAATTGTTATAGAATAATGTTGACAAGAATAGTCTTATAATAAAGATATTAAAGTTGGACTACTATGATCATCTTTATTAAAGATCATGTTAAGTTGAGAGTTTGTGTTGTGGTACATGGAAGGAACTATGTTGAGAAAAAATGACATACAACTGTCATGACTCACATTAATATTTCAACTTAATAATGCTATAATGTTATAGTCAATGTAAAAAAAATTTGGGTATAAATTTTGTGCACATTATATCTTTCTTATTAAATTCTGAAAGTAATATCATATGAGTCAAGTGTGAGAATGTAAGAATTTTTATGGCTCACATGACATTAAGATTTTATTTTATCAATATAATAGTATTTATTTGATAAAATAAATTAATATAAGATTTTCGATACTAAAATTCTATTGGCTAATATAAATATGTGACTTTTTATTATAAAAATATATTACTTTTTATGATGAAAAAATGTCATTCTTTATGATAAAAAGAAGCAACTCATTTTTAATTAAAATATGTGATTTTTAATGAAAGTCACAATTAATTCTATAAATAGGAGTTGATCATCTTTTTACCCTTAACACATTTTTCACAACACTTACATTATAACACACTTACACACACTAATAATAACAATTTTTATATAGAAAAACATTAAGTTATTTTTATCCATCATTAAGTCATAAAGTTAAGTAAAAAAAATCAACATCCTCTATATTTTTTCATGAATTCTTTTTATAATTGGTACGTTATAAAATACGATGGAATTAAGGTATATTTTTCTATTTTCATTTAATGTAAAAATCATAAAGGTCAAAATTTATGAGCATGATAATTGGTTCTTTACGAATGTAAGAATGACTTACATTATGGAAATAATTAACTTATATTAGGGCATAATTAATTATTTTTTATGCATATAATAACAACTTATATTATGCGTATAATAGTTTAATATCAAATTGTTTCTTCTTAATGTAATTATGTTTTACATTATTAATAGTTCAATGTCATGAATATAATTATGATTTATATGAATTATACTTTGATGTTTAATTGTCTCTGCCTTAAGATAATTATTAATAACTTACAAAATTTCCTCTCGTACATTCTAAACATAACATAAATATATTAAATAACAAAATTAAGTAAAATTAATACCAACATATATTTTAAATATCACAAATATCATATATTAATTACCTTAATATGCACAACAAAAACATAAAAAAATTTAAAAAATATAAATAATTTAAAAAGATAGATTAGTATTTTAAACAAATGTATTAATATAAAAAGGTCAGGATTTGGGGGGGGGGGGGGGGGGTAGAGAGGGATGGGCAGGGTGAGAAGAGTACAAATGTCTCCCAACTCTAGCTCGTCCTTGATTATAAAGATTTTTTTGTTTTTTCTTTGTCTCTATTTATATTTTTATTAGAAAATCTCTCTCATTAAGCCCAAAGAGGATTAGAGATTTAAATTCGAATTGAAATTACCTACTCTAATAACCAATTTCCAAATCGTGCACACGAGATTCTCATGTGTCTGCGGAACTTATTTGTTACGGACGCCCAACTTATTATAAATAACTGAGAGAATATATTCTCTCCTCACGTAATCGCCCAACAACTTTGAAATATAAAAAAAAATCACCTTATAATTTTATTACGTAACCCACCTGCTATGTGGCTCTCTAAAGCATTAAAGACTTGAGAAAAATTGATTTTGCTCGTAAGATTTTAGCCAAATGATGAAGATTAACATGCCCTTTTTTTTTCGGTTTTGGGTAGTACGTACTTTGATGCGATAAGTTAACGTTATCTCTACCAACCCAACCTACATGGACTCCATCTTCGGCTATTTGCTTCGACATAAGTAGTCTGTGGCCGATGCATAATATAAAGGAGGAAAATGGAGTGAATATAAAATTTAAGAGGGTTAATAAAAAATAATAAAATTTAAAACATAAATATCTGAAAATTGTTTAAAGTAAGAGGAAGATTAGTTTAATTAAGAGTTATATTTAAAAAAAAAAATTTCAGAGTCAAGAGGTTAGTTAACCTTTTTGATCTTATCATGTTCATCCTTAGGTACAATTAAAGATGAATTAAATTGATTCTAATTTAAATGTACCTATTTGAGTTTGAATCAAATTTATAACATCTAACTTAATAAGGGAGTGAAGTAAAATAATAATAATAATAATAATAATATTACAATACCAAAAAGTGAGTTTCATAGTTATTTACCTAAATGCTTATATCTCTCTCTCAACTAAAAACAATTTCATGGAGAAACGGTACATCAAGTTAAAAGAAAAGCAGAAACAGCCAAAAAAAAATTAAAAACAAAAGAAAATTGTTGTAGGAATCGAAATCCTATGAAAAAGTAAATTTAGAAAACAGCACTGAAGTTTACGGCCCAATTAGACAACTTCCAAGTCATTACTGTTATTGTATCTTGTTCTTTCTATCAGGCGAGCTAATTTCTTCCATTCCTTTTCTCTTGCCATTATTTGTTTCACCGTTAATATTCTCTTTTGATTTTCCCATCATAACATGAGGCCGAAGCTTGCTTACATCTCATAGCTTAACCGGCTTCAAAAAGAACTCTTCGGCTCCTTCTTCCAAGCACCTGCTAATTCTTGAAGGAACATTTTCTGAGGACATTATGATAACGGGAATATATTTCAGAAAAGTTGATTTCTTGATCTTTCTGAGGAGATCATAGCCAGTCATTCCAGGCATACAGTAATCCGTGATGATCAAATTGACTTGTATATCATGATGATGATGATGAGAAACAGAAGAAAATTCTGAATTTATCTCTTCTTCTTCTTCTTTCAACAAGCCCAGGAATTCCAAGGCCTTACTCCCAGAGTCTACAGTAGTAACTATTTAAAAAAAAACATACAAAAAATTTGATTAATTTCTTCTCAAAACTCCATGGAAAATCAAGAAAATGGAATAGAAATGAAAGTATCAAATTGCTACCTTGATAAGAATAAGTTTTAAGGAGTTTTTCAATCAACTTTCTGTCCATAAGGCTGTCATCGACAGCAAGAACATGAAACTGAGGTTGAGCATCAGCTGCAGCCACACCCATGATTGAATATTTTTTCATATAATGTAGAAGATGATGAGAGATGAAGGTGATGAAAATGAAGAAAAGGGTAAGTGAGTTTTAAATGAAAGGCCATTGAGAGAGAAATTGAGGATATCTGTACAATTCGGAAAGCAAGATCATGCAGATTTCGTCAAGAATCTTGAGGATCTTCAAGGTTGATTTTTGAATTGGACAACAAGCAAAGAAGATGCGATATTTGTTTGCAATTCAAATATTATTGACTTTTTCTTCTCGTAATTATTATTTCCATTCGACCAGCTCGAGGCATCTATTTCAACGTTAATTGGCCTTTTTTTTCGACTTAAGGCTAAAACTTTTCAAACTTCCCGTTAGAGAATTTCATTTGGTCACAGTTTAGGTGGGCAATCACCTGGCCTTGTCAATAAAGCTGGCAGTACATTTTTTCCTTATTTTGTTGCAGGAAATCTTGCCAAGGCAGATGTTGTTTATTGTTTCTTCCAATGCACTAATTCATTTTTGTCAATCTTTTAAAGGATATTCTTGCACAACAAAATATCGAAAGTGACAAATTTGACTGTAATATCGAAAGTTTGGATATAGTTAAGAGTTATGACTTCTACATGTTTATATATTGTTACGTCTGGCCAAGACCAAGATAACTAGAGACCCACCGTTACCAAGACCAAGATCATGGGAGGCCTCGATATTGATTTAAAGGTTTAACTATAAAAAACATAATAGGGTATTTAGTTTATATAATATTTTATTACAAAAAAATTATCACAAATATAAATTACTTTAAAAATTAATAGATATATATATTATTACTAATTTGATAAAATTTATATGTATAATAATATGAAGAATAATAAAAAACCAATAAATGAACATAAAATTATAATAAAATTAAGAGTATCTTGGTAGTCTTTTAATAATACCGAAAGTGAATGTAATAATCAGATTATCCATTATATTATCTGTCATATCACCATTGGTAATAGAAGATTACCAAAATTTTTATTACTTAGAAACTAAACAAAATAATATCACTAATAAAAGATACATTATCAAATTATTATTTCTTTACCTTGAATCAAACCCTTCTCCAAATAATATATCAGATAATATGTTTAAAAGTTTATGTATGGTCCATAACCAAAAGCGGTAGATAAACCAAAAGAGGTAATAGAAATTTATTGGGATTCCTACACTTGTAACATAAATGCTTGTTGTCTACCTTGACCATATGTATGAATTTAGATCGCTAGATCTCATTGTAGACTTGTATATATCTACCTTTAATAGATGTAATTCACCTTCAATTCAAAGCATTGTATTTAGTTGAGAGTAATAAAATAAGTTTTCTCTATATCTTGTGCTCTTATTCATTCTTGGTGAACTCGAGCATTCCTTTAGAGTTATGAGGTTATTTAGGATTATGTAGTGTTTAATCTTGTGTTTGTGCACAAAAGTCACATTATTCAAGAAAGGTCATTACCATTGGTATTAGAGCATTGGTTCAAAACTTCCTTCTCAAAGAAAGGAACAAAGATAGAAAGTGATGGCAATGTGAGTGATGCAAACAATAGAAAAAATCTCATGGCCGTTTAAGATCTCACTACGTCTTGAGATCCATGAAGACCAAGTTTACCAAGTTTAGGGCACTGACGGATTATGACAAGAAGATAAGTGATTCGGTTTATTATAGATGAAGTTCAAGAGAATTTAACAATGATTAATGACTTCATCCTTGATGTTGTTCACAAGACTCTTGATGATAATCCTCGTACAACAACTGATTTCATCACGTTTTTTGAAGTGAAGATATTTGATGGATTGACCAAGCATCAGTATTAGACTGTAGAGGTAAAAATGGACTTGAAATGGGACTAGTCATGTTTGCATCTCCAATTGTGATCACATGTGTTAAAACTCCTAAACCTAAATATTACAGTAGGAAGAAGGATACAAAGGAGTTGGATAATTTCTTTTGTCACATAAAACACTACTTTGATGTAATCAACTTACCTAATGAGAAGGAAAAAAATAAATCAAGCCATGATGTATCTCTATGACCTTATGGCTAAACAGTGGCATAGAAAATAAGTGAAGAAGAAAAATGGCTTTTGTATAATTGAGAGATGGGAAAGATTTGTAAGAGTTGAAGCAATAGTTTTATTTTAAGAATATGGCATACAATGTAAGAAAGAAAATGAAGGAGTTAAAGCATACTCATTCGATAATATACTATGCTAAATAGTTCATTAGGCTTATGTTGTAAAACAATGACATGATAGTGTAAGACAATAAGGAATTACTAGTGGTGTTGTTTGTATTTGACAAATTCCATTGAATTTTTGTCAATGGATGTGAACCTGTATACACAATATTTGTTTATACACATCTAAAGTACCTATATACACAAAACATGTAGCCATGAAATATTTGTTTATAAAAAGGATGTGAACCTGCGCCTAATATGATGGATACTTTTTCAAAAATTTGATCTAGAAATCTAAGATAAAGAGGGGACCAAGAATGTCATTGTAGGCCATTTATCCAAACTAGAAAAAGATAAATGTAAGAGAATTTAGGAAGAATTTCCAATAGATAATGTCTTCCCCTTTGAACAACTCATGCAAGTATCACACGCTATGTAGACATCGCAGACTATCTAGCATATAGGGTACTGTTGCTTGCCTCATGTTAAGTGCCATATGATAAAGTAGAAAGCATACTGACTCATTTCCACTTAATAAAAATCAGAGGACAATGTAGACTTTATTGGCCTACATTATTCCAAAGCACTTAGATGTTCATAAGTAAATGTGATAGATGTCAAAGAATATGAGCTATCACAAGAAGAAATGAAATGCCCCCTTAGCATTATACTATAAATTGAATTATTCAATGTTAGGAAATCGATTTTATGAGACCATTTCCAAATTCTTATTGGAATCACTATATTCTAGTTATTATGGATTATGTGTCTAAATGGGTTGAAGAATTAACAAATCTCACCAATGATGCCCAGGTTGTAGTGAAGTTCCTAGAAAAGTTCATCTTTACTAGATTTGGAACTTTAAAAGCAATCATCAATGATGCAGAGTCATATTTTTGCAACCATTTATTTGAGAGCGTCTTAAAGAAATATGGAGTTACGCATAAGGTTACAACATCTTACCATTCATAAACTAGTGGGCAGGTTGAGATGTCTAATAGAGAAATTAAAAGCATACTAGAGAAAACAGTGAGCTTATCAATGAAAGATTGGAGTATACAACTAGATGATTCTTTATAGGCATATCAGATCATATATAAGACTCCAATAAGCATTTCTACCTGTTGACTCATATTTGGAAAATCCAAGCAGTTACCAAGCAAGCTTGAACATAAAGCATATTAGGCCATGAAGTTTTACATGAACCTCATAGATGAACTATAAAACCCTATACGCAAACAAGGAAGCTAGGAACACAAAAAAGCTAAATCATATTTTAAATTAAGAAAACCTTAACCCAATGTCTATAACAAACAAGAACCAAAAGTATAAAAACCTTAACCCTGGTGCCTATAATTAACATGAACCAAAGGTATAGGTTAACACCACACTCGAGAATAGATAACAATGAAAGTGATAAGTTAAATTTGAACACTACAAAAAAGTATTCTTGATAAGTTCATGAGTTCGCAAAAGAACCAAGAGAAAATATCTCTTTTTTTGGTTATTAAACTTTCTATTAACACCAAAAAAAGTCTTACCATGGGCGAAAAACCCAAGCTAAGGCAACAAACAACATTGTGAAAAATAAGAGAAAATATCTCACAATTTCATTATGCCAATATGTATTCCTCTATCTTAGGGACTAAGTGCTTATTTATAGCCCTAGTCTAAATAAGATAACTACAATAATAACAATCCTAATATTTAGGATAATGATAATCCTAATCTTTAAGATAACAACAATCTTAAATAATAATCCCAATGTAATTATAATTCTTAAAGAAAATAAAATTAAAACTCTTGAAACAAATAAAACTCCTAAACAAGTAGAAAACTAGAAATACTAGAAAATTGAACTTCAATTGAATTCTCTTGCTTTTTTCACATAAAGTTTTTGCCTAATCAAACTTCCACTTTATATTTTTACAAATAAAAAAAAAATGCCACCAAGGATGTGCAATAACATTTCCCATGTGTTTAATGATCGCCATATCATTTGCCATGTCATCTTTGACTGCTACATCATGCTTCTTATCTTTAAGTTACATCTTCAACATTTTCAATGTTATTTAGCCTACCATACTCTTCCATAGTCCTTCATTATTGGATCACATGTTCTCAATCTTCTATAGATCACATCAAAGTTTCTCAACTTAAATCTCAAGAAAGTAGAAGAGAAAAGATTATTTTAGCTAGAAGAATTCTACCTTGATGCATATGAGAATGCAAAGATAAACAAGGAATGGACCAAACAATGGCACGATAAACATGTAATAAGGAAAAAGTTTGTCGAAGGAGATTTAGTATTGTTATTTAACTCACAACTAAGACTTTTTCCAAGAAAACTAAAGTGGTGTTGATCAAGACCATTCAAGGTGATGAAAGTGTTTCCATATGGTGTGGTTGAAGCTTGGAGTGAGAAAAGAGAAGCACTCCAAGTTAATAGACAATGCCTCAAGCCATATCTAATCAATGAGCCAATCGAAATAGGCACCTTACACTCATTATTAAAGCATTTCTCTACCTATGTAGGAATACAAAGTCAAGCTAGTGATAAAAACAGGTGCCATCGAGAGGTAACTCAAGATTTTTATTACTTTTCTTGTAATTTTTTTATTTTATTTTTTATTTTATTTTTTTTTGTTTTGTTGTAGATATATGTTTTAGTCTGAGACCAAGTGTAGATGGGATGATAGATAAGATAAAGAGCTATGGTAATGGATATAAGAGCATTATATGTATAGAAAAGTATATTTCCACACTGATACTTTACCTGCTTTGATATATTTCTTATTAAATCAGTGTTATACTCTCTATTATAAATGTGTTGTTTGAACTAATTGAATGTTCATAGTAAAGCTTTTAAATATATCTATATAGCAAAATATAGGTTGTATTACCCCTAAAGGGTAGCTTGAATGACAAAAGAGAAGACTTCATGTATAAAAGAGCATTGGTTCAAGTCTTCTCTAGTGACATATCAAAATCAAACTCTTAACTTGCCTAGTTTAGTAGTTGTGAAGTTAGTTACTGGACCTAACGTTTGTCCTATTCGGTGTGATTAATTTCAACCTTATGTTATGGTCTGGCTTAAGTAAGGTTTCTCATTACCAAAAAAAAAAATTATAGGTTGTATGTTGATTTGCTAATATGACCAAATACAATTATATTGCACTTTTCTTTTGCCTGTATATGTTTTATTGTTTATTCCTAAGCAATTTGCTAATGATTAACCACATGATAAATATACCTAAGGTGACTAACCATTTCTTTAGTTCTAACATGTTTTTACCTTGCTTAGAGTTACCACTAACAATTGGGCTGGGTTGTAAAAAATGAAACTTTTAATTAGGCTTAGGAAATTCTAAGTAGTGGACTTAAGAGGGAATTAATTGATGGAGGGAAACAAGCCAAATTCAAGAGCCCAAAATTGAAAGCTTTAAAAAGCCTTAAACAAAATCAAGAAAGATAAAACGCACAAATATATCTTTATGTCGATGTTCTCCTTTTCTCATTAGGGTTTCTTCCATATGCATATGAATATGTCTTTTTCTCCCTTCATCATTCAAGCACCTCTCTATTCATAACCTTTATACAACCTCTCTCTCTACCAAGCAAATATTACCTATAGGAAAGAAATGTGTTGCCATTAGGAAACATAAGCACACAACACCTATTGAGCCTAAGCTCACTCCTAAGCACCCAACTATTAGAGCTTATGAACAAAGCCTGTATAAATAAATCTAAGTGACTCCATCACTTGTGTCTTTAACTGTGACCATCTTCAAGGGACTTATTTAGAAACAATAGTTCAAAAAATTTTCAATAAGAGCTATCAAACCCATCATTTACTTAGATTTTGAGGCTCTAAAACACCTTTATGTGTTTGAAACCATAGGCTTTATGTTGAAGTCCTAGTCCTTTAATAAATTTGCCCCGTTAGCCTTACCAACATACCATACCCTCACCTTAGAGTTCCTTAGTTCCTTCACCTTTTATGGTACCATAAACTTGTCCCAATTTAGAAATTAGGTGGTTTAGCTAGGTTTTTGGATAAATTTTGATTGAAGGAAAGCTTTAGCTAAAAATAATGGAGGTTCTCGGCAAATGAAGAAGAAAATGAATAGGTAATGGGTTTTATAAGCCTTTTGGACCAATTTACCCTTAACCTTTTTCATAAATGACTGTTTTATCCTTAACCAATTACCAAAAACCCTTAGCACCACCATATAATTTCAAGTATGCCATTCAATTTTCATTCCCACTTTGTCTCTTAAATCCTTCTAAAATAACCATTTTACCCCCTTTGAAAATTATTGCTCATTTAGTAGTTTTCTATAATTCTTTTGCAATTTCTTTAAACAACAAGTTATAAAATCAACTATAGGGTAAATTTTAGAAGTGGAGTTTACTGACATACCTGAATCTGGGTATTACATATATGACATTACTTTTGGAAAAAATAAAAGAATCACAAACATATCAGGTTGGGGAATTCATTATATTTTCACAACAAAGTATAGAGAAATAGGGGATCTTTGTGAAACCTTGAGACCTTGGACATAAGAGCTCTTAGAGATTAATCAAAAGCCACGTGAAGATTAGTTACTGTTAAAGGAAAGGTAAGTAAGTAGTTTTCTTTCCCTTCCAATTTGGATTGTGTTTGATCTGTTGTGAATTGTTAATGGGCATATGTTTGAGATCATGTGATTATTATTGTCACTTATACCTTATGTTAATTATTATCTTGTTTGTGAGAATGTGTGTGTGTTTATATATTAAGGTTGATTTGGCATGCTTTATGAATATGATTTTGGTATTCTTTGATTACAAAGGAAAATGGGGTGATATCGACTTGAATGATAGGTATTGAAAGTTTGGATTTTAGTTTGGATGGTCGAAAATCATAAATTCAGGTAGAAAGACAATTTGCAAAAATCAACATTGCACGCCCAGGTATAGGGGATACACGATCATGTATATCTAGACATAATATTCCCCTTGTTAGGTTGAAGCCATGGTTGTGTTAAATTAGGAATAGATACACACTTGTGTGGTATAGGACACACAATCATGTATCCTATCCTATCCAAATTACATGTTTTTGTTTGTGTGATATTTATGTCATAAAGATTCAATAGTACACCCCCGTGTATAATTAAGAAAAATGGAATTAAATGTTTATAAAAATGGTAGTACTTACATACAATTATGATAATGATTATTTTACCGTTATAGGGAATGAATAAGAGATTAATACAAGATAAGGCCTTATCAAAGGCTAAATTTGATGGAAGTTAATATTGGGGTACTTAACTCTGTGAATGACGACATGCACCCATATTGAAGCAGTTATGAGTCGAAAAAACCAATAATGTATTATATGATTCTCACAACTAGGTTGTGTGTTGTGTGGTTATTCCACCAAGCTTAGTGCAGTGTGAATTCATCACTAAGTTATGTGCACTATGAATTGCCATTGAGCTATATAGTGTGATGGATTATTGAGCTATATGTAGTGTGATCATACCACTGAGCTTTGTGTAGTATGGTGGTAAAAGCATCAGGGTTAATCTGTGTGACCTTGATACTTTTAGATAACTATGCATCAACGTAGGGTGCCTTAGCATTAGCAATGCTTGTGCACACACTAATATTGGACATTTGAGCATTTGAGATGTTTATGTGATATTAGAAACAACTTAGATCTTGCTCTTCTTATGATATGGTATTTATAACTTGAAACATAACTAGCACATGTACTAGGTAGGTCTATGATTGATATCTCAGATATTTCATGCTTTCACTAAGCATCTTAGGCATGGTATTGGTATTTTGTAGGTGGCTTATTCTAAGGTAGGTACTTGTCTTAGACCTTTTGTTAAGAGTGGATTGGCTAGGTGAAAAGGGTTTTAGGCTCTAGGTTGGATTGGGTGTTTGTCCTTCAATTATTTGGCTTTCTTTTTAGTTGGTTAGATGAATAGCTAAGTTTGTAGTTAGATTTATGTTGGGCATTTGGGTTGGCTAGGCCTCTAAAGTGTAGAAGAGAATTTCTATGGATTTTTATGGTTGGGTTATTAAACTTTCTTCTATTTGGCTTGCATTATGAGGACCAAGTGGTGTGAACTGATTTTGGGTTTTATTTCCTAGATTCAAGTTAACCTTATATATGTATTTTGCCATGCACATTTCCATTTCTTGTCTAAGCTTTCTCCAATTTCCTTATTATGTTTTGGTTTGCTATTTGTGATTTTGATCCTATTTGGTTAAAGTCTATTGGTGTAAGTATTAAGACTATGTTTTATACCAATGACATCTTTTTTCATTGTAGGTGTTATTTGTTCCAAATCTAGTAATAGCTTCTCTAAAGCTCTACCAAATTCTTGGAAACGAGTTAGAGAGGTTAATGTTGGTGTCGTGAAGACCCCTTAGAATAAGTTGTTTAAAAAGAAGGTTTTTTTCCTTGTACTAAAGTATTTCTCCTCATCTACTAGTGCTTATATGAGAAAGTTAATGGTTAAACCCTTTGAAAAGGTAGAGGACTTTGGAGCAAAAAGGTAAGAATCATGTGCAGTAGGATTCCTCTTGGAAAAAATGACCTTTTTCCAATTGTGAAGAAATTTGCAGAAAAGTTATGGCTATATTTGGGCTTTTCCAATATCACATCAAATGGTCAAGGGATGTTTATCATAAAGTTGAAGGATAACAAAGATATCTTAAAAGTCATTGATGATGGTCCTTGGTATCCAAAGGGCTAACCATTATTTGTGAAATAATAGACACCAAACTTAAAGTTGGTTGCCATTTAGGTTCTTATTATAGACTGCCACTAGAATTTTAGAACCCTAAAGGTTTGACCTATGTAATGAGTGGTATCAGGTATCCCCTCCGACTGGATGTGATGACAAAAAAGGATCAAGGCTTGATTTTACATGGGTGAGTATTAAAATGGACCTTGATAAATAGTATGGAATGTAGGTATGGGAAATAAAGTATATAAATGTTTTAAGGTAACCAAGGGTGCATAATGATACTAAAGGCTCTAATGCTAATCCCATACTCACATTCCATATTGTTTTGCTATTAAAACTCTAAATTTTTATGTATCATCGAAAGTGGGAAATAGAGGAAAAGTTACACGTTTTGGTTAAGCTAAGGGCAATAAAAGCAATATCCTTTTTGGCAGTAGATCTGTTGTCTTAGATAAAATATTTTTAGGTAAAGAGATGATGAAAATAGATAGCTCTATCACTAACAAGGTAGAATTAAGCAAAAGTTTTGATCATTTGCTAGAAGATTATCCTCTATAGTCTAGGCTCTAAAATGAAACAAACAATCCTTACAAAAGACGAAACAACTTTGGAAAGGAGTGATGATGACAATAAAAAGTGTTAATGATGGAGTTGATATAGCAATGACAAAGTTACAAAGTCAGAGGAAAATATAGAGTCTAAATCTTATAGAAATAGCCATATAATTATGGTTGGGTAATCTAGTGAGGCGGTTGAGGATTTTGAATTGCCTCAAATTATGCCTTTTGGGAACTCTCTCAAGGTTAATGAGAACAAGCAAAAGGTGAAAATGGTTGGGAGAATAAGTAAGAACCAAAAGAGGAGAAAAGCTAGGAAGGATCCTCACACAATCCTTTTCATGTTTAATCTTGAAGCGAGGAACATAAAGGGTCTTAACTCCCTTCTTTAAATAAAAAGAGGACAAAATATTTATTTCACATAATAAACTTGATTTGGTTACTATTATTGAAACAAAAGTTAGAGAGTGTAACATAGATAAAGTTAAGAAAAACACCTTTAGTGACTAAGGTTTCATTAATAATAATGACTTAAACCTAAGAGGTTCTATTTGGGTTACCTAGAACAAAATGAAGATTGACATGAGCATAATTGAGAAAAAAGAACAGATCATTCAATGTGAAGTAAGGAAGTTTATGGGTCTAACGAAGACCTTATTTTTTTCATTATGGTTCTAACAACTACATAGAAAGGAAGACTATTTGGGAGAATATCAAAAGAAACAAGTCAACTTTTAATGGGTTCTTGTGGGTGGTCATTGATGACTTAATGTTATAAGGAAAATAGAAGAAAAAATAGGTGTTTTAAGGAAAAGTTAGGCAAAATGAGTTTAGGGGCTACCTTTTTATACTTTATGGAAGGAAAGAAATAATAGGTGTTTTAAAGAGGAGCGAAAGAGCCTAGATTCTATTATTAAAACTATCAAATTACTTGTTCATGATAAAGCTTGTGACCTGTCTAAAATTATCAAAACTAGAAAGAATAAGAGCATTGCTAAAAGTTGGTTGCTCCCCATGTGCATCTTTAAATGAGGGGTTGCTCTATGGTCATTTGGTGGGTTGTTGGGGAGTTTTTATTTCTTAACATGTTTGTTTATTTTGTAGGTTTTTTATCTTTGATTTGGTTGTTTCATTATTAAATGTTGTATGATGTTTCTCTTATTGTTTTAGCCTCTCATTTTTGTCATTGGAGGAACCTCTCCATTTCTCTGAATTAGAAGTTGTTCCTTTATTATGATCAAAGTTTGATGGAAATTGAAAATGGCAGAATCTTTCACTTGGTTGGTGTTGAATTTTGTTGGTAAAGGTTAATATCCACCTCCATATGGTATTGATTCATACTTTTTTGTGCTTTGTCCTTAGCTACAATATGTTCGCTTGCTAGACTTTGATTCCTTGTGATGGCTTTATGCATTTTAGTGTAAGCTGTAGCACTATTATTATCCTTCCCTATTTAACTTTCATTTAAGGTTATTGCTAATCATTAGTCATTTCTTGCTATCTGAATATGGTTGGAAATGGCCTTAGTTTGATGTTGATGTTTATTATGTCTTTATTGCCTTTTGGTTGTTTTGGTTTGGTTTTCTACTTTCAATTTAGGCTCTTGGCTTATCTTTTAGGTGTATTCTTTGGCCTCATACTAGTTCTTCTTGGTGCATTGGTTCTTCATTGATTTTTATGATGCTTTGTTCTTCTTCTCTTGTTGATACTTTATGGAGATGGATCCATAAGCATGCTAGTTCCTAATGTTCCTTACACATCTTGGTTTCTTCATTCTTAAACTCTATCTTTATAAGAATTTTGATAGAAATTCAAGAGATAGAGACCCAAGTAATGATATTAACATTATAGGTTTTGTTAGGCTCAGGTATAATATAAAGTTTATGGCCCCCTGAGTTTTTTTAGCCTAATGCATGTGGGATTTTGGTTTAAATCAAGTTTCTTTGTTAAGTTTGATTTAAAAATATTTTTCTAATCCAATTTAGTTAATTGCATCTTTTATCAATTTTAGTTTTCCTAATATTTTAAGTGTCCTATTTTAATTTAAGAAATAAAAAGTTTTTAGGAGTTTATGTTTTAGAAAAAGCTCTATTTAATATTATGTACTTAAAGTTGAAGTTTCTTAGAAATTCCTAATTCTAATGAAACTAGTGTCTTAATTTAATAAATTTTTTATTCTAATAGTGTTGAGATTTGTTTTTTTTCATAAGAAGAGTCATTAGCTTATATGAAGGACTTAAGTCATCATAATCAATTCAAGTTATCAATAAAATTCATGTTTGAGGCTTTTTTTTTAAGAATTGTTTTGCAAATTGCATTGAATTTTTGTTTTATCCCTTTGCATCCATTTATCAATCCTACGCGTTCTTTTGAATGATATCACAACCCCATCAACACTTGTCTTATCAATTCAAGTTGAAGTTTTGTTTTTCAAGAATTGTTTTGCAAATTGCATTGAATTCTTATTTATCCCTTTGTATTCGCTAAATGATTCTAACCTTAAGCATCTTTATGAACGATCTCATAACCCTATCAACATTTGTCTTCCATCAAGTGGTATCAAAGTATAAGTCCACTGCACTTGTCCTACATCAGGTGGTATCAAAGTCTTGTCTTGAGATGGTTGGGCATGAAGAAAATATAGAGACGAGTTTGTTATACACACCTGCACAATCCAATGACCCACAATGCAAGAGAATCTTTCAAAGTGAGTGCACAATTAATGGTAAGTTGTGCAAGCTAGTTATTGATAATTGTAGTTGTGAAAACTTTGTATCTGACCAATTAATGGAATATTTCAAGCTAAAAACCAAACTTCATCTTACTCTATATAGTGTAGGGTGGATTCATAGTAGTCCAAATATAAGAATAAGTTAACAATGTAGGTTACCATTAGCTTTAGGCAAAACCTACAAAGATGAAAATTTATGTGATATAGTGAAAATTTATGCATGTCATGTATTCTCAGGATGTCCATGGCAATATGATGCAGATGCTACATATAAAACAATACTTACTCTTTCATGTGGGGGAAAAAACAAATAATCGTACCTAACAAGGTTAAAGAAGACACTTCAAAGCAAATAAGAGAGAGTTTTGATTTCCATATTATTGAAGGAGGATGAATTTAAACCTAGAGCTACTAAAGAAATAAGAGAATTGAAGGAAACTTCATATCAAAAAGATGTTCTCTTCAATCTTGAGAGTTCTAAAATTAAAGAAAGTGTTGAGATAAGAGTTAACTATGCTGAGGAAGGTGATCACCTCTTCAATAAAAAAAGTGTAAATATGGTAGGTAAAGAAACTGAAGAAATTGAGGCAAAGAAAGAAAAGCAATTTAGGAATCATAAAGTGATCAAAGAGATGAGAGAAACACCTTCAATTCAAGAAAAACTTTATTCCCTTCAAGAGAATTTTCATAAAAACATTATTGATGAAGATGATCTCTACTTTGATCAAGGTGAATCCATGATCACCTTACAAAATAATTATGTGGTTGCCAATAAACTTAAGAAAAATATTATGGAATGGCTTCATTGTTGGAAACAAAATTTTTATCCTCAAGTGAAGGCTATGGCAAGAGTTTTGCAGGGTGGAAAGCATTGAAAAATGTTGAAGACACAAGTAAAAGGCCAGTGGGATGAAGTGGCACTCAAAGATGACATGGTAGTCATCAAACATGTGGCAAATGACATAGCACGTGCTTGGCGACATGACTACTTCAAGAAATATTAAGAGAAAGCTTGATTAGGTGGAAATTCATTTGAAGAAAACAAGAGAATTCAATTGGAGTTTGGTTTCCTAGGATTTCTAGTTTTCTAGTTGTTTAGGAGTTTTATTATTGGGAAATTAAAATGCCCTAATTTGCCTTTATTTAAGCAAAAACATCCCATTTTAATTTCCAAAGCAAAAATACCCTATTTTCAAAGTCTTAAGCAAAAAAACCCTAAAAGTTTTTTAAGACATTAAAACTACCCTTCCCCATTTTTATATAAACTCTCACTCTCATACATTTCTCACATCATTCATACTCTCACTCTCACTTTCATTTTTACTCAATATTTAATACAATGAGTTTGTTTAGAAGAAAAAAATTCGTATTTTTGAATTCGAATCAAAACATATCCATTCATGAGAATAAGGTATTTATACGAATTTTAACTTAAAACTTAATTTTATTTATTAAATTAAGTTTTTATGTCATATAAAAGGGGCATTTGGATGGAGTTAAATAAAATGTTAAAAAAATATAGGGAGCATTTTGATAATAAATAATGTATGAAGGTTTTATATGAAATATTAGAAAAATATAGGGGCATTTCAATACAAGACAACATATGAGGGTGTTAAATGAAATGTTAGATAAATATATGGGTTAAATAAAATTAAAAATATGGGGGTATTTTGATATTAAAAATGTATGAAGGTTTTAAATGAAATATTAAAAAAATATAGGGATATTTTGATACATGAGAACATATGAGAGTGTTAAATGAAATGTAAGATAAATATAGACGATTAATTGAAATATTAGAAAAATATGAGGACATTTTAATATTAAACAATATATGAAGGTTTTAAATAAAATGTTGGAAAATATAAGGACATTTTGATACAAGACAACATATGAAGATGTCAAATGAAATGTTAGATAAATATAAGGTGTTAACAAATATTAGAAAAATATAGAGGTATTTTGATGTTAAATAATGTATGAAAGTTTTAAATAAAATATTAGAAAAATATAAGGGTATTTCGATATAAGACAACATATGAAGATGTTAAATAAAATTTAGATAAATATAAGGGTTAAATGAAATGTCAAAAAAATATAAAAGGCATCTGATGTTAAATAATGTAAGAATGTTTTAAATGAAACGTTAAAAATATATAGAAACATTTTAAAAATATAAGAGCATTTCAATATAACACAATATTTGAGGGTATTAACTAAATTGTTAGATAACAATAGGGATATTTTTAAATTAGACAAAATATGAGGTGCTAAATAAAATACACAAACAAAGAGAGGGTATTTCGATATTATAAAAATATCAAGTTCGTATATGTTATGAAAATATAAGGTGTCTTTTGATATTATATAATACAATAGGGAGTAAAAAAATAATTAGAAAAGTATAAAGGTCATTTGGATATTAACCAGTTATGAAATTAACATTTTTGTTTAATGAAATATTGGAAAATTAGAGGTGTCATATTTATATTGGTAAATGTTTGTTGTGGATTTTTTATGATAAATATTTAATTTTTTACCAAAATTTTTTATTGTAAGATTGATAATTAAAATGATATTGTTCGTTGCTGAGGAGAATAGATCCAATGTGATAAAAACACAATAAAATATATTAGAGTTTTTAAAAAATTGGTTTATATTCCTTTTGGAACAACAGTTAAGAGATTTATCCAACTTTTGAGTGAACAATGTGGTATTGATCCGATGTGAAACTACATTTAACTATGTATGAAACCAAAAAGAATTAGGCTCGATTCCTCCATAAAGATCGAAAATGATGAAGATATGTAAGACCTTATTGACATGTTTCAATACTTCAAAGAATGTATTCCTGTTTTTTGTTACATATATTGCGATCGAAGGATAAGAAGAAGAAGATGAAGATGAAGAAATTGGTGACAACAATAATAGTGAAGTGAAAAAGAAATCTGTAAGGGAAAACTTGATTGATTTCCATAATGATACATTTTATATTACTGCTGAATGGGTTCATGGAGACAAAGAGAGTGTTCTAAAACTTGATGACATTTTTAATGATAAAAAACACTTAAAAGATATTATGGACCAATTTACCCTAGATAAAGGATTTCAGTATAGAGTGTTTAAGTTTGACATGGGGAGAGGGATGATTTAGTGTTATGATGAGAAATGCAAATGTTTTCTATTAAGAAGAAGAGTAAAACCCAATCAAGTCTTGATATTTCACATTTAATTTACACAAAGGAGAGAATGAAAAGAATATAAATCTAGACAAATTACATCAAAATTTTAAGAAGAAAATACTAAGACACCGGAAAAACTCAATCATTTTTTTCGCTTCACAACTTAAATACAACTTCTAAGTTTGAAAGCAAAAGATGCAAGAAATTTCACAAAAAATAAAAAGGTTCAATAGTAATTGGTAGAATTCTTTTTGTGAGTGGTGTTCCAACACAATCTTAAAAATCTATTGCAAAATTGAAAACATTTTTTTTTCATTTTATATCAAATACATTTCCATATATTAAAAATCTTGATATATAACACTGATTCTTTAAGTACCATATCTTAGTATTTAACTGCAAATACTTTTGCTAGATATTAAAAATGCATCATAACTATTATTTTGTCATACAGGTTGGAAGTTTTTAAAGTAAATAAATGGGTAGATAGAAAATAGGCAGGAAATGATGTCGTTTAGTTGTTATAAAATGAAAAGAATGCCACTATATAATGTTGGCTGATTGTAGAGGTTGGGAATTATTAAAAAATAGAATCAAGTTTGCTCTTTGTTTCTCTCTCTATGTATTTTATGTTCTCTCTAGTTCATTTCTTCTTTCTTGACTGTGAATTTCTTTCTTCTGGTTTTGCCTTTCTTCTTCATTATCTCTTCTTCAATTAGTTCAATCCACATTAATTGATATCAGAGCAGTGATGCTCCGTCATGGTTAAAGAAACATACCAAGAGTTTGAGCAAGAAATGTTACAATATCTACGAGAGGCATTATAAGAATCAGAGATGTATTTTCAGAGGTTGCTAATAAAGTTTTTTGGTGCCTCTAATAGGATGCTAATGGAGTCTTTTGATGAGATCAATAACTTAATTAGAGGTTGGAATCTGCCACAAATTGAAAATTTTGAATAGAAATTTAACCTACTAGAAGTAAACACAGAAGAAGTTGCTAAAAATTTTGAACATAAAATTAAGTTAATTGAAGAGGAAACTATTATGTAATATTTGGAAGATAAGGTTCAACTACTAGAGATGAAAACGCCTGTGGGAATGGTTGTGGTAACTAATTATGGTTATTTCCAAGTACTAATACATGGTTTTGTTGTTCCTGCTTCAGTGTCAATTTTGGTGGAAGATTCAGCTGGGCAAGGTGAATTGGAGATAAATGCAGAATATGTGTCAATCCAAGAGAGCAAGTATGTGGTGCATAATTGGTAATGAGAGTGCACAAGCTAGTTGATGAGGCATCCTAGTATTGAGTGTGCATGGGCTAGTTGATAAAACATCCTAATATTAAGAATGCATGAGTCAGTTGATAAGACATCCTAGTATTGTGAATATACAGGCTAATTGATGAGACATCTCGGTCCTTAGAAGTGGAATAAAATTAATTCATTCTTTTGAGGGAAGATAAACAGCACATAAAAGAGGTATCTATCTCAATTATGGTTACATGAGATACTTGATATGGGTGCCCAATTCAGTATGCATCTAAGATAGATGTCTATAAGAGGCATTTGAGATGAGTGCCTAGCCATTACCCCTGAGACGTGTTCAATAGTGAAACTTTGTCAGAGGGGAAAAGGTTAATAAGGAATACCATCAAAAATCATGATGATCTACTGAGTATTTATACTTACCATATTCTTTGTCCTGTATTTACAGATAGGAAAGACGACGAGGCAAGGGGGGAGGTGGTGGATCAGCATGTTGAGCAATAATTTTGGCTACTATACTTCATTGTCTTAATTAATATTGATTTATAAAATTAAGCACATTGGGAATAATAATTTTTTTTGTAGTTGCTAAACTCATTTTCGAGATACCTTTTGGCACGTTGATTTAATTTTGATAAATATATGGCATTACTCAGTCATCTACAATTAATGAGTGTTTTAATATAAATATTTATTTATATGTGACATGTCATTTTGGGATAATTACTGTTAAGAGTATGCTTTAGAAGAGAGGTGTTACATTCTACTAAATCTCATATCGGATAATCAGAGCAAATGTCTAAAGCAAGTCCTCTAAAACAACCACAATTGTGTTTGTGTCAATGTAGATTTAATCATGGATATTACTATTCACTACACACGAGATGTAACCTCTGCTCGAAAGTGTCATGCCTTATCTAGGATTTTTAATTCGCTATATTTACGTTTTCTTTTATAGAAAATATCCTATAAAAAAAATTATTATGATGTCAAAGTTGATAAGAATTTCATAAAAAAGAACCATAAAATTGAAGAAAAAATGGACCTAAAATTCAAAAGCTGCAAGTTAAAAAACCCTAAAATGACAAAAACTACCCTAAAATTCAAAAACTATATGTCAAAAAATTATAGAATGACAAATATAAAATAAGGGACTTGAAATTCAAAAACTACATATGGAAAAACCTTAAAACGAAAAAAAATAAAAAAAACGGACCTAAAATTCGAAAACTATAAGTCAAAAAACCCAAAAATGATAAAAACTAAAAAGTCATAGGATGACAAACATAAAAAAACGAACTTAAAATTCAAAAAATAGAACCTTGAAATGAAAAAAATAAAAAATAGACC
The DNA here is from genome assembly GCF_011075055.1 of Mangifera indica. Lineage (NCBI taxonomy): Eukaryota > Viridiplantae > Streptophyta > Magnoliopsida > Sapindales > Anacardiaceae > Mangifera > Mangifera indica. The sequence goes on along the minus strand of NW_025401095.1, from coordinate 1,342,723 downwards.
TGAAATTTGGAAAGTAAACATAAAAGAATTCTAAAATGAGAAACATAAAAAATAGATAAAAAATTCAAAAAACCTTAGAGTGGCAAACATAAAAAAACTGATCTGAAATTCCAAAACCGTGTGTCCAATTACCCTAGAATCACAAAAACTAAAAATTGATCTAAAATTCAAAAAACTACATGTCAAAAAACTCAAGAATGACAAATACTGAAAAATTGATCTAAAATTCGAAAACTATACATAAAAAAAATAGAGAATGAAAAACATATAAAAACATACTTGAAATTTGAAAACTACATATCAAAAAATCTTAAAACAAACAAAATTTGAAATTTGAAAATTACACGTAAAAAAATCTTAAAATGAAAAAAATTGAAAAACTAATTCGAAATTTGAAAAAAAACATGTTGGAGAACCCTAAAATGACAAACATAAAAAAATAAACCAAAAATTCAAAAATTGCACATCGAAACATCCTAGAATGACAAACATCAAAAAATTGACTTCAAATTCCAAAACTATATGTCCAATTACCCTAGAATCACAAAAAGAGAAATATTGATATGAAATTTGAATATTACACATAAAAAAGCCTAGGAATCACAAAAATAAAAAAACGAAGTTGAAATTCGAAAACTACATATTGAAAAATCCTAAAATGTGAAAAGCTAGAAATAAAATTCAAAAACTACTATAAAAACCCTAGATTTATAAAATAAATCAATTTGCCCCTTTAACATTTTCTAACTCTTCTGCAGGTCCTAAATGTTTAGAAATATTAATTTACCCCTTATGAATTTCTCTTTCTCACACAAGTCCAAAATGTTTAAAAACTCACAATTTTTTCCCCTTTAAGAGATCCCATGAGTATCACTATTTAAAAAATCAACATTTTTGCCCCTCCCCTGTGGTTCCTCCATGTTCTCCATGGGATACCATTCCAAAACTTGCAATCTCCCCCCTACCAAAGGGTTCCCCTATAGAACCCTTATGTAACTATTGTTTAGAAAATCGCATTTGCCCTCCTCCCTTATCTGAGATGAAGTTCCCACTTCAAAATCGATAAATGTTTTTACCACAATGTCAGTTTCTAGCTACCATTTCAATAACAAATGATTGTACACCTACTTAAACACAATAGTCGTAAACTAATTCATCCAAAACTAGTAAGAATCAAGCTACAAAATAAATTGTTCAAATCTAAAAGCCCTAAACTAGAAACACCCAAAATCTTACTCTAATTGGTAAAATCTAAACATAAAAATGATTCACAAAACGCACTACAAATTGAAAAAAATAAATAATAAAAAAAGAATGAAGAGAAAGAATATGACAAAATTGAATCAAAAATCACACTACAACTTGTCCTTGTGAAAGCAGATATATATATATATATTAAAAAAGAAGCAACAATGCACACCAATCTATATAATATGTCGAAGAGGATATGAGTAAAACACCGAAGAGAAGAGAAGAGAAGATAAATTTAGTATGAGATAGGAAACTTTAGGTTAGAAAATGTAAAAGATGTGTGAAATTGTTTTTTATTGGATTTTTAAAAGAAACTTGTTTCCAAGGAAGAAACACATTTCAAAAATTTTCAAATATTCCGAAATGTGCTTAAAACATTTCATACCAGTTTTGGGGCATTTTTGAAAAAGAAAACTTTTTAAAAAAGCAAAATTATACAAAAACATATCATGGGTGAGTTTCTATGCTTCCTAGCAACTTTACATCAAACGCGAACATCTTAAATGTGATCATTTAACCCTTAAAAAACTTGAACATTTCTTATCAATTTTTTGGGGTGTAATTGTCATTTTTTAAACTATTAAGGGTAAATTGATATTTTTAAAAAATTCAAAAAGGCCTGTAAACTATTTTTTCCTAATTTCTAATAACCCCTAAAATTTTCATAAATCCTAATAATTTCAAAAATAATGTTTGCCCCTAATATATGATTATATGACAAAAATACCCTTATAGGAACAGAGAAAGAAAGGATGAGGTTAAAAGAAAATGAAATAAAAGGATTCTTATATAATTTAGATATTTTGGGTTAAATGATAATTTTGAAAATTAATTAGTAAAGATAAAATAATAATTTCACTCCGTAATACTTTTGGTTTATTAACAAAGTTTAATTTTGGGTGAAAAAATGTTATTCATGCTTTATTTTGGGTGAGAAAGTACTAGCAATGAAAATGTGTTTTAATGCTAAAACTTGAGGTAGGAAAAATGCAATTCACTCTATTTTAAACTGAACAAAAAATGTGGAAATTGAAAAAAAAAATTATAGCAAATGAAAGGTGGAGCTTGAGAATAACAACAAAGGAAATTGTAATAAACTAAAAGGTGGGGACTAAATGAGAATCTAATAGCTAATAGTGCTCCAAGTGATCGATGGCATGTGCGATGGTGGCTAGAGTCTTCTCCCCTACCTTGGATTAGTGTTGCAAGAATGCTGTAGTAGGGGGTAAACTGATTTGAAGGTGACTGCTTCTAGTTCTAGAGGTGATTGTTTCCAAATTTGCAAGTGAATGCTTCCTTAATCTTGGTTGGAATCATTTAGATCCAAAGTTTCAACAAGTACTAGTGGCAGTATGGTGTCAAAAAGTGGTGGTGTTTAATTGAATACAAGAACATTTTTATCCTAAAATGTACATCAATAAGTGTAAAATAGTTACAATATATTTTTAGATTTAATTGTTATTTCAACTTGATAGAAAAGGTATTTTTATTTTGAAAAATTAATGAGTAAGAGTAAAATTATAAGAAAATTAATATTAGGATTAATTTTCTATTATGTGACAAACAAAAACCCCCCTGCATTTAAATTTATCAAAATTCTTATTTCCAAAAATTATTGTGCCATTACATTAATCAAATTAAGTTTTAAAAAATTTCGTTACTAAAATTTGCACCAAACTTGGGTTGAAAGTCTTACCCCTTAGAGAACAATGATCTACTCATTCTAGTTTGAATGGTTGACCATAATATTGCTCCCTATTCTTTGAAAACATAAAAGAAAAACAAAGAGTTTTAGGTGCTAGAATCTTGGTACAATAAAACTATATTTACCTAGTTTTAAGTATTTAATTTAATAATTAGATAATATGTCATTATACGATTAAATGATTTTAGTTAATTGTGCTTAAGTATTATTGTGTATGAGAAATTGGGGTTGTACGACCCTATGGGAAGGCCACATGCCCATGTATATATTGGCAAGGGCAAAATAGTATTTTCTCATGTAATGTATGTGAATTGGCTAAGTATGGTTGACATACACACTCGTATGTGATCAATGCATTTGAATATTGGATAAAGATTTGTTTCATGGTGATTTCAAAAATTACTATTAATGGGTAATGGCATGCACGCCTGTGTATGGTAGGACACACGATTGTGTATCATACGTTATTGGAAAAATAAAAATAATTACAAATGTGTTTTGCTAAATTCATTCATATTTTTCTAGCGTTCATCAAATAGGTTAAGAAGATTTTTAGTTCTTAGAGCCTAGGAACCCAAAGAATCACTTAGGGAAGTCATCTTGCCACGTGAAGAACATTAAGATGTTGGAGGAAAGGTAAGTACAATGTACTTTCCTTGATTAGATTATGAATGAATTTTATGGTTTCAATAGTTTGATTGGTGCAATGATTCACATGATTCTAATTATATATGAATGGTAAACTTGTTGACATGGCTATTGTCTTATAATTTAATTGGCAGTATATGAAAAAATTTATATGACACTATTATTTATTATGAGTTGTGCTGTAAAGTGAGTTGAAATGCTAAATGACATTGTATATTAGAAAGGTCATAAGACTATAATAGGATGATGCATAATTATGTTGATTATGGATGTAATAAGTGACATCTAGTTTGATAATCACCTATTGAGCACAAAAAATCTTATAGTTAGTTAAAATAAAAATGTTGGCAAGGTTTTACATTTTCTTCCCTTAATTAATGTGTAAAGATGCTTTTTTGTGTGAAATGGATTTAATGTATAAGACTGATGATTGAAATAATTGAACTATAGTTGGAAAACACAAGAAAACCTTGATTTGAAATTCTAGAGAAATCATGCTACACACCAGTATATGTTTAGACAAAAATAATTCTCATGTAGAAGGAACACATTGGCATGTTAATTTGAGATTAGGTGCATGCCTGTGTGGTATGAGACACATAACCATGTGTCATGCCCTATGTTGCAAGTCCATGTGTATTAGGTGCATCTTGTGTATAAAGGACATACCCTTATGTACAATTGAGGAAATTTAGAATAAAGGTATCAAAAAATAACAATGCTGGTATGAAGTTGTTATGGTTGTATATGAATATGAGAAGGACCATTTTACCCCTTTAGGGATGATTATAAGGAGACAAATGATAAGGCCTTAACAAAGGCTATATTAGATTAATACTGGATAAATATGCCAAATAATGTAAAAGATGGCACAAAGGGTAATTTGGGTGTATTTGATTATGTAGACAATGACATGGACTCTGATTCTGAGTTGAAAATTGAAAACGATGAAATATAATACTTTGAGCCACCAAGTTGTCTCTAATGTGGTTGTGAAAGTACCAAGTTTAGTTTGTGTGACCTTAACACCTTTGGATAATTATCCACTCGTGTTGGGCACCTTCACATCTAGGATGCTCATGCAGGTATCAACACTAAATGTGTAACACTCGGATTTAGGTATGTCAATGAACTCTACTTCCAAAATTACCCCTAGAGTTGATTTTATAACTTGTTGTAAAAAGAAATTGCAAAAGATTTATATAAAACTACTAAATGAGCAATAATTTTCAAAAGGGGTAAAATGGTCATTTTATAAAGATTCAAGGGACAAAGTGGGAATTAAAATTGAATGGCACACTTGAAATTATATGGTGGTGCTAAGGGTTTTTGGTAATTGGCTAAAGATAAAATAGTCATTATGGAAAAGATTAAGGGCAAAATGGTCCAAAAGGCTTATAAACTTATGCCTATTCATCTTCTTCTTCATTTTAGCCGAGAACTCCATGAATTAAACTAAACTTTTCCCTTAAGCAAAATTCATCAAAAAACCTAGCTAAACTACCTAATTTTCAGAGCCTCTAGTTATAAAAAGTGTAGATCTGTCAATTCTAGTCAGTTCTAAGGTAAGAAATTTAATTTTTAATATATGTCAAGTTTAGGGTTTTGATGAATGATTATATTTTTGGTTGATTAAGGTTGTTAGGAAGAAGAAAAGAAGGAGGATAAGCTTAAATCACCAAATTAGCAAAGAAAATGTAAGAATTTCATACTTTACATACTTGAAGTAAATTTGAGTTAGGTTATTTAAATAACCTTTACTTATATAAGTGTGTAAGATATTAGAATTAAGGTGATTTATGCTTAAAAGGATAAAGAAATTCATTAGGAATCATGATGTAATTTTTGGCCAAAAGGGTATTTTAGACATTTCATATTCCTAGGGTTAGCTTTGTGGATTTTGGTGTGTTGAATATATGAGAAATGATGAATTGATGAAAGAATTTGCATTAAGTTAATTTTTGCTTAATTATGTGCATGATATGTGGAATAGCCCTTATATTAAGTCTATATTATATATTTTGAAATTAATTTGATGCATGAGATATATATAAATGCATGAGAAAATAATATGATGTTTGATAAGGAGTGAAAAGAATATGGGAAAATGATGAATGGGCATATTTCATATTATGATTATACATGCATACATAAGAAATCATAGCATATGCATGATTTCAGAAAAAAATAAAGAAAGAGAAAAAATATTTTCTAAGTCATGCATGCTTTCAGAAAATGGAAAACAAGTATTTTTGGTTTTATAATGACTCATACGATACAGGAAAGCAGAAAACATACTTAAAATCCTTACACGCGAGCTGTACAGTGTGGACAACAAAGAAAATAATCGGTTGTACTGTGTGGACAACCAGCTGTACTGTGTGGATAGCAAAGAAAAATATCAGTTGTACTGTATGGAGAGCCAAAGAAAAATATTAGCTGTACTGTGTGGACAGCAAAGAAAAAAAAAGTAAAATATACGTGTAAGAGAGAATTGTACTTTGTATGGTGACTACAAGTACTGTCATATGTAGTCTAAACTGATCAATGAAAAAAGAGAAAGAATTAGCAAATAGTTTATGAAAGTCATTTGCATCAGAATCATGCACGTAAGCCTATATGGCTGATAAAGAGTTGAGAAAAATGTAGGAGCAGAAAATAGAAAAGTCATGACACTCATACATGCATAAATCATAATGAATGAATCATATTTGTATAGTAAGGAAATGAATAAATTGGTGAAAGAAGAAAATTATGATATGTGTTTAATGCGTATTCTGTGTCAATTATTTTATATATGAATAGCCTAGACACGTTGAGTATGAAAGAGATTAGTACTGGTATAAAATGTTTTAAGTGTGGAGTATAATCTTCTTACTGAGCCATGGTCGCTCACTTTGTTTAATTTAATATTTTACAGGTAAAGAGATGCAGCAAAGGTTCCCGAGGAGCACTAATAAGAGATGAGGCTAAGGGAGGAAGGCACCATATTTTTGTTGATATATATGTTTTGATGTATATGTGAATATATGCATATATATATATACTTGATATAGATATTGGTGGATCTGTATATATATTGTTTCCTATATGTATATATGTGATTGTGTATAGCTATATCTATATATGTATATATATATGGCTAGTTATGAAAATTGGTTGTAAAGTTTCTGTGGGTGATAATTTTTTATGATGGTTATTATTATGTACTTATTTTATTAATTGTGATTAAGTTGATGAAAATCCAGTTGGTTGGTAGGACTGGTTTATGTGAATTGCTAATTAGGAGTATTACAGGGCATAATTAAAAAGAAAAAAATATTCTCCGGGCCCTTTAAAATAGGGGAACTCTTGCCGTTTTTCTGTAACACACCCATTGGTTAGTAGAGGTTACAAGATGTCTTAGCATTTAGGATAGTTAAGTAATTTTAGGAAAGGCCTAAAGTCTTATTCATTTTATTATATAGTATATACAACCCAAAGCTCAACCAGTATGTGTACTGGGTACACGTTACAATTGACATTTGAGATGTCTTATGCTTTCACGAGGTGTCTGAGATACCATATATATTATTTGACACTAGTCATTTGAGATAACACCACCATTGAGGATTAGGCACTGGGCGTTGATGTGATTTGTATAGGTATTTGGGATGCCCAAGAAAACATCCCTGTTGTTGCAAGTAGTTAAATAAAGGACACATGACGTTATGAATTATTGTGATGTATATGTGTATTCATTGAGTGTCATGAGATCATTTACTTACTAAATGTGTTTTATTCATGTATTCCTTTGTGGTTTTTCAAATAGGATTATAAAATAGTAAGACAGTGGCAGGGAAGTTAGCTGGTCAACTTGAGGCAACGTATAAAAGCAAAGACTTTTTAGTCTTTTTCACTATTGGACAATATTTATGTATTTGTATTTCTTTGTGCACTATGTCGATCATTAATTGGTTTTTAGAATTCTAAACTTTGTTTTATGAATTAATATATACACTTTGGGGATTATGGGATGTTAATCCATTATAAATGTTTTGCTACAAACTCTGTGTAAGAAACTTTTAAGTTAACACGTCTCTTCAGGTGCATATTTCAGATAAGGGTATATATTTGGAGAGAAGTGTTACAAATAACATATCATTTTAGTATCCAATTAGATACTCAAAAATGGATGCCCATCTTAGTTTTCTTTTCCTCTCTCTTTATTTTGTGCATAATATTTGCATTATGTTATGTGTTTTTGATAAATTGTTTAGTAAATTTTTAATCTGCTTTGAGTTTTAATAGTCCTATTCACCCCCTCTATGATTATTAGTCATTAAAGGATTTTCAATTGATATCAGAGCTTAGACTTTAGGTTGAAAATCTAATGATTTTTAAAATTTATGATCATATTTATAATGGCTAGCACATCTACCCCTGTTTTTGGTGAAGAACATAGTAATACATGACCATCATTGTTTTGTGGTGTAAACTACAATCAATAGAAAATTAAAATGAAACTTCATATTCAATCAGTAGATTATAAATTGTAAAGAATCATAAAAATGGTAACTTTGTGCTTAGGGACCTTAAGACAAATTTACCTATAAATGAAAAGGATTATAATGATAAGGATGAGGGATTAATGAGTTTAAATACAAAAGCCATTAATATGTTATTTTGTGCTTTGGATTCAACTGAATTTAATTATGTTTCTTCATGTGAATCAACATAAGAGATATAGACCATCTTTTAAACTACTCATGAAGGAACTAACAAGTAAAAGAGTCCACAATTGAGCTTATTTTTTGATAATATGAGCTTTTCAAAATAAAGTGAGAGGAGAACATAACTGATATGTGTAAGAGGTTCTCAAACTTGGTTAACATTCTAAAAGGCCTTGGGAAGAAGTTTGAGATAATCGAATTAGTTAAGAAGATTTTTTAATCATTGTCGAAATCATAGAACATAAAGGTGACGACTAATGAAGAATCAAAGGATCTTAAAAAAAGGGCATGAATAAGCTTATTGGAATTCTATTGACTTAAGAAATGAAGAAAAAGCCCAAGGAGAAGGAGACCAAGCCAAAGAAAAACATTGCCTCGAATGTGGAAAGTGAAGAATGTGATTCCTTAATGGATAGGAAAGACACGAGTCTTCTTGCAAGGAGATTCAATAAATTCCTTTTAATAAGCAAAGGGAAAAACTTTATAAAATCAAAGTATAAGGAAAATGGTGACAATGAAGTAATATGCTATGAATGCAAGAAATTTGGTCACATTTAACAAGAGTGTTCTCAACTTATAAAGAAGAAGAATGACAAGAAGTTTGAAAAAAGGTTAGCAATTCTAACTTGTACTCATTAATGAATTGTAAGAAGCATTTGACTTTTTGAAGGATGAATACAAATGCATGTGTACTAAAAATAAATTATTAAGGAAACAGATGACATGTATAAAAAATGATCATGAATAAGTATGATAAAATAAAGTGAGAACTAGAATTGATAAAAAAATGAAAAGATTTTAGTATCAGATGAGTTAGAAAGACTTAAAAGTGAAAAACAATGTATTAACTGTGAAACTTGATTTACATAAATTTTCCTTAAGAAGGATCAAGATTTGTATCTTGCAATGTTTTGATTTGATGCTTGAATCATTTGTTTTCCATAGCATAAAATCATTGTCTTTGAAAATTTCTACATTTTAGGACATGAATGACCATTCATCTTATATGAATGTTGTTCATGCCTCTTAACCAACTATTTTAAAGCATTTAAATCTGTTTTTCATGATAACATGGTTGTGTTTGTTGTATAGACACTCGTGTGTATCTACTTCAAATTTTTTTTCAAAAAACTATATACACAACTGTGTACATGAAGTACACACTTGTTTACTTTTAGGACTTTTAATTTAAAAATCTGCAAACACATGCTCGTGTTTGAGTCACTATATAAAAAATCTAGGTTTCTTTATTTCACTTGCACGAACCTTAATCTCTTCACTGACTGAATTTCTTTAACTCCTTTTGGCTCCAACATTAATTTCTAGCCAAAAACTTATCGTTTTTCATAAAATCTTGCATCCATCAAATCATCTTTATTTGCTCAGCATTCCATGATTTCTCTCTCTTTAGCTTGATTGAAACACAATTGAAAAATCCTAATGGCTCTAAGAAAGAAGATAATGGAAAATCGATCCAAGAACAATTTTGGCATCAAAACTAGGGACCTTGCACAATGGAGATAAGCTTAAAGAGATGCAACATAAAGGTACTTTTCATGGACATTGTTCAGATATCAATATTATGAATGAAATAGACATTGGTAGTGAGTTTAGTAGAATTACTAGGTAGTAAAGACAAGATACATCATTTTTGATGAATCATCATGTTTATGAAGATCTTGAGCATGAATTTTAGAGTTACTTGATAGTGCCATTTGATGATAATGGAAATATTGTTAGATTTACCATGAATTTTAGACTTAGAGGTGATGAATATAAAGTTGAACCAAAGTAGTTAGTTGAATGGTTAAACTATAATTGTGATGGGATTTTGAATACTCTAGTGAATATTGTTTCGAATGTAGTTTAGCATGAATTAGAAGAGAGATGAGAGTACTATTCTAACACCAAAAAATTGACTAGATTTAATGGTCTAGTAGTGAGAATTTTACATTGAATGATTTTATATACTTTGAACACTGGGAAGAACATATATGGGCATGTAACGGTACAAGATATGGTACTATTGAAAGTTGCCTTAAATGGTCCAAAAGTAGACACAACAAGATAGTTAATCTATAAACTGGTCAAGATTAAAGATTATGAATTTGAAATAATATCTACTATGTTGGTAACTTTTATTGTCTTAAAGTTAGGATTCACATTTGATGATAATGAGGAAGAATTTATAAAAAGTTCAAGAGAACATATTGGGTAAATGCAGATGCATTATTTACGATGAAAATAATTGAAAACATTGGAAGAAATAAGTGGCGTTTAGTGGTTGTCATAGATCAAGAAAAAGATGATGATGATAAAGAATAACAAGTTTGAAAGAACAAGCTGGGGGAGAACAAGCTAAGCCAACCATGCCAAATGAAGCTTTTATGCTTGAATCAAGTTCAAGACATGGAAAAAGGGTAAAAATTGATCCATTGATTGAGGATATATCTCTTGATGGCATGGATTGCATCATTCAATTCATGAAAAGAAGATTTGAAGCTATGAAGTTGTCTCAAAATGTTAATCTTAATGTTATACAGTTGTCTCAAAATGCTATGAATGTGGTAATCAAGGATATAGAGGGATAACTCACTCGACCAAGAGAAGACTTCTACTGAGATTGGTTATCCAAACATAGAAATGATTATCTCCCTTATTCACAATCATGACATATTTTCATGCATTTTACTATGTTCTTATTCATATTGCATCTAATACTATCTTGAGGAACATTATTGGCTTGATGTTTGTCTTAAATCTTAGATTGTGTTGATATTAAGGTATGTTGACATAGCATTGACATCTAGGTATTAATCTTAAAACCATGTACATCCTAGTTGACATAGTTTAATTGACATATTAATGATATTTTGATATTCATTTTGGATAGTGAATTACTTGATTATCTTGTATCATTTGATTATGACATTGATTGGGTTGATTGAAATGTCTTGAAATATGATTGAAATTGTTACTTTGATGTTTAGGTTGAGATATATTAAAAATTGTTATGTTAATGTTTTGGTTAAGATGTTATGATGGTTGAAAATATCTTCTGATTGGATATACTTTTTTATGTTTGGATATGCAACATATTAATAAATGGCTTTGACGTTGTTTAATCGCTTTAATAATTTGGAATAGTTGATAATTTGGAATTGTATATTGAAGAATGATTGGAGGCTAAAAAACTTGGTAAACAACTTGGCAATTTATGCAAATTTGCTTAATGTTAGAGAGAGCTTTTTCAATTGTTTTTCTCACTTATTAAAATTTTGAATCAAATTTAGTTTTTGTCATCAATCAAAAAGAGAGAGATTTTGATCCTTAGGTATTTAAATAATGATAACAACCTAGGTTAGAATGTCTAACATTATCTAAGAAATGTGTTAAAACATTACCAAATCAACGCAATTTAAAAAATGTAGGAATCAAACATGCACGGTCATATGTTAATAGATACATGCCCTTATATCTTCTTTTACAAGCCAATCATGAGGAAAAGTCACTGTGCATCATTCCTTACTTGCTTAAATGAACGCAACCAAAGTTAAGTGAGAACACATGCTCTTGTAAGCCTATGCATCTTTAATAAGAAAACTCACAAAAAGTTTTCCTTATTCACACCTCGTCATGCTTCATGAAGAATTCATAGGTGAAGACAATGAATGACGGTTCACAATCCATAGATGTCGGCTCATAGGCAAAATTTTATGCGTTCAAGTTCTCATTCGTTTCTCTTTTTGAATCCATATTTATGACTCTGGAATTATGGAAAGGTTTTAGCTATAAAGGAATGATGTCATTCATTTGAAATGAATGCCTATTCGGGTGTATATCATAAGAAGAAAATTCTACCAATGGAAGCTCTAGTCAAGGTTGACTATGCCTGAAAAAAATAATTACTTGTCAAGGATGCCCATACATCATGCACAAATGTTTGTGTACCCATATTTTTCAAGAAGAAAACGTCCCTTTTGAAGCCCAATAAATACAAATCTTTATCCAATAGTGATATTAACTATTCCACTCATCCAAGACTATAAATTAAAGCTTCTTTGAGTTGGAATAGGTTAGAGAACATTCATGTGAAATCAGTTATTCTTCTTCTCCTCCAAACTTTTTTCCAACATTTAGAACTCATATATTTGAGAGAAACATTTGTTCTCAATCTTTGTAAAGGAATTTACACTTAAACTTTCTATATTCAAACCTTTTTCAACAAAATCCCATAGAACTATTGTAGAAAAAGGATTCTTTATGAGTGAAACTTCAAGCAAGTTGCTTGGAAAAGTGGACATAAGAGGCTTGGTAAAGAAAGCTCCGAATCACTATATATCTTGAACATTTTTTCCCTCTCTCTTTAAGTTGTGCATAATATTTGCATTGTGTTGTGTGTTTTTGATAAATTGTAGAGTAAATTTTTAATTTTCTTTTAAGTTTTAAAATCCCCCCCTCCCCCTTAAGATAATTAGCCATTAGGGTGTTTTCAAATGTTTTGCTAAAACTCAAGATCAAGAAAATATGATTTCTTGATCTAATGTTTGTACTAAGGTTTTCTTTATGTTTCCTCATTAGAAAATATTTTTTTCAATAAGCAAGCCTTTGGGTTCATGTCTTAAGGAATTGTTTTTAATTTTCCTCAAACTATTTATTATTAATAAATCTATTTGCCTAAGGGGAGGTTTAAGTAGCAAAGGGGTGTGTGCTAAGGATAAGAGCTTGGGCTTTAGTTCCCTCGCAACATATTAAAATAATACTCTTGACTGATTTGATCCAATGTTTGTGGGGTCGATCATTGAATATGGGATTTTATTTGTTCATTGTGATTTGTTAAACCCCAAATGATCGATCCAGCTCAATTAAGGTTCCTTAATACAAAAAAAAGTATATTTAATCAAATTAATTAATTCCTAATTAGGATATCAGCAACTCTAAAAATACTTAAAAACACAAAGAATATAATGTTTGGAATAAATAAGAAACTAGAGCTAGCTTTTTATACGCATCTTCAAATAGATCCAAAGGTTCAAATCTTTACATATTTATCTAGATAGAAGATTTGGATTTACTTTAAAAAAGTAGGCATTGTAATACTGGTCTGATTATATTTTAAGAAAATTACATATTCCTCTTCGGGTGTGAATATTCTAAAAGTTTCTAGAAAAATTCTTGAGTATATTATTTGATATTTTTGGGCCAAGTATGGATCAACAAATTGGTTTCATGCAAACTCCAACTTGGTCTACACATGTCATTCTTCCCACCTAATTATGCTATGTTTTCATTACAAAGCAATATTGTGAAACTCTCAAATCTTGCTTTTAAACTGTCCTAGTGTATGTTAGGATAAGCCATGCCACTTCATGAGATACTCACAACTTAGATTATTGCCCTACCAAAGAACTATCCTTGTGTTTAGAATGGTCTTTTCATCCTTTTTGTGTACGAATGTGACACCAAATGGAACTCATGTGGGCTCGTTTCCATCAGGATCTTCCATGTTTGGATGATATGGCTCAAACAACTCATATTCAAGATTGGGTGAATGTTATATCTTAAGGATAACCCTAATTGAAGGCAACCTTTCCAACCCTCTTGACAACTAGAAATGGGCCCTTGTATATGCTTGGATGTTTGTTAACAACCTTCTTGATATGGGTCAAACAAATTACATGTTTGTTTTATGCTTGGATGAAACATACATACTATTTGTTCATTAATTTCCAAATATATTGAGGAAACAATTGATCAATTATGCTAAGATCAATTGTTTTTTTTTTTTTTTGGTAAGTAAATTATATGTCACCAAAAAAGGAAAGTCTAAAACGGCTTATATAACGACCTGGGCACATCTTTGCTTCTATTACCATGAAAAGAGTAATAGACAACAAGAATGCAAATCTCAAACCATTTATGCTAAGATCAATTGTTAGTAGAAGAATTATCTAATATATGCCATGTTGACAAATTTCCTTATCAACTAATTTTAAGCATCAAAAGCAACTAATTCCAATTTGTCCAAGTCATTTTCCTACACTAAAGGATGGCCTTTATTTTAAAACAAAGAAAAACAAAATTATAAACATCAATCAAATCTTTCTCTCTAACAAAACCCAGACTGAATCAAACATAGGTAATTGTAACTAGTAAAATGCTACATTTATGGAAATTCAAAGGCAGAAGTCCATTAAAATCCATTTTGTTCTCTCAACATGATCAAGCCCACCATCTTATCTACCTATAATGACAATGGAAGCAGAAGTTATCAAACTTAATAAGAAACACCATTTTGATGAAGCAAGAAATGATTTAATTACATGTGAGTGTGAGGATCCCCGGTACACAAGTTTGATGGATATTATGTGGTCAAATATTTCCCCTACAAGTCATGCAAGCAATAGTGAGAGAATTAATCATGAATTTGATTCTTCCACTATTACTATTAGGAACATGCTAGTGAAGCATGCCCCTCTACATATATTCAATCTACCATTATTCTGGTAAGTCAGAACAAGAATTATTTTGCAAATGTTTGGGAAAAGGCGAAGGCTAATGCTCAAACTTCATCTTTATCTTCATGTTAGATTGCTTGTGTGATACACCCTTTACGAGCTGGTTTCCACCCTATATACACCTTTCTAGCTTCCAGAGTTAAAGTTTCGTGGAATATAATAAGTTAAATGCATTCCAAAATTAAATAAAAATTCACTATATATTTTCCTTTAATTTATTTCATTCCTTTATTCTCGTTGGTATTTTTAAATTCGGTAGTATATATGGGAAAAATTGTAAATCATTTTATGTTAAAAAATTTTAAGTATGCCAAATCAGATTATATGAATTATAGTAAACATAAATTGCGTACCTAGTTTCTAGTTTGTGCTGAAAGCAATTTGAATACAACACGAGGTGTTAACATTAGTCATTTCTATGACCTTATTTGCCCGAGTACTGCACTTTGATTGAGAGACTTAGTCCTTGTGTTTACCACCTTCTATAATTGTGTTCTTTTTTTTTTTTCTTTCCTAAGGGAAAAATAAACTTTTCTTGAAAAATGGTTGGGCAGACAATTTGGACATTTAAATAGATGTTCAACTGTCAATAACTTTCTCCTACCAACTATCATTTGGCAATTAGTAAATCGAGTCAGGTTAACCCATCATGAGTAAACCCAGACCTAATATCTTGACTCATACATGATAGAGGACTCGAACCAAATACTTAGCTAGCCATAGGAATCTCATACGACAGTACGTTTCATATTCGCAAATATGTTGTGCGACCTCGTAAGCAATATGCACTTGAGAGCTAAATACTATGCATTTATTAGGAATAACATAGCTACTTCAACTTGAGTAAAATATAATAAAGTGTTAGACTCACAGTATCCAAGACTTGCTCAGTAACACTAGCTCCATATAAGCCCTCATTTATCATTGTGTTATTTTCATATGTATCTATGATCAAATTCATTCTCCCATAAAAGTGACATGATCGATCAGCCAATGGACACCTATAATATATAAGTCTTCCTTTTGTACTTGAAATTCTCAATTTAAGCTTAGTTGTTTTTCTAGTTATGTTTTATAAACCAAATCGTGGGTGTCCATAGGTGTCAAGCTAAGATAACAATACTAAAGTGAACATCGAATAACAGTAAAAAGTCAAACAGTACCAACATGAGGTAAACTTTATAAAGTTTCACATAATAAGGGACTAGAGATTCATCTTTTCACTAGTTCAACTAGTCGTTTTACTTATGCATACATGGTATGAATTATGTGTTATATTGTGTATTCTCCACAAATGTCATTACTTCAACATTGTACAGATTTTAGTTCAATCGTTATACCCAGTGTCTAACTTGGTTTTTAATTATCTTCACATTTATAGGTATTTATTCATATTAAGAACTCACATCTAGCATTCATAAGTTATTTGGATGTGGAGAATCCAAATCAGTTATTTTCAAATGTATCTATCTATAACCTCATCTTGATCGATTATCAAGGAAAATTTTTTTCTTTGACAAATCTTTTCTCAAGGAATTTGTCTCCCATTTGCACGTCCTCTTAACGCCACTATTCTCAAGAATAATATCCCTTTTTGCTTACTCTTTCAATGCCAAAAGTGATTGCTCATGTGAGTAAGTCATTCTTTAACTTGTGTGACATTGTAACTTATTGAGCTAAAGACGATATGTATACAGTGAAAACCCAAAACAAAATGAACTTGAAATTATGGTTTTCAATGTTGTGTCATCAATACAATATATAAGCTCAACAACTTATCAATCATAATCTACGCAATTAAGAGACTTAACATGTGTAAGATATACATCTTTTGAAAAAAGTTCGGTCAAAGGATTAGTGACCATATGATGCGTAGTATTATATTGTACACTTATTTCTCTCTTGGAAAAGATGTCTCTTAAAATATTGTGTCTAGTGTCAATATATTTGGTTATACTATAAAACTCGAATCTTTTATGAAAGTTATCCCATATTAATTATGTCAACAGATAATTATTGCTCCAACAATATTGTCCTGATTACCCAAATTCACAAAGAATTTTATTAACCAACAATTTCTTACACAATCATTGAATAGACTATATACTTGGCCTTCCTTATGAATAAGGCTATGCATGTTTGTTTCTTATCGCTTCAAGATATGAGCCCTTTTAGGGTAAGTAAATATAGCTAGAAATTGATTTTTGTTGGTCTGAATCACCTCCCTAATTAGCATCTAAATAGCGAATCAAATGCAAATTTAATCCTTAATCATATAAATAATAATCCACAGTGCCTTTTAGATATATCAATATCTTCTTGACAACCTTTTAGTGCTTTTTTTCAAGATTTGACTTATATTGACTAATTAACCTAACAACTAAAGTAAATGTCTAGGCATGAATATACCATAGCATACATCAAACATTCAATGGCATTTGAATAGATAATTGTTGAAATTTCTTTACCTTCATTTTGAGTTTTAGGATATATCTCTCAACTCAATAATTCGTCATTTGACACAGGAGTATCAATAGGTGTGTAGTTCACTATACTGGACGATTCTAGAATCTTTTAAATACAATGCTCTTATGACAAAGTCAAAATTTTCTTTGAGCAATCCCTCTGGAATTTAATTTCCAATACATAATCTACCTCACTCACATCCATCAGGTTAAAAGCATGAATAACCATCATTTGATGGTCATCACTTACTTCAAATCATTTCTAGTTATCAATACATCTTCTCATACAAAGATAAAATTTCAAATTTGTCATCATACTTCGTCACATAGATATAATGTTTTTGTTTAATAATTTTTAAGTCATAAGACTTTATAGCCTTATGAAATTTCAAGCACCACTATTTGAGTGATTGTTTTAGGTCATATAATGTTATTGAAGCTTGCATACTCTATGCTTCTAACCTTTAATAACGAGATCTATATGTCATTTCATGTAGATTTCTTTATCAAGTTCTCTATTAAGGAAAGTTTTCTTGACATTTATTTGATGCAATTCTAAATCCAAATGTGTTACTATAACTTGAATCAAACAGATTGAAGTAAATTTTTCAATTCGCAAAAACATTTCTTAGTAATTTATACTTTCAGTTTAAGTATAGTTTGTTCATCACAAGACGGAATTATATTTATTTATTAAAACATCTACCTTACAATTGATTTAGAAAATACATCTGTTCCCAATAAATTTTTGACCTGATGATAAGTCAACCAAAGTAAAGACTTAGTTTGTTTCAATGTATTTCATCTCTTCTTCCAATGATCTTGTCATTTTTCTTTATCAAGGGATGAAACAACTACTTTTATGATTTTAGGTTTTTCATTACCTTGGAGAGTGGTAATGAAAACCTCGTTTTCAATTTCAAATATGTTACTAGAGTACTTTCGATTGTCCACTTCTATGCAATTGAGGATTATTGCTCTTACTATCCGAAATAGATTGAAACTTAATCTCAATGCTCTCACTAGGTTGAGATGGATGAATAAACAATTAAGAATCATTGCTCCTATTATCCAAAATAGGTTGGAGCTCAATTGCATTTGCTTCTATTGTTAGAAACAAATGTAGGAATTATCTCTTAAGTTTCAGCTAATGGTCATTAAGATGTACCTATCTTATTTTTCTTCCATCTCATGCAAATGAAACCTTTATCAATATTATCCCTATTAAAATAAATATCCTTTATTAGTGTAACATCTCTTGATACAATTTCAGTTAATCTTCCAGTGAAGTCTTCCTTAATGAACATATATCTTTTAGAGTGTTTAACATATCTTGTAAAGATGCGTTTCTATCATCTCGATCCCAATTTTTCAAACTCATGGGAAAAGTCATGGATAAACACCACTAAAGGTCACAATTAATTAATTTAGGTTTTCTATCTATCCATAACTTTTAAGGAGTGGAAGTAACTGATTCAACATGCAGTCGATTAAGTACATAAACAATATTAACATTACATCATCACAAAGTGATGTCAAAGATTTGTCTGTGTCATCATTAACTTAATCATTTCTAATAGAGTTAAATTTCTCTTCTCCACTACACCATTTTGCTATGAAGTTCTTGGAATTATTAGTTATCATACTATTCCTTTTTCATTACTTAGTTCTTAGAACTTTTCAGAAAAATACTCAAGACTTTAGTTAGATCTTAAAGTTTGTATCCTTTCGTCTATTTACTTCTTAACCTTAATTATATTGTTTAAAATAGTCTATTGCTTCTGACTTATAGGAGATCAAGTAGACAAGACCAAATTGAGTATAGTCTTTAATAAAAGTAATGAAATATGAGACACTATATCTAATTTTACATTCATAGGATCACATATACACCTAAGTATATAAATTGCAAAGGAAGTTAAACTCTTATAGTTTTGTCAAATGGTTTTCTAATAATTTTTCCAATTAGTTAATGCTCGCATGTAGAAAATTTAAGTTATGGAAAAGTTCCTAATGAACTTTTATGACTCAATTTATTCATTTCATCTCAGCCAACGTGCCCTAATATAGCATGTCATATATTTGTATTCACATCCATACATTTTGGAGTAGCAAATAACAAAAAAACTAACATAATTATAATAAAGGGTGACAAAAACCATATAACCATTCAATAACAAACAAAATCTACAGAAATCACTTCTATTACATTTTAACACAGCACGTAGAGAAATTCAAATTATGTCATAATTTAAAAAAAACATATACTTTAACTAAGATTCTTTGAATATTTAAAGCATACTAGATTTCATGTAGGTATAGGATTCAACTACCTTGCAAAACTTGTTTGCTTATGTCTATCCATCTTACTTCAACCTTTGTGTTATTGCCTACATAAATCCAATTCACCTTATTCAAAATTTGACAAAAATCTACTAAAGCTCGTTTGTCATAAGTTACTTGGTTAGTGGTTTTTGAGTCTGTAATTCACTTAGGATAATACTTAGTTAATATCACATATTGGAAACTAAAGTTTCATCACTTTATGTAAAATGAGACAATATCATTTTTAGCTCCATTCATTCATATGCAAAGTGACTCTTTTTACTTTAATTGCAATAATTTATCTTGTTTTTGTCTCTTCTTCTAGTATGTTTGCCACTTTGTCGTTTTAATTCCTTATTCTTGTTCTTTGAGCCTTGTACGACCTTTTTCCCTTACTCAAACTTAGACCACTTACTTTTGAAACCATAAATAACTTTTGGAACTTGACTTTATAACGTATGCATGAGTACCTGATCCAACAACCTCAAGGGCACTTGTCCTTTAGTTAAGTGTTGTGAGAACTATCAACAAAGTCTTCATATTCTCATAATGGATCAAATGCACTTTTCTACGCTCCCACTCTCAGGAAACATTCATTTTACTGTATGAACCTATTGTTTATTTGTCAAGTTATGCCTGACTAACTTCAATTCCCTTATCATATTTGACATTCTATCAAATTTAATGATCAACTATCTTCATTTAGGGAATTGTAGTTCCATAAACATTTCTATCAAAACCATGCTTATAACATACGTAGTTGAATATTACTAATACACGTATACTATATTGTTATTCATGGAACTAGTCAAGATATCATATAAAGTGAGTCTTGCTTCTTACATATATGATGTGTGTCCACATCACATTTATGTAAGGCACCATTTGAGTTTTTATTCCTTAGTCAGCTACGACTTTATCATAACCTGGTTTATGACCTCTAAAGTCTTTTGCTCATCTAGGATATAGTGCATCTTTAAATGCCATACATCGTTATTATCCCTATTCAGTTTCATCTTTATTCAAATCAGTCATCATGTTCTAAAATGTTATGATTCATTAAATCACAGAGACATATCTGATGCAACTTAATCAGTGCAACCAAATACACATCAATTATTGCAGTTGCATATTAAAATTTAAAATATCTCATATAAGACATAAATTCACTATGTTCCCAATCATCTTCCATGACTCAAATGTTTAATATTTTAAAATTGAATCAAAATGCATCAATATTAATTTTGGATGAGAATTTCACTAAGTTTTACCAATCTCAGAATTCCCACATTTAACATATAGTATATGCGATACAACAAATGCATCACTAATTATGATTAGGACGATTCCATCAACCTGTATTATTCTTAGCAAGCTATAATGTATCCACTCAGTCCCAAAAATTTTCGTTTTCTTGTCCCAAACAAGATCTTTTATTATGAGGGCTAATGGTCATGCATGAATATGATTAGGCTATATACCATCTCTTTGCCAATTAAAAGAGTATGACTGATTATGTATATATAGTCCTAACATGCACTATTTGATTATTAAATGATCACATCTTATACTAAATGTGATGGTCCTTAGTCAACAAACCTACATGAATTATAAACATATGTTTTGGAACATGGATATGTGTTTTCATGAGTCGGAATGAGGTATTACATGCCTTTACACACTGTAGGACCTATAAAATATATTTTACAGTAGATCCAAGCATCACACAGTTTCCACATGCCAAAAAATGGGTTCACTTGCGTAAACACATTGAAAACAATAGCTTATGCACTATCACATGCCAAAACATGGCCTTATGCTCATTCAAGCACCTAGATAACGTCGCACATGCCTTTACACACTGAAACAATAAATGCACGTATGTTCATGCATTAGGGTTGAGCCACACATGCCTTCACATGCTCTCACTCACTAGTGGACCTACTATTGATAATTAACCTATGTGGGCATTGACTAGTCTGGGTTTAACTCAATTTATCACGAGTTGACCTGCTAACCATAACCCATTGACTAAATAAGTTTGACAATCGGGTTTTCCCAACTTGATTACAACTTGAATAAGCAAAGAACCCTAATTTTTTTTGTCATTCAAGTGGTCATCTTTTGGTGACAAAACCTTAGCGCTTTTGTAGCTATCATATCGATCGTTATACTTGGACCAATGGCAGCTACAAATGTCATTAAATTCTGGTAATATGATGACTAGAAGAACATAGCTTTGGTCTCGATTTTTTGCTTGCGTTTTGTCAATTTCAAGCTATTTTCAACATGATTTTCACACAAAAAATGTAAAGGACATCCGACAATCATAACAACACATTTGTAACCTTCAATTTCATGCAATTTGGACGAATTTAATTCATACCCAAAAGGCCAATTTAACAAAATTTTCATTTATAATTCGTATTATCAAAAATTTAATTTCACAGAATACATGGTATACACATAACTGATGCTCTGATACTAATGTTGGATAATTTAAAGCATTCCAAATCGAATTTTGTGAATTATAGTAAACACAAATTATGTATCCAGTTTCTAATTTGTGACAAAAGCAATCCGGATATAACACGAGGTGTTAAGGTTAGTCATTTCCATGACCCTTATTTGCCAGAGTACTGCACTTTGATTAGGAGACTTAGTCTTTATGTTTATTACCTTTCAATTTTTTTCTTTCCCAAGGGAAAAATAAGCTTTTCTTAAAAAATGGCGTAGCATAAATGGTTAGGGAGGCAAATTGGACATTTAAATAAATGTCTAACTACCAATAACTTTTCCCTACCAATTGCCCTTTAGCAATTAGTAAATCAGATCAAGTCAACCATGAAACAGGGACCCAGACCCAATATTTTACGCCTTAATTCCTATATGAAATTATTCTATGTCTTAATGATGTGCACAAAATTAATTGATCTACTAATAAACAATTTCAAATTGTAATTCAATACAATTCCTTCTTATCTTCCTAGGTTTCATTTTCACTTATGAAGGGGTAGTTCTCTATACAAATTTAAAAAATTTAAACTATGTTTTATAAAATTTTCTTCAAATAATCACTTCCATTTTGAATAGTTAAAACTTTCTTTTTACAATAATCAGTATAGAACTTGAGCTTTTCATATATACCTCAATATTTTTTTCATATTTCATTAGAAACACTACAAGAAGTTAAATACACCCAATGCAAAAAAATTTATCAAGATAAATTGCATTTCACTTTAGAACATAATATACTAACTCCAAAACCTACATACATATATATGTTGACTCAAGGAGTCATTATGCTCTTATTTTGATGATAATAAACTAATATGTCTTTAAGCATATTAACTAATGATTTTACTTGAGTGTGAGCTTAGATTACAAAAATTTATCTAATGCACTTGAAGAAGTTTCAAGATGGAAATGAAAGACAAGACTCAAGTGAAGAATTCTTGAAGATTTAAAGAAAAACTCAAGTTTAAGTAGATATATTTGTAATTTGGAGCATTCGTTTTGATTAGAATATTTATTTGCATGTGATAGCTTACTTGAAAATTTATTCTCATATCTTTCACATTTTGGGTTAAAATATTGTCTTTCAAACTTATTGGGTTAAGCCAATTTTTTCACTAAAGTTTATTAATTCATTTAAAATGATGAATTTTTGTGAACTACATTTTCATATCTTAAAGTTGGTTTTAAAAGAATTTTCAAAAATGGGTTAAATTGTCACTTTTCAAAGTTTTAGGGGTCAAATATAATTTTTGAAAATTCAAGGGGTAAATTATAATAAAATTTGGTCGACCGAATTCTTCGATGGTAGCTTTTGAATTGTCCAAAAGCCATGTATTTTGGCTTTCAGAAATTTGGTTGACCGAATTAAATCCGCTCGACTGAATTTTAGTTTGAACTTTCTAACGGCTAGTGCCATGTAAGCACCATAGGAGTGCCATGTCACATTCGATTGATTGAATTACATCTGATTGATCGAATTATATGTTTTCTGGAAAATTAAAACAATTAGTCTTTATGCACAACGATAATTTTTCTCATTTTCCCTTATATAAACCTAATCAAATTCATTCGAAAAGAACTTTCATATATTTGAGAGCAAATTAGTTTCGAGCTATTTACTTGTAAATTCTCTTGTCTAATCAAAACTCTTGCTCATACACTTTGTAATTTCATTTGCATTGAGATGTACTAAGCTTAAACTTTCATATACACTCTTTGAGAGAGATCATATTTTGATTTTATATTAAAATTCATACTATAAAAGAGTGAGATTCACTCTTGGAGAGATTAGAAAATTTTTAGGGAGAGAAATTGAGCTTTAACATTTGTAAAGATTAATAGCACCTTGGAAGCTATTTTGGTTGTGAAGAAAAGTTTGGTTGAGTTTTTGGTCAACCAAGGATTAGTGAAATACTCCAAAGGAGAAAGCTTAGGGAGTGGACGTAGGCTAGGTTGAGCCGAACCACTATATATCGTGTGTTTGATTTTTTCTTCTCATACTTTATGTTATGTTATTTTGATTGTATTGATTATTTGAAATATTTTTGTTATTCTCATAAATGGGATTAAAAATAGGCAACATTCATTGATTTGAATAAATTGTTTTAATTCTCTAATTTGGTAAAGATTGTTTTAAAATTGTCTAATTCACCTCCCTCTTAGGTCATTCGATCCTTCAATATATAGGTAATTCATCACATTTCCTTCATATATATTTCATCTTAGGTATAAGTAAGCTATACCTACCCAAACAACATACTAATCTAGTATGAATTAAGAATATCCAATTCAAAAGCCTTCCTTAAGTTAATGTGGCAAGGAAGAAAAACATTATAGCTTGGCCATGAATGTCTTGATAACTTAGCCTCCCTCAAGCTGATAAATTTTTAGAACGAAGTCCAATGCCATTGTTAAAAAATAAATAACTTTGTATTTCTGATCTAGATGAGTTCATTTGTTTAGGTATATTGACGCTTTCACTTATGTGGAAAGTGAAAAAATGAGTTTATTAGTTTAACCCACTCACGCCTTTACCTTTATGGAAAGATGAGTTTTTAATTTGGCACACTCATGCATCACCTCCGTGGAAAATTAGTTTTTAGTTTGGCATGCTCACACTACCACTTCCGTGGAAAGATAAGTTTATTAGTTTGGTACACTCACATAGTAATTTTTTCATTAGCACTATCACCTCTTGACTTGCATTACAAACTCAATTCAACAAATTCTTTACTCACTTGAGTTTGCTAAATTAAGTTTGAGGGAAGTGTTAGAAAATATTAGAATACATTTCAAATATATACTTTCTATGTTAGAATATATCCTAGGTTAGCATATATTCTAAATATATGTTTTTCCTTTGTACATTATTGTATATCGATTACTTTGATTTGTGTTTTCTTATATAAAATCTATGATAGGTATAAATTCATGTATCATTTAGATAGTTTAATATACTACAAATACAATTTCTTTCTATTTTATCAGCCATGAAATGGGACCCAAAAGTGTTCATTAATTTATAACCTTTGGAAACTTGCCACATGTTAATTTGGTAGCATGTAGCAAGTAAAATTATGTGCACTAATAATAAAAACAAATTTATATACTAACAATGATATATCACCGTATAATTTGGTGTTATTTTATTATAAATTCAAAATTATTCAATTGCACTATGACATATCACTATTAATGTACAAATTAGTATATATTATAAGTACATATAATTTTACTATAATTTATTACTTTTGCATAACAAATTTATTCCCTTAATGGGCTTTATTATGTTATCTTGAGCTTTAAAAATGGTTAATGGATTTTCAAGTGGAACAACTTATGTGCCACATCAATTCTCCCTTTTTGGTGGCTCAAACTGGTTTATCTAAAGGAACTCTTAGTATCAGGAGTCCTCAGCACTTTGCCTTAAGGGGGCGTTTGGTTTGAGTAATGTTTGATTACTAAAATAGAAAGATTACCTTGAAGATAGATTACTTAGAAGATTACTGGGTATAAATGATTACTATGTTTGATAAAATTTGATAGGTATAAATAATTATTGTGTTTGGTTAAAGGTAATAAAAGATTACTAGTAAATTATTTTACTTAAATGCCCTTAAATATAATTATTTTTAAATAATTTTTTATATTATTTGTCATATTAATTAAAAATAAATTTATTTTTATCTCAAAAAATTAATAAATAATAATTTTTCTATAATAAACTCAAGATTACCCCAGTAATCTTTAAATACCTAAGGTGAAGGTGGTAATCAGATTACCACCTATATTACCTGCGACATCAGCATTGGTAATAGAATATTACGGTAATATTTTATTACTGACAAACCAAACAAGGGAATAAAAGATAGATTACCAATGTAATCTTAAAAACCTTTAACCAAACGCACCCTAAGTCTTGTGTCTTAAGAGGGAGTTTTGGGTCTAAAGCTACTAGACAAACTTTGGACTAGGATTTTGTCATTAAACCTTCAATTGTTTTTGAATCAATAAAATTATATGTATTTAATTTTAAGTATTCAGTTGGGCACACATATCACTTCTTCATCCCAATTATTTATGACTTTATTCCCATTCATTTGATATTCTTCCTACCCTTTTAGTGAAAGGGAATTGTAGGTCATATGTATGATTTTACTCTCTGACGATTCCTAATTTTAGGAATTAGTTGATTTTGATTCCATAATTTTTCACAAAGTATTGAACCGATTACCCTTAGTTGAAACAATATCCAAGTATTAGCAAATCATGACACTATCCCATTTTATCATTAAATTTTATAAATTTAAAACTAAACAATCAAAAGAAAATACCTTTATTGCACTTAAAGATGACATGCATAGCCAAAATACGAGACTTTTTCTTTTAGGATGAGTAATAATAGAAAAGGAAATTAAAGCAAATGCCCCCCTGCACCCCCTCCCCCCCTCAAAACATAATGTCAAGCAAAAATGCCCTCTTTTCGAAAAAAGCCCCAATTTTTTTAAAATACCAATAATACCCTTCACAACTTCTATATAAACTCTTATCCTCATACCTTCCTTACACTATTTAAATCTTCATTTTTCACTTAATATTTGACACTATGGGTTTAGTTGAAAGGAAAAAAAATTGTGCTTCGAGTTTGAGTCGAAAATAATCCATCTGTGATAACAAAGTATTTTTACAAATCTTAATCTATAATTTAATTTATTCGTTAAATCAAGTCTGTATATTTTATTTATATAATGACATAAGGGGTTAAATGAGGTGTTAAATGAAAAATATTAGAAAAATATAAGGGTATTTTGAGATCTGATGATATATAAGGGTGGTAAATAAAATATCAGATAAATGTAGGGGTATTTTGAAATTAGATAAAATATGAGGGAAATTTGGATATTTGATAATACATGAGGGGGTTAAATAAAATGTTAAGAAATTGTGAGAGTCATTTTGATATTAGACAATGTATGAAGGTGTTAAATGTAAAATATTAGAAAAATATAGAGACATTTCGAGATTTGAAGATGTATAAAGGTAATAAATGAAACGTTAGATAAATGTAAGAGGTATTTTAAAATTAGATAAAATATGAGGGTGTTAAATGAAATATGCCAAAATTAAGGGGGTATTTCAATAATATAAGAATATCGAGTTCACTTATGTTAGAAAAATATAAGGGGTTTTTTATCTTTGATAATATATGAGGGAGTTAAACGAAATTAAGAAAATTATATGAGGTATTTTAAAATTAGAAAAAAAATATGAGGGTGCCAAAGAAATATAGCAAAATTAGGGGGCATTTAGATATTATAAGAATATCAAGTTTGTATATGTTAGAAAAATTTTAGGAGTATTTTGACTTTTAATAATATATAAAGGGGTTAAAAAATACAAGAAAAAAACAAGGGGCATTTTGTTTGTACAGGTAAAGTTTAATATATCATGTTTAATATAGGATTGATAATTGAAATGATAGATTATGCTACTCTTCATTTCAAAAGACAATGGATTTAATAGGATATAATGAAATACATTGGAGGTTTTAAAATAGTGGTTAAAATTCCATTCAAAACAATACTTGGGGGATTTATCTAACTGTTAAGTGAAAAATGTGGTATCGATTCAATCTAAAATAACATTTAGCTATGCATGAAACCAAAACATATTGAGTTAGACTCCCCTGTAAAAATTGAAAGTGATGAAGATGTCGAGGGTCTTATTGACATATCAAAATATTTTTGGAATGTATTCTAGTTTTTGTTACATGTACCCCCATCAAAGCACAAGGAAAAGAAGAAATAAGTGACAACAATTATGGTGAATTGAAAAAGGAATCTGATAATGAAGAGTTGACATATTTTCATAACGATACATTATATATTGCTACATAATCGGTTTTGGAGACAAGAAGAAAATTCTAGGTTGAGGTGACTTTGATAGAAACAAGATGACTAATGTTCCTATTGATAAGCCACACCTAGACAATACATCACCTGTTAACTATGATATAAGTAGTCTTCAACTTGAAGATCCTTTTCAAGGTGACAAGAATTATATTGATCTATTTTTTGATAATGTCCCCACTGATTCATTTAAGTGGCTACCTGATTTTCCTCCATAGCCTTCAATAACATCAAGTGGTGTAAGATCAATGTGAAAGGAGAATGTTGTAAAAACTGGTAACATTTTTAAGGATAAAAAAAACACTTGAAAGATGTAATGGTTTAATTTGTATTGGAGAAAGGATTCCAATACAAAGTGGCTAAGTCAAACACGGAGAGATGGAAGATTAAATGCAATGATAAGCAATATGAATGGTATATATCAGAAAAAAGTGACATATTTTGAATTCGTTTTATGAATCCTAAACACACATGCTTAAGAGATCATATAAAACCACATTATAGGCAAACTAGGGCTCAAGCTTTAGGTCAATTAATGAAATCAAAATTTATGTTGATTGACCATATTTATCGGTCTAAGAAGATCATTATCGACATCATCGATAGGCATAAAATTGATATATCATATTCATAAGCTTTATAGGCAAAGAATTGGGTAATACAATCATTGAGGGTTCACTGAAAGTGTTATTTATGTTTTTACCAAATTATTACTATAATTTAGAGCTTACTAATTCGGGTATTGTGAAGTATATAAAAACAAACAAGGAATGTCGCTTTCAATTTTTTTTATGGCATTAGGTTGTCTTATCCTTGCATTTTAATAATATCTTGTATCAGTTATTTGCATTAACGTTGTTTCCTTAAAAGGTCGATATCTTGGACATTTATTTCTTATTGTAACCCTGGATGGTAATAACCAGATCTATCCAATAGCTTTTGGCATGGGAAAAAAAGAAGATTATTCAATATGGTGTTGGTTTTTCACAAAGCTTAAAGATTGCATTGGTGAAATACCAAAGTTAGCAATAATCTCATATTGATATCATGTTATCTACTCTACAATGGTTAAGGTATTTCCAAATGTACACCATGGATGTTGTTGTCAACACCTTCTTCGTAACAATTGATCAAAATACAAGCATAATTCACAAGTCACGTGTTTATACTAGAAAACAGCAAAGGCTTATACAGAGGCAGATTTTGAGTTCATGATATGATCTATTGATAAGGTGCATGTTGAAACGGGAGATTACCTACGTGAGGTAGGGAATCAATGATAAAGTATGGCACATTTTCGGAGCAACAAGTTTAACATAATGATAACCAACATCACAGAGTTATTTAATGCATTTGTTAGACATGCATGGGGTTTGCCCATACAATACTGGCAGAGTTCATTCTTGGTTCCTTATAGCGATGGTTTTATAAGAGGAGAAATCATACAAGTATATATAGTATTAATACTAATTATCTAATTGATTATGGCTTTTTACACTTATGCGTATTTAGTAATAGATGTGCTAATGCTTTTTAAAAATTACAGAGAAATGTGCTTATTGGGTTACACCATGGACAGCAGAGAAGTTTAGCCACCATGTGTTGAAGTTGACAAACTTTTAGTTTCATTCAATCACAAATGTTCGGTACCAGGTTATAGGTAGTGACAGATACGTTGTATTATGGACTTTTATGAGCAAGCATGTACATGCATGAAGTTTTAGTGTTCACGTATTCCATACACATATGCTATTGTTGTCACAAAACATATAAGGATTGCCAATGTCTATGAATGGGTTCATCCATCCTAAACCATAAAATTCTACCATTTGATTTATATGGAAGCTGTTAATCCACTGAGGGATCAATCAGAATGGTTACATGTCAGAGGAAGACTTATCCTACCATCATTTCTTGATCATCGTCAACCAGGTCATCTTTCAAATAGGAATCAATGTCCTTTACTGTAACCTCTCCTAACCATTGGGTGTGTTACAGAAAAACGACAAGAGTTCCCTTATTTTAGAGGGCCCGGGGAATTTTTTTTTCTCTTTTTCATTATGTCCTGTAACACTCCCAATTAACAATTCACACAAACCAGTCCTACCAACCGACTGAATTTTCATTAACTTAATCACAATTACTACAATAAGTACATAATAATAATCATTATAAAAATTATCACCCACAGAACTTTATAATCAATTCTCATAACTAGCCATATATATATATACATATATAGATATAGCTATACAAAATTATATATATATATATATATAGATATAGGAAACAAAATATATACATATCTACATCAAGTATATATATATATATATATGCATATATTCACATATACATCAAAACATATAAATCAACAACAATATGGCGCCTTCATCCCTCAGCCTCATGTCTCATTAGTGCTCCCCGGGAACCTTTGTTGCATTTCTTTACCTGTAAAATATTAAATTAAACAGAGTGAGCGACTATGGCTCAGTAAGAAAATCATACTCAATACTCACAGTATTTTATACCAGTACTAATCTTTTCAATATTCAGCGCGTCTGAGCTATTTACAACAAAATAACTGACACAGAACACGCATTTAACACGTATCATAATTCTTTTCTTTCACACATTTATTTATTTCCTTACTATACAGATATGATTCACTCGTTATGATTTATGCCTAGATGAGTGCCATGACATTTCTATTTTCTGATCGTACATCTTTCTCAACTCTTTATCAGCCACACAGACTTGTATGCATAATTCTAATACAAATGACTTTCATAAATTATATACTAATTTTTTTTTTCTCTTTCTTTCTCATTGACCGGTCTAGACTACATATGACAGTACTTGCAGTCACCATACAAAGTATAATTCTCTTTTACACGCATATTTTTTTTTCTTTGTTGTCCACACAGTACAGCTAATATTTTTCTTTGGCTGTCCACACAGTACAGCTAATATTTTTTTCTTTGGCTGTCCACACAGTACAACTAATATTTTTCTTTGGCTGTCCACACAGTACAGCTGATATTTTTTCTTTGCTGTCCACACAGTACAGCTGGTTGTCCACACAGTACAACCAATTATTTTCTTTGTTGTCCACACAGTACAGCTCGCGTGTAAGGATTTTAAGTATGTTTTCTGCTTTCCTGTATCATATGAGTCATTATAAACCAAAAATACTTATTTTCCATTTTCTGAAAACATGCATGACTTAGAAAATGTTTTTCCTCTTTCTTTATTTTTTTTTCTAAGTCATGTATATGTTATGATTCCTCATGTATGCATATATAATCATAATATAAAATATACCCATTCATTGTTTTCCCTTATTCTTTTCATTCCTTATCAAACATCATATTCTCTTCTCATGCATTTATATATCTCATACATTTAATTAATTTCAAAATATACAATGTAGGGTTAATATAAGGGTTATTACACATATTATGCACATAATTAAGCAAAATTAACCTATATCACATAAAATGACATTTTTGCCCTTCTGGCTAAAATTTACCTTTTTGCCCTTATGGCCAAAAATTACATCATGAATCATAATGAATTTCTTTATCCTTTTCAGCATAAATCACTTTAATTCTAATACCTTACACACTTATATAAGTAAAGGTTATTTAAATAACCTAACTCAAATTTACTTCAAGTATGTAAAGTATGAAATTCTTACCTTTTCTTTGCCAAATAGGTGATTTAAGCTTATTCACCTTCTTTACTTCTTTCTGGCAACCTTAATCAACCAAAAATATAATCATCCATCAAAACTCTAAATTTCACATCACTTAAAAATTAAATTTCTTACCTTAAAACTGATCAGAATTGACAGATCTACACTTTCTATAACTGAAGCTTCTGGAAATTAAGTGGTTTAGATAGATTTTTTGGTGAATTTTGGTTAAGGGAAGCTTTAGCTAAAAAAATAATGGAGTTCTCGGCAATTGATGAACAAAATGAATAGGATATATATTTTATAAGCCTTTTGGACCATTTTGCCCTTAACCTTTTCCATAAATTACTATTTTATCCTTAGCCAATTACCAAAAACCCTTAGCACCACCATATAATTTCAAGTGTACCATTCAATTTTAATTCCCACTTTGTCCCTTGAATCTTTATAAAATGACCATTTTACCCCCTTTGAAAAATATTGCTTATTTAGTAGTTTTCTATAATTCTTTTACAATTTCTTTACACAACAAGTTATAAAATCAACTCTAGGAGTAATTTTAGAAGTGGAGTTTACTGACACACCTGAATTTTTACAAGGTGGAGTCATTATACCGAAGGTTTGTAGTCAGTGTAATCAACCTAGGCATGTATAATCACACTATAAGAGTCCAACGCCAGTTCCAAGCTCTGTGTCATCAGGTTCATCAAGAAAAAATAAAGGAAAGAGATTTTCACAGCCTAAACCTTTGATTTATTTTGATTTATATACTTGTTGAAATAAGATGTAATAATTGGAATCTTGTATCAATATTGTTTATGTTGAAATGAGATATAATCATTGGAATATTATATCATACAAAATTTATGTTTCAGACATTTATTAATCAGTTATTACGTTTGATTTATATTTGTATTAAAATTAATTATGAACTACTGGTATAGTTGTTTTAGACATTCGATAAAATAGATAAAACATGAAATCATATGCATAACTAACAAAATATCGTATATGAAATATATACATAATAACTCTTAAATAAACATATGTATTGGTGATCTACTTGATACAATAGAAAAATAACTCTAAGATCAAACGTGTACGGATCAAAGTGGAGGACTTGTAGGGAAAATCCAAACTTGGATAAAACACTAGACACTATATGAAGCGTAACATAAAAACATCGAAATCGTTGAATCCTATGCCCTATTGTCATGGTATACGACCTGAGATGGTCAAAAAACACATGAACGCCAATAATGCCAAGATAAAGGCAGTGTATGATCTCATCCGATGAGCAAGCCCCTCATAGCTACTTGTAAAAGTGCTATAGGAGTTATATACAATAATCTTGCACTCATGCAGATCTAAGACCCTCGCGACCCAGTCGGGACAGTTGAAATTTATTAGTATAAAAATCTACAAACATTGAGAAATTCTAATGGAGACACGTGTTGTATATAAATAAATTATAATAGAAACATACATATGTAGTACTCGATTGATCACCCTCCATGGTTTGTAAAATAAACCCGACATGTAATCCGCCTCCACCATCTTTATGAAAAGCTCTAACCACTTATAGTCACCTTGTGAGGTGTCACTCCAACTATCGTATGCCATGTTGATATGGCCTATGAAGAATGTGTGGGTTTTGTCCAAATTTGTGGGACGACGACCTACTACTTATGTTAGTGCTAACATAGTAATGCCAAAAAGGAATCTACATGTTGATGATCGACAAAAAACATGAATTGTTTTATGATTTCATTAATATGTAAAATATTTAAACAAAGTCAATGGATATAGACCATTTATATTGTTTGTTAACCACTAACACAACCTGACAATAGTGTGCCAAAAAGCAGTTTTGGACTTGGCCCATATGTAATAGACTTCATGGTCGTCTGATGTTGTAGCTTCGTTGTATCATTTGAGGAAAGCTTCTTCATGCTATGTAACCAAGGATGGATAGTCTAAATCTATCGTTTTGCCCTTAATTTAAGCATATTTGTGTACGAAGTGCATACGAATGAACCATTTTGGATGACCCTACCATGAGTGGTCCGCACCAACTAAAACAATACATAAAATTATTAATTCAATAATTCATCTTAATTAATACACTCAATGAAATAGGTTAATGTTACCTTATAGACGCATGAAAGAGGAGGTTTGGCAAGAGAATCCTCAATTGATTGTCAAGTCAAATATATTTACCCCTGGGATGGACTAAGAAAGTAATTTAATATTATCAGTGATTATTATATAGAAGTAAATATACATTTAATTATGGATATACCTCATCCTGATCTCCCATAACATAACATCAAGTAGCTTATCCACCCGTGAGCTAATATCAATAACCTATTTACTTGTGCTAGAGAGGTCAACAATTAACCACAATTGTTCATCCTGAAAAGACAAAAAAAAAAAAAAAACAATTTACCAACCTTTTGGATTTAACTGCATTCAACTAATTGAATAATAACAATTTACTTACCTCTACAATTGGGGATGGTGTCCATGGAACTTTCAACCAAAAGTCCTTTTATGGCCATTATCCTATATGAATATTAATAATAAATTAGTCAATGAATATAAAATATACTAACAATAAATAATTACAAACCTTGGCTGGGAAGGTGATAAAATCGCAGGGCCAAGGGGTGAAGGCCTCCCAGCACCGTTGCGAGTGCCCTGTACAAAGTAAATATACATGTTAAACAATCGGGTAAATAAAAATTATAGAACGAATAAATAAGTTATGGCTTTTTCACCTAATCGACTGTATCTAGTCGTGTATGTGTCATGATGTCTTCCAAACAACTTATCCAATCCTATAGATAAGACATCTAAGCAGACATTTGGTCTTGCAAGATAAACATCTGCTCCAATAAACTAGAAATTTTATCTAATATTGTATTACCCTAGTAGGCTAATGCAACATCTAAGGGAGACAAAACGGGTAGTGTAGTTAATAGGCATTCGTATGTAGTGTAGTCAGTTGCAAGGGCTTGAACACCATAAAGAGTATTGGGCTTAGTGGCTATTGTCTTAATGGTTGGACATGTAGTCTACTCAGTAACTAGGGTTTGAACATTGATAGGTGTCTCAGGACTAGGGGCATGAATGTCCACAAATGGCATAACGAGAGAAGTTTTATCTTTTATTGAGGAGGGTGCCAAAGAGGATAAGGATGACCAAGGATCCAACATACCCATGTAGGCAATGATGTTAGAATACCATCATGTAGTCTTCTTATTTGGTAACAGTCAAAGCAAGAAAGTAACACATCCTACTCATTCAAATGTATAATCAGACATATTTAAATTAATCAATCAACTAATTAATTAACAATTACATACCTTATCATCGGTAAATATAATTCCCATATGACTCTATCTAGGAATATCTCTTGTATGCCACTTGAACATTCATGGAGAAGTATTAATAGCAACAAAGTCCACTCAATTATATAGGGTGTCAATTATCTCATAGATCCAAAGCAGTAATGTAAACATCAATGTTTAAATTTCATTAATATTTTTTCCCTTGATAATAAACATATATAATTTACAAATTTACATTTATGTGGAAGAGGAGAGGAAACCCATAGATATCATATTTATGCATATCTGTCATCTAACCAGAGCAAATCATCTCACTGATTTTAGATTTTTTGTCTATCATTTGCTAGTAACACCATAAGAAGGAAATACAAGAAGGCCATTCTGATGACATTGATTTCATTATCCCTCTATGGCCTCGTCAAGAAAGCTAGCTGCAAATCATGATATTGCATCTTCTAACATCCCTGAAAATAGGTCTCCCGAATTCTATCTCCAAAATCTTAAGGAAAATATGATGCAATGATAATGATATGACTAAATGGTAGCTCGATCATAAACACAAACTCAAATAGGTTGAACCTCACGTCAACCTCATTAATTCTAAATCAAAACTCATTTTTCCCTAAACCTTGATACAACTGTCGTAACATGAATTAATGCATTAACATTCTGCTAAATCTTATATCTTGTAACCTAAGCAAATGTTCAAAACATGTCCTCTTAAACAATCTCAACTGTGTCTATGTCAATGTGGATTTTGGACATTGCATTTCACTGTACACATGAAGTCAGCGCTGCCCAAAAGTATTGTGCCTCGTCCAAGATTCTTAATTCGTCATTAGGGTTTCCACATTTTCTTTTTTCAGAAACTTGTTGTAAAAAAAAATTATTATCATGACAAAGTTGATAAGAATTTAAAAAAAATACACATAAAATATGAAATTAATATCAAATGCATATTAAAATTAAAAAAAAAAGACTTGAAATTAAAAAACTACAAATTACAAAATGCTGGAATGATAAAATAAAAAAACAGACTTGAAACTCAAAAACTATATGTTAAAAAACACAAGATTGACAAAAATAAAAAACTGACCTAAAATTCAAAAACTAAATGTCAAAAAATGAAAAAATGAAAAAATGAAGAAAATAAAAAAAATTGACCAGAAATTCAAAAATTACATGTCAAAAAACTCAAGAATTATAGAAATAAAAAAATTTGATCTGAAATTTGAAATCTACATAATGAAAAATCTTACAATGATAAAAATTAAAAAAAGCAATCTGAAATTCGAAATCTACACATCAAAAAGCTCTAGAATGACAAAAATAAAAAAATCAACCTAAAATTCAAAAACTATACGTTGAAAACCATAAAAATGAAAAAAAAATAAAAAATTAATTTGAAATTTGAAAACTACATGTAAAAAAAAAAAAAACCTTAGAATAACAAAAGTCAAAAAATCGATTTGAAATTCAAAAATTACACATAAAAAAACTCTAAATTGAAAAATAGATTTAAAATTCAAAAACAACATGTCGAAAAACCCTAGAATGATAAAAATTGGAAAACAGACCTAAATTTCAAGCACTATACGTTGAAAAACTCTAAAATAACAATGATAAAAAATTCGAAAGCTACATGTCAAAAAACTTAAAAAGAACAAAAATAAAAAAACTGACTCGAAATTTGAAAACTAGACGTTGAAAAATCATAAAATGTGAAAAAAGGGACATGAAATTCATAAACTGCACATCAATAAACCCTAGAATTAAGAAAATATCAATTTGCCCCCTTAAAAATTTCCTTCTCTCCCATATGTCTAAAATATTTACAAACCTTGCAATTTTCCCCTCCCATGGGTATCACTATTTAAAAAATCAAAATTTCCCTCCCTCCCTCCCTTGAGGTTATCTTGTGGGACACTATTAAAAAAAGCACAATTTCTCCCCTCCTTTGGGGTTCCCCATGGACCTATTGGTATGGTTATTATTTAAAAAATCACATTCCCCCCCCCCCCCCCCCCCCCCCCCCCCCCCTCCCCCATGGCGTCGATCCAACTCAAGGGATATTTATCAAACTTAGGGTTCTTCAAGGTGAAAGTATTTCCCTCGAGGTGACATGTTGGCATGAAAAAACCATATTTTCCAACCAAAATCTCATTTTACAACTACTATTTCAACAACAAACGATATGCACATACTAAAACACAATATTCTTAAACTAGTTCATTCAAAATAAGCAAAAATCAAGCTACAAAATCAATTGTTCAAAACTAAAAACCCTAAACTAACAACACCCAAAATCTTCATCTAATCAATGAAATCTAAATACCAAAATAACTCAAATAAGATAAGAGACGATGTACTCACATTCTTTGTCTTTTTTGTTGCCGAAAAACATCAAAAATGTCATCCAAAAGCTGAAAGTTGATGCTATTGCAAGAACTCGTGGGAAGACTCAAGATTTCTCAGGTTATGGGAATAGTGATTTAGGGGAAAATATGGGTTGGGATATCAATTTGTTTTGTTTATATATGAGTGTATTTCAGTTTTTTCATGTTGATAGAGCATTTTTTGCTTAAGTTAAACAGAATTGGACAATTTTGTTTAAGCTCTTAATGTTTAGGACAATTAATTTGATTTCACTATAAGAAAAATAATTTAGCAATTTGGACAAAATAAAAAAAAAGAATAATACAAATATTATATGTTATTTGTTATATTTTCAAAACTTTATTATTAAAATAAATTTAATGAAAAAGTTAAATTAATCAAATAACTTTTATTAAACCCAAACATGGGTCGATATGAAACAGGTTATCAATGGGGTAACCTATTAATAACCCAAACCGATAAAACCAAATTGAAACCCATTTTCAAATGACTGTGTTCAGATTGTGTTATTGGTCCATATTTTATGAACCCTATGGATATTAATTTTGATAAAAATGGAAGAATCTGAATATATTAATGAAATATGTTTTATATTTAATTGATTAGTTGAAAAAGATATGGTCCTAAGATAAAAAAATTATACCATAATGTCAATTTCACTTTTGACATGAGCAAAATTCGAGTTTGGTTTCATGTAAATCGAATTGAGCTTGAGTTTGGATGAACACAAGTTTGATTCGGTTTAAATCTAGTCTTAGTTACTATTATGAGTATAATATAATAATATTATAATTTGTGTAGTTGTATTTTGACTACAATTGTGTTCTTCTCCTTTTTGTTTTTTTTTTTTTTTGCCTGTTTATATATAAGTTTTTAAGGGAAAAATACATTTAAACTCTTCTAGAGTAGGATCGTCATCCATAATTTGAACTTAAATGAGAGAAAATCTTGTTTATATCTACAATATTCTATCAAATCGAGGATGTTAAATGTCCTGTTGAATGAGCGCTATTGAGATTTAATACAAAAAAATTCGAGCAAGTTTGTTATTTGGTAGAAGTATGATTGTGGTTTCAATTTGAATAGAGCTTAAGTTGTCCTCCAATCTCTCTTGTAGGCTTGTTAATTCTTTGTTAATATATTTTTTCACTTACCAAAAAAAAAAAAAAAAAAAGAATTGAAGAGAGCTTTTCACTTTACAGATTGCTAAGTTGAAGTTCTTTAGTTGTTAGTCGTATGTAAATAATATCTATAATTTGGATAGAATTTCAGCCGGCTATAGACAGCAGTTTGGAATAATGTTTAATCGCTATCCACAAGTGATCATAATTAGTCATACTTTGACAATTAACTTTAAGGAGAAATTTTCTATGGTATAACAATTTTATATATAAACAAACCATAAATTGATAGGAAAATATTTTAATTTCCAAATACAAGCTATGAAAGATCATTTTCAACTTATAAATCACATTACTTGCACGCAAAATTTAACCAACTCATTAAGAGCTGCTTGCCGTGCCAGCCTTTAAACCAAGTCGAAATAATGAATCCCCAATTGGTGTTAGGCGTCATCAAGTTGACTCATTAGAAAGCCACTGCCCAACCACCTGAAATTTTAAACCAACAATTTGCCTTTCTTTGATTCTTCAATTTTTTTTTTTTCTGCTAAGCAGTTCTTCACTTTCAAGTTGACACTAATTATTTTCTTCTTAATTTACTGGTCAATATATATTATTTTTCGTATGTTTTATTAATGATTTTTTGAAGTATCAACCTAGGTCTGTTTGATATTCTGAAGGCCTCATGCCATCGTTTCATTATAGAACTGAAATACAGCCCACAAAGTCTTCACGACTACCTCAAAAAGGCACCCTAACTTGTGAAAACTACTATTCTGATTTGATTTATTGTAAAAGTAAAATATTAGTATATTATTAAATTATATTTTATTAATATTTATTTATTTATTGGGCCAGCATATAGTCCTATATTTTATTAACTATAATTGATCTTAAATAATGAGATATATAATCACTGAAAGCTTTTAAGTTGCTGGTCCAATATATGATATTCTAAAGAGTAATTTTTTGTGCTTATTTGGCATAAGCTATAGACTTTGTTCCTTTACTCTAACTACTTTTTGTACAATATATATCTATTTAGATGATGTGATATTACGTGAATAAGTAATTTTAAATTTAAAATAAATAAGTATTTAATTACATGATAATATATTATTTAAGTACCTAATTAGATACTTAAAATTGAATACACATAAAAGTATTTATTATTTAAATATATAAATATTAATTAGAGTTTGTTTCATATGCTTCACTGTGGAATTATTTAATATGAAATATTTTCAATTTTTTTAAAATAATCAAAAACCTCAAATTATTAAAAGTCTCCCTATTTATACAAGGTTTTCAATTGGGAAATTATATTAAATATCCATTTTACCCTTTCATTAAGCAAAAATGCCCATTTTTCCTATTCTTAAGCAAAAATGCCCTAAACTTTTTTTAAAATACCAAATTACCCTTCTCCACATCTATGTAAACCCTCTCACTCTCACTCTTATTACGCACACTTCTCATATCACTCAAACACTCACTCTTACTCTTATTTTTTCTCAATATCAATTACTACTGGTTCGTTCAGAAGGAAAAAGTTTGTATTTCTAAATTTGAGTAAAAAAAAATTAATTCATGAAAAAAAGGTATTTATATGAATCTTAACTCAAAACTTAATTTTATTTGTTAAATCTAGTTTGTGTGTCATGTAAAGGGGGTATTTGAATATTAGATAATAATTTAGAGGTTAAATAAAATGTTAAAAAAATATGGGGGCATTTTGATATTGCATAATATATAAAGGATTTAAATAACATGTTAAGAATAGAAAAGTATATTTTGATACAAGACAACATACAAGGGTGTTAAATGAAGTCTTAGATAATTATAGGGGTCAAATGAAATGTTATAAAAATATGAGGGGTATTTTGATATTAAACATTGTTAGAGCATTATAAATGAAATGTTAGGAATAGATAGATGCATTTTGATACAAGACAACATACAAGGGTGTTAAATAAAATGTTAAGTAATTATAGGGGTAAAATAATATTTAAAAAATATAGGGGTATTTTGATATTACATAATAGATGAAAGATTTAAATAACAGATTAAGAATAGATAGATATATTTTGATACAGGACAACATACAAGGGAGTTAAATGAAAGGTTAGATAATTATAGAAGGTTAAATAAACTATTAGCAAAAATATAGGGGTATTTTGATATTACATAATATATGAAGGATTTAAATAACATGTTAAGAATAGATAAATGTATTTTGATATAAGACAACATACGAGGGTATTAAATGAAAAGTTAGATAAGTATGTAGGGCTAAATGAAATGTTACAAAAATATCGGGCTATATTGATATTATACAATATATGAAGGGTTTAAATAACATGTTAAGAATAGATAGATGTATTTTGATATGAGACAACATACAAGGGTGTTAAATGAAATATTAGATAATTATAAGGGAAAAATTAAATGTTCATAAAATATTAGGGTATTTTGATATTAAACATTATAAGACGGTTTTAAATGATATGTTAATAGTAGATAGATACATTTTTATACAAGACAACATACAAAGGTATAAAATTAAAGCTTAGATAATTAAGGGGGTAAATGAAATGTTTAAAAAATATAGGGGGTATATTGATATTAATCATTGTAAGAACGCTTTAAAGAAAATGTTAAGAATAAATAGATGCATTTTGATACAAGATAATATAGAAGGGTGTTAAATAAAATGTTAGATAATTATAGGGGGTTAAAAAAATATTAGAAAAATATGAGGGGTATTTTAATATTAATCATTGTAAGACAGTTTTAAATGATTATTGCAGATTGTTTGATATAAATTATTAATTTTTTTCAAAAATTTGTCATTATAGGATTGATAATTAAAATGGTTGGCTATACATCGGTTTGTTACCAAGGAGAATAGATTCAAAGTGACGACAACACAATGAAATATGTTGGAGGATCTAAACTATTGATTAAAATTCCTTCTGGAATAACATTTAAGAGATTTATTCATCTTTTGAAAGAGTCTTCCGGTCTTCATCTAGTGAAAAACTACCTTCAACTATCAATGAAACCAAGAAAAATTAAGCTCAACTGCCCGTACAGATCCAAAATGATGAAGATGTCCAAGGTCTTATTGATATGTCTCAATACTTATAGGAATGTATTCCTGTTTTTGTTACATGTACCCTAATTGAAGGACAGGAAAAAGAAGAAAAAGAAGAAATTAGTGAAGTGAAAAAAAAATATGATTTAGAAAACTTGATTGATTTCAATAATGACCCATTGTACATTGCAAACTTATAGGCTCATGGAGAGAAAGATAGGGTTTCCGACTGGGTTGACTTTGATGGAAATGACATTATTGATATTCCTTTTGAAGAGATAGAGCCTAAACATAAACCGCCTATTATTGAAGGTTTGAATAATTTACAACTTGAAGATTTTATTTTGGGTGATGAAAATACTTCTAGGCCATTTTTTGATAATGTCCCCACTGATTCATTTAAGTGGCTTCCTGATTTTCCTCCATAGCCATCATCATCATCAGATGGTACAAGATCAATTCGAGAAGAGAATGATGTAAAGCTTGGTGATATTTTCCATAATAAAGAACAATTGAAAGATGTTGTGAAACAATTAGCCCTACTGAAAAGATTTCAATTCAAGGTCAAGAAGTTTGACAAGGAGCGATGGGATATTTAGTACGAGGATGAAAATTGTCAGTGGTATATATATGCAACAAAAACGACAAAAATCTGAAAAATGAAACAGAAATTTGAATTCTATACATTGAAATACTTTAGAATGTTAATAATAAAAAAATCATTTAAAAATCTAAAATACAAG
The DNA here is from genome assembly GCF_011075055.1 of Mangifera indica. Lineage (NCBI taxonomy): Eukaryota > Viridiplantae > Streptophyta > Magnoliopsida > Sapindales > Anacardiaceae > Mangifera > Mangifera indica. The sequence goes on along the minus strand of NW_025401095.1, from coordinate 1,300,268 downwards.
TTGATATATTCGAAAATGATGAAACTCAAAAAAACGAAACTAAAATTCGAATTCTATATGTTAAAATACCTTAAAATGTCAACAATAAAAAAATCATTCGAAAATCCAAAAATTTGAGTAGATATATTTGAAAAAGATGAAATTCAAATAAACGAAATTGAAATTCGAATTCTATAAGATGAAATACCCTAGAATGTCAACAATTAAAAAATCGTTTGAAAATCTAAAAAATACAAGTCGATATATTCGAAAATCATAAAACTAAAATTCGATTCCTATATATTGAAATGCCCTAGAATGTCAACAATAAAAAAAAATGTTCAAAAATCTGAAAATATGAGACGATCTATTCTAAAATGGCAAAAATAAAAAAAAACGAAATTAAAATTTGAATTCTATACGTTGAAATACTTTAGAATGTCAACAATCGAAAAAATTATTTGAAAATCTGAAAATACGATACAACCTATCCTAAAATGACGAAAATAAAAAAAACAAAACTGAAATTCGAATTCTATAAGTTGAAATACCCTAAAAACTCAACAATCGAAAAATAATTCAAAAATATGAAAAAATGAGTCGATATATTCAAAAATGATGAAATTCAAAAAAAAGAATTGAAATTCGAATTCTATACATTGAAATACCCTAAAATGTCAATAATCAAAAAATCGTTCGAAAATCTTAAAATACAAGTCGATATATTCAAAAATGATGAAATTCGAAAAAAGGAACTGAAATTTGAATTCTATACGTTGAATGTGAAAAATCAAAAAATTGTTTGGAAATCTAAAAAATATGAATTGATATATCGTAAAATGGTAAAAATTGAAAAAATGTAATTGAAATTCGAATTCTATAAGTTGAGATACTTTAGAATGACAATAATCAAAAAATTATTTAGAAATCTAAAAAATATGAGTCAATATATCTTAAAACGGTGAAATTCGAAAAAATAAAACTAATATTCAAAAATACGAATTGATATATCTTATAAATGAACAAACTAAAATATCAAATAGAAATTTCATCATTACATCGAAAAATATGCCAAAAAAGTACAAAAATGAAAAAACCGAATGTCAAATTCGTAAACTACATATTGAAAAGCCCTAAAACATAAAAAACAGATATAAAATTTGAAAACTACATGTCGAGAAACCCTATATGTAAAAAATAAATTTCCCCCCCAACCCAGGGTATTCATGACATTAGTGCAATGTCCTATGTAAAATTTCCAAAGACCCCTAGTGGACTAACCGCTCTCCCCCAACTCCCTAATATTTTGAAAAAGCTACTTCGCCCCCTAACCCACGGTCAGTTTGTCTTGACTGTGGGAAAATTCCTCCTGATCGTGGGATCCGCTGTTTCCATGGACAGAAGCACAAGCTATTCTAACCCCTTTTCCAACCCAAAAATCATCATTTTTGCCTCCAATTTCAACACAAATCAAATGTACATATCCTATAACACAAAACCCCTTAAGAAATTCAACCAAAACAATCATGAATCAAAACATTTTATGCATTATTCAAAATCAAAACCCTAGAACCCTAAACCTCAAAATTTCCCTCAAATCTCAATAATCTTAATAATAAATTAATTCAAATAATAATAGGGAAGATGTACTGACATTCTTTGTCATTTTTTATGGTCAAAAAACACGAAATTTGATGAAAATTGCTTTGCCCGTGGGATGATCGTGAGAGACGCGAAAATCTTTGAATTTGTATAGTAAAACCGTGGGAAAATAAAAGAAAGAATTTGTAAAATCCTTTGTTTATATATCGGGGTAGTTTGGTCATTTCACAAAAAGGGACATTTTTGCTTAATCTTGATTGTTTTGGATAATTTCGCTTACACCCCCTTAATTTAAGGTATTTATATAATTTTCTTTTTCAATAATTATATAAGATACCTTAATAATTTTTAAAATGATTAAATGAGTTTAATATTAAATAATGTTATAAAAAGTGTCAATTTGAAAAAGTTCATGATTATTTGATTATGATTATAAATTATGATTTTAAAAATAATTGACTACATGATAATTAATTCTTACATATTTGGTATAATTTATGATCAAGGCCTAGCAAGGATTTTTGTTATTGGAGGCAAAATATTGAACTAATTAAATTTGCAATAAAATTAACTTATTAAAGCAATAAATATGGTTATTAATCTAAAAGTAAACTTTAAAATTATACATAATTATCATTTCTATAATTGCCCCCGATGATTCTTCATATTCTAAAAATTTTGTATAATTGTTTCATTGAAAATAGTATCAGATTAGAAACTTGTCTATAGCTAATGGCCTAATTCAGACACAAAATTTGTATTATTGGATAACTGAAAATTTAATTTATCTAATATAATATATTAGAAATTTACTAATTAACAAAGAAAGTGTTAAAGCTACTTTAAGCTTGAAGTATGAGTTGAGAAATTGGAAGAAATCACCAATTAGGAGTTTACTAAGATATATTATAATTTACAAATTATCAATGAGGTTTTTTTAAATATAAAAATAATAAAAAGAATTATCTTTTATACGTGCAAATAATGTGAGGATTATATATATATATATTTGTTTATCTTTTAATGGAAATATTTTTTAGTATTATAAATTATTTAATATGGTCACAAATAAAAAAAAATTTAGTACGGTTAGGTGACCCATTGGTTACACTATGGCTATATCCCTTTTTATGATTATTAGATTATGTATAATTAAAATCTAATTGTGATTATTTGACAAATAATTTTAAAAATTAATTATTTCTGTTAAGATGTCTAATATTGAATTAGAAATGTGAAAAATTCATTAAACCAATAATTAAAAAAAAGAGAGTTAATAAATATTATGTCTTAATTAATCTAATATTCATAATTAAATTATTAAGTAGTTTTTTGATGCAGGAGGTGCCAGGGTGGGTCAGTTGGGAGGGCCAACTGAGGCAGTATCAATTTTCGTTAATTAAAATATTGAACCAAACATGACTGCACATGCAATGCTTTCATAAACCTCAAGGCCCACATTCTTACCATTTTCGATTATATAAATGCATAAATCAAGCGACTCATAAACTTGAGCCATCATTATCTCTTCTTATTTGTTCTGCGGTTTCATAGAAAATGAGTTTAGTGACAAGAAATGGATACACAAAGATGGACAAGGAAGATCCAGAAGAGTTGAAGCATCAACGGGCTCAGTTTTTGATCCACAAAGTATTAGAGAAAGCTGATCACTCAAGCTCTCGAAGAAAACCCTCATTTCTGAGGATCCGATTATGCAGACTAAAGCTCAAAATTGGGAAGAGGTTTAAGAAGCTAAGGAAGAGCATGTTAGTAAGTGGCGTACGTGCAGCAAGAGTTATGACTCAATTCAAGATGTGGAAGAATGTCTTTTTTGGCGTCGGAGACACCATTTCCCCTCTTCCTGACCCTCATAATTCCTTCTCTTGACCTTTTCTGCAAAAATTAACACAGACAACGTGTTGGGTTGCTGCGTTCTATATATTTTGATTTCTTCTTGTTGTCGTCAAGCAATAACGAGGCTATATATATATATAAAGCCTCTTTAACAATATGTAGAGAAAGAGAGCAAGGTTTCTGTCCTCCTGCAATATAATTATTAATTGTCCATTTTCAGAGATATTTATCTTGATTTATATATGATTGAATTAATTAATTTACGTCAGTAGCCAGTAGACATGACCTGGATGCATTTACACAGGACATGACTCAACCAAATGCAAAGCTGGCGCCATTGTGGTACAGGTCCGCTAGATGTGCATGCTTGCAAGTACATACTAGCTATCTTTGACTCTTTAACATTTCTCGCCTAAGCTTGTCACTTTTTAACATTTGATAGTCAATTTTCACACCGACCCTTAGGTTGATAACATAAAAATAACTTTTATTATATTTTGTAATATTGACTGAAAAATTGAATAATGGTTTGCCCTCAAACTTTTATTAAATATTTTCTCATTCATGGTTTATATTAATTTTAGAGCTACTAATTATAAATTAAAATAAGTATTTGGTAATAAAAATTGTCAATGACTAATTATGTGTAATCCTAGTCATATCACATTTGGAATCGAAGATATGATTTAACCGAAATAGCATATAAGAGGGTGAGATTCAACCAAATCATATCTTTCTCAGTGTGATTTAGCGTAAATAATATCACGACGATGTAATTCAATCTAAATTTGATTAAATCACACAATCTTAAGTGTAATTATACCTAAATTCATCATTTTGGATATGATTAAAGCAAGATTACACACAAGTGGTATGATCTAGTGGAGATCACATTTAGTGACACTATTGTGCCATTTGGAATGGTGTTGGTTAATTTTTATTTGTAATTGAAGATAGAGATCTAATGATGAAATACTAGACAAAGAAACGTATTTTGGTTGTCTTTTGGATATGTAAGTAATATTAACTTACATATATTTTACAAATTGGTAAGAATGTTTTGACGGTTAAAACTAATGTTATAACTTTAATAATTTGTGGAAAACTAATTTTTTTTAAGTTAATAGGTGACAATCAACTATAGTTTTCTCTTGTTAACCCATTGTAAATTTTTATTAAACTTTTTTTTGTTCGGTTAGCCAATCTACTGTACCCCACTCTAATTATCAAGTTTAACCCCATAAATTTGTTTTGAGAAAGTAGAGATAAATATTTGTTATGAAAGTCAAGAAAAATGTAAGCTAAAGAAAGAGTAATTTTCAAATTTATGTTTTACTCTCTGGTAAATATTAAAAAAAATGTGAATCGAAATCTCGAGTCCTAAATAAACTTGCCGTTTCACCTAATCTTGGATTGGAAATAGCCTTGTGGCCTTACACTTATAAGTTAAACAGTCCACGAGAAAATGATAATTTTCTCTTTCATCATTACCTATTTGATTGATGCATTTGGTTTTCCACTACAATTTTGAAGAGTCGAATACAATGACTCTCCTAATTGCAACTTTTAGTGTTCCATGGGTCATATGTTTGAAATTTTCTAATGTGGACTAATATTAATTATATTTTTGTTTAATAAAACTGGATAATTAAATAATTTAATACCAGCTTATAAATAGACTTAATTGATCAATAAAAATAAGTTCAATACACTTAAAGATTATAATTTGGGTGGATAACATAAATGTAGACCTTAAGATTTATTAAACTTTGATAGGGGGTTAAATAACCTACTATAAATTGGTTAGATTTATGCTCTAAAACCTAATACAATATGACTATAGTGTAGCTTGCTCATACAAAACTATCTTTCAAGGAGGTTTCCAGAGTAGAAGACCAAATCACATCGAGGGATGATCTTAACAGGTAATTCAAGTGATTTCCAAAGGTTTTATATATTCAGATTGTATGATGATCTAAGTAATTCTAAAACCCTAAAGTTTAATTTAATATTTTATAATTTGTGCATAGATCTTGTGAATTTATGATTGATTTACTTTATTCTGTTTTTATAAAATAAATCTTACATGTGGTATCAAAGCGAAACGCATTAGGTTATAGAATTTGGATATTTATGATTTTAAATCTGAAATTTTTAATTCTAAAATTACGGTTCTTGAATCAGAATTATGGCTTAAATTTTTAAATTAGGGATTAATTCAATTTCAATTTTAGGGTTTTAATTGATGAATCAAATCTTCATAGTTGGATTATGCAATCCCAAATTACATAAATTGAAAAACGAATTTCATGCTGGTGCATTAAATTTTTCTATAAATCAAACTCTAGAAATTAGAAATTATGGTTTTGGTTTAGGTTGAAATTAGGGTTTTATATTAGGGTTCTTATTTGAAATTAGGTTTTTAAATTGATCGATTGAACCTTCAAGTCAGAGTTTGACAATCTAAGAGTTTGTTTTTTAAAAGTTAAATTTCAATTTGGTTAATTTGATTTCTGAATTCAACATTTTTTTTAATAGAAATCAGATCTAAAATTTTTGAATTAATAATTAAAAAAATTCCCGCTCATTCGCCATAAACAGTAGTTGAATAATGTCTTCTTAATCACATCATAATTCCCAACGAAATTGGAGGCAGTTGACCACCTCCAACGTCAGTCCTACCCTTGCTTCCCTCCTTCTTTGACTAGTAAACCAATCGAGGATGCAATTGCGCTTAAAATCTATAATCTAAGATCGAATGTTTTTAGCTTCTTTTGCATTTTTTTAGGGATAATCAGAGTTAAAGACACCAAATCACACGTCGATGACATGTTATGGAGCTTTTTCGTCTTCTAGAATTTCGATTACTATCAAAACAAGGACAAATTGACATTGACAATGAAGAATTTTAGGCTAGGGTTTCCTTCAGTTTGTGGGTCAAAACCGAGTTAGGAAAACCCATTAGACCGACCCACAAAGCCAAAAGAATTAAATCGACCTGATCAAAGTCAAACCAGGCCAAATCCTACCTAGATTAAACCTAACTCGGATACTTTGGACCATTATTTACATGTGTGTTTACACACCTCACATGATCTTATATGGAAATGAATCGCACGTGAAGCGTGTGTAATCACTATTCAAACACATGGAAGCGCATGCATATGGGATGAAACATGTTTTTACACGTAGGGCTTATCTAAAAGCACGTTACCACAATTGGGAGGTGCATGGAATGCTTCTAATTAGGATGAGGCATGTGAATGTGCTTTAGAGGCTTATTCAATGCATGAGATCATTCATTTAATGCTTTGGCAGTCTTTAAGGGCATATGCAGATTTATGATGTGAGCAAGTAACTTGTAGGTTCTTCCAAAAGTGTGTTAATGCATGTAAATAATGTGTAATTGGTTCCTTATAGGTGTGTGCATGCATAAAGGATCATATAGACATATTAGGGTATGTGAATGTCCTATAATAGCATGTAATAAAGTTTTGAAGTTTTTCCTTTACGTCATGTTATTGCACGTGATAAGATTTTAAATTTTCTAGGCACGCAAGTACATGTAAAAGGTTTTTAAAGTGTATTAAGAGTATCAAATAATGTATTAAACATATTAAAGTCATATAGACTTCTATAGGTCTCAATTTGAAAGTAAATTAATTTTTTTATTAAATATTATGGCATAAAATACTCTCCTATTAATAGATTTAATAAATTTAAGTATAACATCAACGTTGTCATGTGTGATTAGGTTACCTTCTTAGGACAAGATTATTGTTTACTGGGTTAGATGCAACAGTTTTAAATAAAGATTGTCAGAGACAATAAGGTAACATGTCTCATGATATCTTATTAAAGGCAATAATTTTAGTATCATTGAAATATTTTGTGAGTTTTCATGATAGTAATCACCAATGTGGCACATTGTTGAGGCCTACAAAATTTTTCCTTTAATAATGACACATTTTTTTGTTTTTAATGCATAAGGCTAATTTTGGAAATACATTGGTTATAAATAACTCAATGCACCTAAAGGTGGTTGGGCTTATTCAATTGACACGTGTTTTCCTATTAAGTGGAGGAGGAATAACGGTTTATAAAGTTTTATCTGCCCAAAGGTGATATTTCTTTCAAAAACCATATGTTCTAAAGGTTCTCGTATGACTTTAACCTTGTGTTTGGAATCCTAATAGCATGTCATTTTTCTGGCCAAAGGTGATTTAATGATGATACACCAAGAATCCTTGTAAGTTGTGGCTTATACAGTTGTAAAGTTACCTTAATTATTGCCCAATACAAATTTATTGCAATACTTAATTAAGATTGTCAAAGATAATTCAGTGACATATCTTATAAAATCTTAATTTTGGCAATATTATTTAGTCTCAGTAGAAGTTATTGTAAGTTGTTAGGATGTTTCATCATCAAAGCGATGCATTCATTGAAGCTTGCAAAATTTCTATATTCGGTGAAAGAGATATTCTTCAATTGACACATACAATTTCTTACCCAAAGGTTCTTATTATGTGTCAAAATTAATGGTTGCATAAGGTGTTTGTGAAACTGCATTGGTCGTGAAAAATTCAATTCACCTAAAGGTGGTTGTGATTTTTCAATTAATATATGTTTTTCCTTTTGGTATAAAAAGGAGCAGTAACCTAGAGGGTTTATCTGCCCAAAGGTGATAGACTTTCGAAAAGTTATTTACTCTTCTTACTTATAACCTTGTGCTCAAAGGCCCTAATTGTGTGTTGTATTCCCTACCTAAAGGTGATTATATGATGATGCATCTAAAACCCTTATGAATAATAGCTTATAAGGTTTGAAGCTATTTATTGCTAACAATATTGTTTATTTATTGCATCTCATCTCTAATCAAATCCATTATTATAAACAATAATAATAATGCCACAATAGAAGTTTTGAATGGCTCTAACTTTGAAGAGTTAAAGATAAAGTTTGAACTTGCACTGTTGATTAAGGATATATCTTTGGCCTAATGAGTTGATGAACCATCCAAGCTCAAGATGAAAGTCTAATTGAATAAAAGGACTTCTATGTTGAGTGGGAGAAATCCATCAAGTTAAGTTGCTTGTCATAAAAAATCAATTATTGATTACTTTATTGGAAGTTTACCCTAAGGTTTACTAAATATCTCACAATATTGGAGATACTATTTTGGTGAGTGGTGTGACTCTAACAAGGTATGGTAGTCATGAAGGAGTCAAAGATTAATGAGCATGTGTTATAGTTTAAAAGGCACTATCAGATCCTCTTTTTTCTTCAATTAAATCAAGACTAATATATTCTTTAGAATCAAATATGAGGTATTATTAATTTTACTTTTAAATATTCTTAAATAAGGGAAGCATAAAGTGAATAAGCCTTTAATGGTAGGCTTGGTTGTTCAATTGATACTCAATTGCAAAGGAAAGAGCAATAATAAAAATACTAGTTTTGATTGCCCAAATAATGTTAAGGTTTTGGATGTGAAGTTGGTCAATAGATAAATAGTAGGTAAGTTGGAGTCCACATTTAGGTTTGAAAATTGTATGGACATGAAGGTTAGCAACACGGGTATAAAGAAATTTTGATAAAATTGTCAAGATCTTGGGACTCCAAAATAATATTGCTATAAAACTCAGTCTTAGGCTTAAAGATATGATAAGAAGTAAATGTGACTAAATATTTATGGGGTAAAGTAGTCAAGCTGGCATAGTATGTTCTCAATGAGTTTATTTGTGAATCTATGCTAAAGATCTATTTTAAGTTTTGAATATGAAGAGAACCTAGGCTAAAGTTTTAGTTGTGTTGGGGATAGTTCACTTAAGTAAATATTTATGATCTTATTAAAAAGAGACTGGATTCAAGATAAATTTGTTGTTACATCATTGATTGCATAAAGTATTCCAAAGGATATAATATGTATTACCTCAATTAAGGTATCAAAGTGATTGATATCTAATTCTTGAAATATTCATAAAGTTAGATAATGTCATGGCTAAAATAATAGTGGGAGTCAATAAGGTTTACAAAGACCTATGGAATCTAAGATCACCTTAAAAGATGTTCCTACCAAAAAACTGATAGCTAATCATATAGTAGATAAGCTAAATATGATCGATATAGTGGTGGAAACCTTGATGAAAAGGTTACTATAAAAGGAAGATTTTCTATCGTTAAGAATTTTTTTATGTATATCTCAATAAGGAAGACTATGTTACTGAAAACTTATTTGGATTAGAGCTATAAAAAGTGAATGTCAAGTTGTCTTTCTGAATGAAAGTCTTAATAAATGAGTTTGTATAGTGCAATCAGGTTTATCAAAAGCATAAAGGATGAAGTTTCTGGTGTGTGATCTTGAGAAGTCTATCTATGGTTAGAATAAACATATTGACAATAGTATCTCAGATTTAATAAAGTGCAATTGCTCATAACTTCATATGGAATGAATTGGATCAATATAGGAGCATGAAGATCAATGAGAGCATACTAAATTGTTGCCAAATTGTTTCCAATTTGAGAAGTCTATCTATGGTTGGAATAAATGTATTTTTTCTTCATAGTATGGTTCAATATGATTGTAGTATTAATGCCAAATTGTTTCCAAAATCAAGTCAGTTTTATTCAAGAGTTTTGATGTAAAGGAACTTGAAGATATATCTTTTGTTCTTGGTATTAACATCCACTATGAAAGGACTCATGGACTTAGTGGCTTATCTCAATTGCATATTTGAAGCATGTGTTTAAAATGCTCAACATGAAGAATTGTAGGGCAAACAATGTTCCTGTTGTGAAATGAGATAAGCTCGACATCAATATTGAGTAAAGAATAAGGGTGAAAGGGAATCCATGTGAAATGTCCCTTGTGATGGTGATATTTAAAGTTTGATGAATACATAAATGACTTTTGCATTTAAGGTTCTTAATTTATACCTCTCAAATCCAAGGTTGATTATTGTGTTATAGTTTAAGAGGTAATGGGATGTTTGCAAAAGATTAAGATTTTGGTGGTTGCAAAAATAAGCTAAAGTTCATTTTTGATATAGTATTATACTTATTGAATGGGTTATATTTGGAAAAACACTAAATAGTTGTTAATAGCAATATCAACCATAGATATTGGATTTGTAGTTTGCGATGGGACAACTTCTCAAGTGTGTGATTGAAAGATTACTTGATTAAACTACTTATGTAGACTTTATAATAGTGCAATTAGGTAAAAGACCACTAGTAAATTGACACATATAAAATAAAATATATTACAGTCAAGAACCTTATAAAAAAAGGAGACATTAGGCTAAAATATAAAATGCAAAGTTGATAAAGTTTAAGCCTCTAACCAAAGGAATAATACTTAAACCTCATAAGGTTATGTTGAAAATATGAGAGTGTTTAAGGGCTTTTGATATCTACAATTAGTGGGAGTTTTTATTATCATTGTTTTTATTTATATGTTTTCTTGCTTATTATTTATTTATTTATTGATCATGATCATAATGACATATTTATTTATCTATGAATGTATGCGCGTATATATAGTTAAGGTATAACATGTGTCTCAAGATAAGATTTCTCTTAAGTATGATAGTTGTATGTATATGTTTCATAAGTCTCGAATAAGGTTGAAACATATAGGCTTCGTTAGAAGCAAAAGAATTTCTCTTGTTTTATTTGAAACATAAGGTTAAAGAGAAATAATAAAAAGGATTGATAGAAATATAACACATGTTATGATCACTTTGTTGAGTGTTATTTTTACCACACTCTCAGATTTGATCTGTGTTGATTTGATTATTAGTAATTGTGATCAAGGATAATCTTATGTTGATAGAGAACATAAGTAATGTCTTAGTTAATTATTGATGGTCATATTAACTACATTGTTTATTAAAGTGTATTATCTTTGGACTATTTTGTTTTCTAAAATAGTAGTCACTTAAAGTTAAAAATGTCAATTATTCGAAAGTCAAAATTTGTTTTATTTTCTTAAAATAAAATAAAATAAAATAATTAATATTACCCAAGTGAGATAACGTTAGAAATTTCCTAATGTAGGCTAACATTAATTATATTTTTGATTTAATAAAATTAGGTAATTGGATAGTCTAATGGATGGGCTTAAGCGATCAATAAAGATAAGTCTAATACACTTAAAAGTTATAATCTAGTTGGATAGTATAAGTATGGACTTTAAGATTTATTGGATCTTGATAGGAAGTCAATTAACTTAGTATAAATTGGTTAGGTCCTTGCTTCAAAACCTAATGCAATATGACTGCAGAATAGCTTGTCCATACAAAGTTTTCATTCAAAAAGGTTTCTGAAGTTGAAGGCCAAGTCACATCGAGAGGTGATCTCAACAGGTAATTCAGGTGATTTCCAAATGTTTTATGTATTTAGATTATATAATGATCAAGATAATTCTACCTTAAAGTTTAATTTAGTATTTTATAATTTGTATGTAGATCTTGTGGATTTATGATTGATTGATTTTATTATGTTTTTATAAAATAAATCTTACATCATACACTCGAGCGTTATTTTTACAAAGATCTTGATGAAGTCATTGGTTATCAAGTAGACGTTTGTTTATTTATAATCAATGTGTAGCCTTTTCCTTTCTTTTATTTTTTCTTTCATTTTGCATATTTAAAAGCTAAAAAGGTTCAAATTCTTCTAAAGGTGTCATATTATGGAATTTTTTGCAATAAGGAGCATTTTTCTCGAGCTTCTTCTTCATTTTGTACTTTGTCATGTTCCTTTGATTACTTCCATGCTTTCAAGAGGTTTATCTTAGGTCTATTTTTTATTTGTTAGGATTTCAACTTACATTGATATAGTTGATAATATCCAAAAGGCCAAAAGACTTATTCCCACCCAAGGTATAGTGAAATTTCAAAGTGGCCCTTTTTAACTTTCAAAAACCCAAATGCCTACCTATGAGCAAAATTTCGTTACAAAACTCAGATAAAATTAAGGGTAAAACTGTTATTTAACAAAAAAATTTTAAAAATTCATTATATTTTCCTTTCAAAATTTTGAAAACTAACAATTTCACCACTACTTAAAGTTTTCAAACTTTGAAAAGTATCATCCCCCCCCCCCCCAAAAAAAAAGAAAAACTTAGGCATTTCTTCCTCCCAATTCTGGCCACCATCTTAGGAAAATGACGGTCAGTTTTTCTTCCTTTTGATGAAGCTGCTTCCTCCAATGACCCAAAAATTGAAATGTCTTTCATTTGGATCAAAAAATCCAGAGGAAAGAGCCCTTCGTCTAGATGACGAAGACAAATGGGTCATCCCAGACAATGACAACGAGACCAAGGTGTTGTCATCATTTGGGATGGCATTTTCATCGTCTAGATGAATGGCTCCTTCATTTAGATTTTTGATCTAGACAAAGGATGGATTTTTTTAATCCATACGTCGTCTAAGGTCGTCAAGAGGAAAAAAGTCTAGTTGTTGTTCATTAGATATGGTGGTTCGAGTTGGGAGAAAGAAAACACTAAGTTTTGGGGGGGGGGGGGATGCTAGTTTTTAAAGTTTGAAAATGTTAGGCAAAGGTAAAGTTGATAGTTTTTAAAAAACTTAGGGGGCAATATAATGAATTTTATGTTTTTAAAATTTTTTTGTTAAATGATAATTTTGCCCTTAACTTCAATTAAATTTTTTAATAGAATTTTTCTCATGAGTGGAAGTTTGGGTTTTCAAAAGTTGGAGAAGGTTACTTTGAGAATTCATTATACCTTGGGTAGGAAATAGTGTTTTCGACCTATCCAAAATGATCCATTAATATCATGATATAATACAAAACAAAATCAAGGGTTGATTTTTTTAATTTGAAATTTAATTTGGATCAATTCAATATTATTCAAAACTAAATTGAGTCGTGTTTGGGTTGGAACAAATACAAAAGTAATCCAAATTAATCTGAATTGATTTGAATGTTTAAAAAAATGTTATTATGATGGAATTTGTTAGGGGTGTAGAAAATAAATGTTGAAGGACAGTTATCAACCACTTCTAAAATTCTTACATGTTGCATATAGTTCTATCACTTGTAATTACTCCAATAATTTTTTGATTTTCATTTACAAATTTTATTTTATTTTATCAATAGTGAGAATTAGATTTGGTCAATTAGATTATTGACATGTTTTAAAGTGTTATGTTGTATTTTTTGTTAACAGTGGGTTAAAGGTAATTTGGTGAAAAAATTAGAACGCTAAAATTACTTTGAAGAGTGGAAATAATTTGGGTTAATTTAAGTTGTGTCAAATCAACCTAAATATAGTTCATATTGGGTTAAGATTAAAACATTTTAATACGATCATAATTTGTATTGGATTAAGATTGAGGGTCTTTGACTCTAAGCCGAAATGATGCAATGCAAACACCACCCAGTGATACAAACTGGCAAATATAATTATTAATGTTATCTCTACTGTATTGTCTAATTTCTATTTGGTTAAGCTTTTCCTTTACAGTAACATGTTGTTGTACAGTGATTCCTAAAATTTGCCCTATGATGTTGTGGCCTAATGACACAAGTATTGTTAATTAGGAGCAATCAACTAGTGATATCTATTGTCTTCCTTGTCCTATTTCAACCACGAGTTCTAAGTAGTCAGTAAACCAACACACAACCTTCTTGCAAACAACTTCAACAAGTGTCCTCTTGTAACGTTGTACCAATAATATCAACCAAAGAAGATAGACCAACTCAAGATTTGGTTAAATGGTTAGGTTTGAGAGCCCAAAATCTCAAGGTTTTGGAAACATGTGTTTGAAAACAATTACGAAAATAACTTGAAGCTTATAAGTCATCCAAATTAAAAGGGAAATTAATTTAAATAGGCAAAGGAGCTACTATTTTTACTTTTTTAGGCCAACTTTTGTACTTTTTACCTTTCTAAGCAAACCCAAATTTTTGTTCCAACAATACCTCGTTTTCACTTAACCTAACTAATCTTCTTTTCCCTACTTTCACCATTCTCTCTTTTCTCAACACTCTGATGACAACATATTCTAGTTGTTTTCTCTGTCATTCATCATCATCATCATCATCATATACCAAGTAAGTTTCTTATACATAAATCAAAACTTGTATCCAAAACTTTCAATCGAAAAATTTTTTGAGGATAAAAGTCAAAAGCTTTAATGATGATTTGTGAAAAAGGTTAACGTTTTTTTAGTTAAAAGATTACATTATTTGTATACAGTCAATATTTGTCATATTTGTCAAAGTGAACAAATTTTAATGCCTAGATTTAAAGGAAAATATAAATCGCTATTTTTCTGATAAATTGCATTTATGAGTTTTGCATGGTTTGGGTTTGTGGGGTTTGTGTTTACGTGTTTTACATTTCTGTGGTTTGTGTTTCTATTTTTGTTTATTTTGTTTCTTGATTACTTAATTTAATTTTTCTGTTTTCAAGAAAATAGGTAAGCTAATATATTTGCTTGGATATGGTGGATATTAGGTAGATGAAGAAGATAACAATTTTAAGTACATCGGTGGGGTTTAGACATTTGTATCAATTAATAGAAAAATAAATTATGATGGATTAGTAGATGCAGTGTGTTCTCATTTATGCATTAACTGAAGTTGCAATGTTGTAAAAATTTATATGCAAAACCTGACCACCTTCAGTGATTTACCGTATTTGTTAAAGGATGACTTTGATATTCAGATTATGGTGAGGTTATCTAGGACACATAAAAGGAATCCATTATTTCTTGCATGTTTACAAGTCCTACAGAAGTTAGAACCAACATACAACAATAACAAATCGAACCATAACCTGGGTTTCACTCATTTGTAGCCATGGATAAGGTTAACTCTTTGGATAATATATATTATGAGAAACAACCAAAAAGTGTGCTGAAAGGTGATGGTGTTGAGGTTGGGGTACATGATGAAATAGTAAGGTAGTAAGAACCTTTACGAGTTACACGGAAGAAATGTTATAAGATAGGTGATGTTCTAATAGATAATTTCCTATCAAATGAAGAAGAATATGGTGGTTATGATGATTAGAGTGATGATGTTAGCGATGATAGGGGTGATGATATTGGTGATGATAGTAGTGGTAGTGATAATAATGGTGATGATGAGTGTAATGATGTTGATGACGATAAGGATGATAACAAGGGTGATAACAGGGGTGATGATAAAGCAAGGGTTAGTCCAAATGGGTTAGTTGAGGGAAGTTCATTTCATGACACTCCAACAATGCATTATAGGCCATTTTTATTAATGTACAAGTTTCAAATCTACTTTTTGTGGGTCTAGAGCCTTACAGGGATATGGAAAATGAGTGTATTGCATTACATTTAGCTTAACCACAAGATGAGAAATTCAAAGTGAAAGATCAATTTACATGTAAATAGGTGTTGTTTGATATGATGTACAAGGATGCCTTGGAAAATAGTTATTAGTTCAAGATGGCAAGTTCAAACAAAAAAAGATGGGATATCAAATATGCACATGCTCAATGTAAATGAAAAGCACAAGGGGTGAAATTACAAAACACTGAGATTTTTGTGTTGCAGAAGTTAGAAATCTACAGTTGCCCTTAAGAGGTCATTATGCCTTAACATAGATAGACAAATTAAAGGGCATTTGAAAAAAATGTTACAGTCTATATTTACGGTGACTGACCATGTTTATAGGCTAAAAAAAATCATGATGAACAAGATAGAATACAAAATTGATATCTTTTATACTCAATCTTGGCATGATAAAAATTTGGCATTGAATGAGATTATAGGTTCTCCTAAGGAGTTATTTAGATAATTACCAGTATATTGTTAAACTTGGAACGAAAAAACCCCAACATTGTTACACACATTGACACTAGTGTTGATAATCGGTTTCATTTTGTCTTTATGGCTTTAGGGTGCTCTATTAGAGCATTTAAGGAATATTATCATCTTGTCATTTGTATTGATGGATCATTCTTAAAAGGACGATACTAAGGTACAGTGTTTGTTATTGTGGGCAAGAATGAAAACAATCAGATTTATCCTTTGGCATTTGGTGTAAGAGGAAATAAAAAAGTGATGACTTGGACCCCTTTCCTTATAGTGTTACATGAGTGCATAAGTGACCTTCTAAATTTGATCATTATTTTAGATAAACATTATGCTATCACTCACTCTGTGAAAGAAGTGTTCCTAAATGCATACCATAACTAGTGCAACCATCATATAAAAAGGAATATACGCAATAGGTATAAATAAACAAAACATGTAGATGGGTTATTTTGAAGAGCATAAAAGCTTATCAGATACCAAATTTTCAGGAGGCAATGCACATGATTAATGATGAAAATCTATTAGTGAATATTTATTTATAAGTTATTGACTATCAATGGTGGGTTTGTGCTTACTTCCTTGGTATCTGATATAATATGATGACAGCAAACATTGCAGATTCATTTAATGCTATGGCATGACACATGTAAAAGTTACCAATTATAATGCTACTTGAGCGTTTATGTTCCATAATATAGAAATGGTTATATACCCGATGCAGCCTAATAGGTCTATATAATTTTTCAAATTATATTTTTTTCTGTATAATGATGAAGTGTATACTTACAATGTTTGTTTAATCATGCAGAGGTTTATGTTAATCCACTCAGTTCGTGGACAGAGTAGAAATTGGTAGGTCATATCCTTAAATCAGCCAACATGATTGTCAAGCTAATTATTGTGCAAAGATATGAAGTGCATAGTATGGGTTAGTCACTAAAGTGGATCTTTCTATGAGGGAGTGTACTTATAAGAAATTTCAATTATCATATATAGAATGTACACACGTTATAGCAATGACTAGGTTCCAAAACCTTTCTGATTGTTATCAATACGTGAGCAAGTACTATTTAACCAATTATTGGAAATTGGTATATGAAAAGAATGTTAAACCATTGAAAGATCTATTTGAATGGGAACATCCAGAGGAACTTCCCACAGTCCTTTCACCATTGATGCAACATTGATGTTCAGGCCACCCATCGGAACATAACAAGAGGGCATCGCAAAAAGAGAAAGTATGACAACTGATTTGTATCAATGTTATGAGCATAGACACACTCGAAATACTTGTATGATCCTTTACCAAGGCAAGTAAAGGACAAGGGACAAGCCTACTAGTCCTACATAATGATTCAAGTATCAATTTGTTTATTAAACATGGAATTTGAAATAGCATATTTTACAATTATGTTTTATTTCGTGTTGTTATGGGTGTTGAACGTGTGTAAGGATGGTTTAATTTGCTATCAACCATATATCTTAAAAATTGTTACATTATAATGTTATCATTGACAATATAACCTTGTTTGGAAGGAATATTTGGTTTTTGTTTTTGTTTTTGTATTTTAAACTTGTTAAACATGTAATTTTTTTTTTTACTGCATTTTATACTTGTTAAACATTGAATGGTAGACGTTTTGAAAAAGTTTTGGCATGCTCTCCCTTATATTATTTCTGTTATTCATTGTACATTTCATTCATGTTTCCATTTTATCTAAAAACACACTCAATATATACATATATTCAATCCACCCAAACTTCGTTCCAATCATAAAATAACATGATAACATAATAGGAAAAAAAAAATGTACGTTAAGCATGAAACAGAAAACATATACATATATATAAACCTAGTAAAAAAAAATCAAACATTGTGTCCATAAGAGAAAATCTTGGATGCTATCATCTTATGCATACGGATTATGTCTTCAACTGGATAGTTAAATAAGCGACTAGTGGCTAAGTACTCTATATTTATAAGTATGAAAAGCCCACAATCACTTGATGTCGTACTCTATTAGGGAACATTAGTGCATTGTGCAAGCCTGAATGGCTTTATGTTGAAAAGTCGTATACAGTCAAGGCCTATACTCTAAGGTCAATTTCACAACATGCCTAATGTTGACAATCATAATTGATAGAAATGTATAACTGCAGAAATGATAACCAAATGTTAATAAAAAATCATCATAATTGTCAAAGTGTTTGCATTTGTATAATGTTGAACATATGTCTTACTTTGTCAACTTTCACCTATAGGATGTATCCCATATCTTTTGCTCAATCTGTCACCTGTTGACTTATCCTTTCAATGGGATCTAGTAACACTCGGGGCCATTCAAAGTTTTCTTTGCTAGTTGCATCCTAGTTCTGTAAAATACATGGTAGTCAGCTATTAAAGGATGTATCAACATACATCCAGCTTGCATTTGGGTACGAATGGTGCAACAATACTAGGTAATTATCAATGAGTTGAAAATACAACACAAACATAGATTATAATTATGTAGTTAATAATAACGGCAATGCATAAAAATAACCTATGTTGACAACTTGATCACCTTGTCCAATTGCCACTTGTTTTCTATAAAAATCTTACACACCAACTAAACTTCTTGTAAAGATCATGCAAATAAGTTAATGTCGTGTTGTTACTATTATCTTTGTCGTACCATTACCTAAAATTGACGTCTGTTTGTTGGTTTTCTTCTCACAGACAATACTATTTCATTAAGTCAGTAAATAGGCTAAGAAGTGACTGTCATTATTTGATAATCCTGTCTCATAATGTCCTCACGGTTTGCATGATATTATACATATTGCAGGTTTGTGTAGTTTGTAGGACATTGCACAACACACATAATGCATGGTTTGCATAATATTGTAAGGTTTTTACAGTTCCTTGCAAATTTGCGTTCCATCCACAGCTACACTTTCAGACATCTATGCCACACTATTAATGACCAAACTAAAAAATCATAACAAAATAGTTAATTCAAGGATTAAATCTAAAACCCTAATTGTCATGGAAACCACCACAAACAGTGCACATTTTGTCTAATCCTATTTTCATCAATGAAATAACACTCAACAAATAATAGCCACAATGGGTTTTTCCAACTTTTTGGCATAAAAAAGGCATAAACCCAAATATACGATGTGACCTCTTGGTACGTGCTGTCGTTGACACTCAAATTAAATCTTAAATTCCTGCAACAAAAATGTAGTAAAGGAAAGTAGGGATTGTTCCCTCGAAGAGCTTTGATTAGTACGTCGTTACAAATAAATCGAAACAAGGAAATAAGGGGGGGTTTTGAAGTGAATGCAAATTATAATGAAAACAATAAATAAAAATTCAGTAAAATAATTTAAAAGGACTAAATCAATTTAACAAACCTTGGTCTTCAGTCACATCCACCATTGGAACTACGATTGATCATCGAAACAAAATATCAAATTAATTATTCAAACATTCATTGTGGTATTAAATTTACCTGTCCTTCCTTACGGTTAGTTAACCAAAAACATGTATTTCAATTAACCCTTATTGATTAATAATTCGGATACGATCTTGAATTTAATTAAACAATAGCATTACGAATTAGGAAGAACAACGAAGCAAGACAACACAAACGTACAATGTTGCATTTAATCTAGTTGATTATTTTCCTAGGATTTATAGTTTCTGATGCAACAAACGATAAACCTAGTCGCCACTTCGATTAGATGGATTGAACAATTACAGATTCAACACCTAAACTAGCAATAGATTATATTAATTGATAAACTAATTGCGCACCTTAGAAATCAATCAACACAATCATGAAAAATAATTCAGAAAGATAATCAATACTCAAATAATTAAAAAGATGCATTAAAGAACAAAAATAAATCTCACAATCATTGTAGTTCCATGGTTTCAGATCCCTTCAACTAAGGGAAATTATTCAGCCACTGTAAACCATATTTTGCTCTCTAATTCTCTAGGTACAATGGTTGATAATCTCAAATAAAAATAAAAGTATATATATTATCTTCCTACTAAAAATCTGGAAATTGAAAGTCAATCCTAATCTCCTAATCCAACCAAGCAAAGTGATACATATCTCCCCAAAAAGAAAGGAAAAGATATGTATCTTTAATGTAAATCCTTCCTCTAAAAATATCTTTCCTTATCCATCTCAATTAATCCTCTTTTCTAGATGGTAATTATCCCTTTTCTAGGAAGCAAATCTTGATATTTAATGGACTCTTGCAGCTGATCTGGGCGTTCAGATCTGTTTTCTGAATTCTGCTCTCATCTTTCACGTGCCTACGCCTAGTCTGCATCACGAAATTTCCAGATTAATAGATATGCTCTAGTTTTTTCATCTTTTTGGCCCAACTTATTCCAAAATTGCTCAAAGCTTCCTAAATGTAAAAAGATAAATAATTCCATTAGATTGAATTAAATTTTCACACAACATAAGGGAATTATAAATCGAAATAATAATAATTAATGGCGCTATCAAATTCCCTCTATGGCACTAACATTCTCCTTTGGGTTCATCACAGTTTGTGATGGCAGTTTGCTTGAATTTTGTGCTTCCAGCCTACTGATTGCAGTAGCCATTTGGCTTATTTGATTTTCCAGATTTTGAATGCTGGTTCTGGTTTCCTACTAAAATTTCATAGTATTAGTAGCCAAAGTTTTAACAATATCTTCAAGAGATATACCTGAATCAGAATTTTGAGTTAGTTGCTACTGTCTAGGAATATAATGCTGCTGGTATGACTGAAAATTATTCGAAGGTTGATCCACATGTGCATTCCCATAACGAAAATTAGGATGATCTCTCCAACCTGAATTGTAAGTATTCGAATAGGGATTATAATTATGATTTCGCTGCTGCTATCCTAAAAATCCGCCTATTGCATTAGCTTGTTCAGAGTAGTCATCCTGAAATGTTGGGCACATATCAGTTGGATGTCCTCCCAATGAACAGATTCTGCAAACTTTTGCCGCCTCCATTTTTCCTACAACCATTTGACGTACAAAAGTAGTTAGATCATCAAGTCGTCTCTCAAGAGAAGATATATTTACCTCATTGACACGCTGAGACGAATGGTCCAATCTATTCCCAAATTGTTGTGAATTTGATGCCATGTTTGTAATTAAATTTCGGGCTACTTCAGATGTTTTGTCAGCCAATGCTCCACCACTTGCTGCATCAATCATATTTCTCTCATTTGATAGAAGTCCTTCGTAGAAATATTGAATAAACAGTTGGTCACTAATTTGGTGATTTGGGCAGCTCGCACAAAGTTTTTTAAAGCGCTCCCAATATTCGTATAAGGACTCTCCACTTTGCTGCCTAATGCCACAGATTTCTTTCCTTATGCTGGCTGTTTTTGATGTTGGAAAAAATTTCTGCAGAAATAGTCTTTTCATCTCATGCCAAGTGGTGATACTTCCAACGGGTAGATAATACAACCAATCTTGCGCATCATCTTTTAAAGAAAACGGAAAGCCCTCATCTTGATTTGTTCTTCGGTTACTCCACTTGGTTTCATTCCAGTGCATACCGCATGAAATTCTTTCAAATGTTTATGAGGATCTTTACCTACGGAGCCACGAAAAATAGGTAAAAGATGAATTAGTCCAAATTTTAATTCAAAGGTAGTATTAACATCTAAATTAGAAAAAGTAATGCAGTGTAGTTGTAGATTCAAATCTGGAGCAGCAAGCTCTCTTAAAGTCTGATTTTTAGCCATGTTTTCCTCTGTTTCGCAAGTAGATCTGTGTGTTTGCAGTCTCATTTTTGCTTCTTTTCTCAACCCTTTTACAGTCTTTTCAATTTCTCGATCAAACTGTAAACTAGCTTATTTTGAAGATCGCGTAACGAACATACAAATTAAAAACTTCCCCGGCAACGGCACCAAAATTTGGTACGTGCTGTCGTTGACACCCAAATTAAATCCTAAATTCTTGCAACAAAAATGTAGTAAAGGAAAGTAGGGATCGTTCCCTCAAAGAGCTTTGATTAGTACGTCGTTACAAATAAATCGAAACAAGGAAATAAGGGGGGGTTTTGAAGTGAATGCAAATTATAATGAAAACAATAAATAAAAATTCAGTAAAATAATCTAAAAGGAATAAATCAATTTAACAAACCTTGGTCTTCGGTCACATCCACCATTCGAACTACGATTAATCATCAAAACAAAATATCAAATTAATTATTCAAACATTCATTGTGGTATTAAATTTACTTGTCCTTCCTTACGGTCAGTTAACCAAAAACATGTATTCCAATTAACCCTTATTGATTAATAATTCAGACACGATCTAGAATTTAATTAAACAATAGCATTACGAATTAGAAAGACCAACGAAGCAAAACAACACAAACGTACAACGTTGCATTTAATCTAGTTGATTATTTTCCTAGGATTTATAGTTTCTGACGCAGCAAACGATAAACCTAGTCGCCACTTCGATTAGATGGATTGAACAATTATGGATTCAGCACCTAAACTAGCAATAGATTATATTAATTGACAAACTAATTGCGCACCTTAGAAATCGATCAACACAATCATGAAAAATAATTCAGAAAGATAATCAATACTCAAATAATTAAAAAGATGCATTAAAGAACAAAAATAAATCTCACAATCATTGTAGTTCCATGGTTTCAGATCCCTTCAACCAAGAAAAATTATTCAGCCACTGTAAACCATATTTTGCTCTCTAATTCTCTAGGTACAGTGGTTGATAATCTCAAATAAAAATAAAAGTATATATATTATCTTCCTACTAAAAATCTGGAAATTGAAAGTCAATCCTAATCTCCTAATCCAACCAAGCAAAGTGATACATATCTCCCCAAAAAGAAAGGAAAAGATATGTATCTTTAATGTAAATCCTTCCTCTAAAAATATTTTAACTTATCCATCTCAATTAATCCTCTTTTCTAGATGGTAATTATCCCTTTTCTAGGAAGCAAATCTTGATATTTAGTGGACTCTTGCAGCTGATCTAGGTGTTCAGAGCTGTTTTCTAAATTTTGCTCTCATCTTTCACGTGCCCACGCTTAGTCTGCATCACGGAATTTCCAGATTAATAGATCTGCTCCAGTTTTTTCATCTTTTTGGCCCAACTTATTCCAAAATTGCTCAAAGCTTCCTAAATGCAAAAAGATAAGTAATTCCATTAGATTGAATTAAATTTCCACACAACATAAGGGAATTATAAATCGAAATAATAACAATTAATGGCGCTATCACCTCTCCTAACCAATAGGTGTGTTACAAAAAAATAGCAAGAGTTCCCCTATTTTAGAGGGTCTAGGGAATTGTTTTTTTATTATGCCCTGTAACACTCCTAATTAGCAATTCACATAAACGAGTCCTACTAACCGACTGGATTTTCATCAACTTAATCACAATTAATAAAATAAATACTTAATCGTAACCATCATAAAAATTACCACCCACAGAAACTTCATAACTAATTTCAACGACTAGCCCCATATATATATATATACACACAATCACATATATCCAATAATTAGAAAGATATATATTTTTTCATGAGTATATACTATCCATCAGATAGAGGTATAGACACATCAATACAATAACTACATATATACATATAAAAACCAAAATGTGTGTGTGTGTGTGTGTGTGTGTGTGTGTGTATATATACACACACACATGGACCTATATACGTCAAGAAGATATATATATACACACATAAAGTCACATATACATACATATATGCACATAAACACCAAAAACATATAAATTGATAAAAATTTGGTGCCTTTCTCCCATAACCTCATGTCTCGCTAGTGTTTCCCGGGAACCATTGCTACAACTCTTTACTTGTAAAATATTAAATTAAACGGAGTGAGTGACCATAGCTTAGTAAGAAAATCATACTCAATACTCAAAGCATTTCATATCAGTACTAATCTCTTCCATACTCAACATGTTTGGGCTATTCATATACAAAAAATTTACACGGAACACGTATTAACCATATAGCATAATTCTCTGCATTCACACATTTATTCTTTTCCTTACTATACAAATATGATTTACTCGTTATGATTTATGCATGTATGAGTGTCATGACTACATCTTTCTCAACTCTTTATCAGCCACACAGGCTTGCATGCATGATTCCAATGCAAATGACTTTCATAAAATATTTGCTAATTCTTTTTTTTTGTCAAATATTTTTATTGATCGGTCTAGACTACATAGGACAGTACTTGCAGTCACCATACAAGGTACAATCCTCTCTTACACTCATATTTCACTATTTTTTTCTTTGTTATTCACTTAGTAAAGTTAACATATTTCTTTGTTGTCCACACAGTACAACTAATATCTTTCATTGCTATCCACACAGTACAGCCGATATCTTTCTTTGTTTTCTATACGGTATAGCTCGCATGTAAGGATTTTAAGCATGTTTTCTGCTTTCCTATATCATATGAGTCATTATAAAACCAAAAACACTTGTCTTCCATTATTCAAAAACATGCATAACTTAGAAAATATTATTCCTCTTTCTTTATTTTTCTGAAATCATGCATATGCTATGATTCCTCATGTATACATGTATAACCATAAGATGAAATATGTCCATTCATTGTTTTTCCTTATTCTTTTCAAGCCTCATCGAGCATCAAATTATTTTCTCATGCATTCCATATGAATATACATATTTATTATAATAGTTTTCACACATATCATGCACATAATTAAGCAAAATTAACCTACATCACATAAAATAGCACTTTTGTCCTTATGGTCAAAAGTTATATGCCTACCCTTAGTACAAATTATTCCATCAATTTATCATTTCTTACATATTCAATAGACAAAATTAACTAAGCTAACCCATGGAATAAGAAATGTCTAAAATACCCTTATGGCAAAACAAAATTACATCATAAGTCCTAATAAATTTCTTTATTCTTTTAAGCATAAATCACCTTAATTTTATACCCTACACACGTATACAAGTAAAGGTTATTTGAATAACCTAACTCAAATTACTTCAAGTATGTAAAGTATGAAATTCTTAACTTTTCTTTGCTAATTAAGTGATTTAAGTCCATCCTCCTCCTTTTCTTCTTCCTAGCAACCTTAATCAACCAAAAACATAATCATCCATCAAAACTCTAAACTTGACATATCTTAAAAATTAAACTTTTTACCTTAGAATTTACTCGAATTGATAGATCTAAACTTTTTATAACTAGAGACTATGAAAATTAGGTGATTTAGCTAGGTTTCTTTTGGTGAATTTTGTTTGAAGAAAAACTTTAGTAAAATTAGGAGGAATTCTCGGCCAAGGAAGAAGAAAATGAATAGTTTGGTTGTTTTATAAGAATTTTGGACTAATTTACCCTTAACCTTCTCTAAAAATGACTATTTTATCCTTAGCCAATTACCAAAAACCCTTAGCACCATTATATAATTTCAAGTGTGCCATTCAATTTACATTCACACTTTGTCTCTTAAATCCTTCTAAAATGACCATTTTACCCCCTTTGAAAATTATTGCTCATTTAGTAGTTTTAATTTTTTTTTTACAATTTCTTTAAATAACAATTTATAAAATCAACTCTAGAGGTAATTTTGGAAGTAGAGTTTACTAGCATACCTGAATTTGAGTGTTACATACGACATAACAAATGCTAACTTACCCATAAAGCCATTATCGATGTCTTCTCGTTTCCCGAAATTTTGCTGTTTGTTAGAGGTATTGCTACTTAACCAAGGCTCTTACTCCAAGGATAGTCATCAATGGTTTGTGGTTTGAGATTTTCATTTTCAGCTTAGTTATTTTGTTTTTTTAACTTAGGGGCAAAATGTGTACAAAATTTACCATCTGCTAATAAAAGTAAAAAAATTAAGAAGAATAATTTTTTTTTTACAATATGGTATTATTGTAAAAAAAAAATAATTTTCAACTATAAAAATGTATCCAAAATGTCTAGATGCATGTATAAAGAATAATATTTCTGAAAAAGAAAATCAAAAGCAATACAACATGGATTAAAGTAAGCAAACAATAGTGAAAATATCATGGACATACCCTTAAGGGTAATTTGAGTGGTGTTAACTCAAGATTCCCAAGATGGAGGTATTGGGTATAAGACTTGGCAAAACTATATCAAGATTAAATTTTGACTTACTTGATACAATGATTATGAGGTCAGTCACTGTACTCAGAGTTTGACATATTAGGTATGATCGATACAATCTTGAAAGGGAGGTCTAGCTCAAAAAGGGTTCCTTGTTACCAAAAAAAACAATCATGAATATGCAACCAAACTTTAAAAAAATATATTATATTTGAGTTAAACAATCTTGGAATTGAATAATTCTTTTTTAAGCAGATTTGTCTCTATCTCTTATTTCATAACAAAATGATAAACTATGAAATAACCCAAAATAAATTTAGAGAATTCGCAGTTTTAAGTCTTTTATTAATTTTTTTCTATTGTATGTTGTGTTTTCGAGAAAAAAGACTAACAAGTGTTTTTGTTTGGGGGATTTTCACTATGAGGAATAACATGATAAGATAATTAAATTCTAGAGTTATTAGGTGAAAGCCTAATGTCCATAATCTTTTGTTGATGTGTAAATTGTTACAACGAGAAGTATACCAAATAATCAATGAGATATAGGCACAAGAATATGAAGAGTCAAGAAAGAAAAAGATGAAACAAGTCATTTTTATATGGTTCAGCTAAGAAACTCTTTGAGAGCCCTTATCCACAATATGATTAGTGATATGAGCAAAATGTATTACAAGATAATAAAAAGAGCTTAATTTGTCTTTTGATAATTTGATTGTTGCCTCTCTCAATTCCTAACTCACTGTTTATATTATAGTGAGGGGTTACATTTGAGTAAATATAGTAATTATGAGTAATAATGTAGTAGTAACCTCCAAAACGTTAAGAAGAGTAAATGTAGTTCATTTTTTATTTTTAAATTATAGGAAGTTGATTTTGTAATAATAGGAAAATTATCCTTATCACCGAGTTACTGTAAAAGTTGTGGCACATGTAATCTCGACTGTCTCGCTATGAAGCTTCTAAAAGGTGAATACTCTCCTTTAAGTTTTTGATTTTTGGATTTAAAATCACTTTGTTAATCTTTATCTATGAAGTTGTTATCCGTTAGAGTAGTCTTTGAGAGTTGACCTCAAATAAGATTTTGACTTATCACAATTGCCCTCTAGTTTAAGGAATGTGAGTAACAATGTTAAAACTCTTTTGTTGTACAATATAACTCTACAAGTATGATTCGGATTTCAACTAGCTAGATTATAGTCGATGATAAACATTTAATACATCACATGTGTGATTCATATGCTAGTTGAGTCACTTCAAAAGTTAAGATGTATTGAGGGTCATGTTTCTCCACCTTAGGTTGATGATTTACAAGTATTAAAGAATGGCTTTGAATGGTGTAGATATTCTTCTACTCTTTTCTCAATTGCTTTTAAGTGAGTTATTGGATCTTACATAAGTTGTAAAGTTTTCCTTAAACATTCTTACATTAGTTATAGAAATGCTAATTTTCAAAACTAAGCATTTTTCACATTCTTCCTTATTGCTTACACTAAGGTAAGGTTTTTTCACATTGACATTTATCTTTAAAGTTTTGTTTGTTATTCCTTTGGTGATGAGGATGTCATATGTTTTTCATATGTCTTCTAGAAGTTTGAATAATGATGGTGTTTGTTATGATACTGGGTCAAAAGTTTACCTTTTAAAAGTGCTCCATTAAGTATCCATAGAAAGATGAGGTTGTTTGGACAGAGGATTGAAGAAGCTATTTCTTAAGCCCAACCTAATAAGGTTGTACTAAAGAAGAAGTTTCTCCAATGCATCCTCTTAATGCCAAGGAAAACATAACTTTATCTCCTTTTATTGTAATGAAGTTAGTTTGCATTAAAAAGAGTTATGATTTTGGTTAAGTTAGATGAGCCAAAGGAGGCGCCATATAATTGTCCACTCAAAGGATGGTTTCTCTATCAAATGCTATTTTGAAATGCGATATGACTTTTTTGCAAGTTTAAAGTGTCAAAAGTTCTTTCAGTATGGGTTTGGTTCAGTTAATATAAATGAGTCACTACTTGATATGATTCAAGTAAGGTTTTCCAATTTTTTTGTTTTTTTGGTGTGTGCAAGGATGATCTACATCTAACTCAAGTAAAGTTTTCTATTTTTTGTGTATGCAAAAGGACGATCAAACTCAAGTAAGGTTTTTTAATTTTTTGTGTGTGTGCACGTGTGCAGACGATTCAGATCCAACTCAAGTAAGGTTTTCTACTTGTGTGTGTGTGACACACACACACATATAGAAAAGTCAAAAGTTATAGTCACTATAATCAAATAAAGCTATGTTACAAATTTTAATTCAACTAATATATTAGTATTGATGCTTATAAAGAAATAAATATTGAATAACCCTTCTTTAGGTAGTTGAGAAATAACCTATTTGTAAATGTCTCTCAACAAATATATTAATTCAAAATTTCAACATTGGCTAAAAATTTCCCATCTAAGGTTTGTTGAAATGACAAAATCTCATCCTTTAAGTTTTAAAAAATGGAATTCTCACCCATTATTCATTTTTATTAGTAAATTCCTTTAAATAAAAGGGCAAAAATGTCAATTTCTATAATTTTATTATCTTATTTTTTCTTTTCAAAATATCATATATTTAGAGGGTAATTATAATTTTTTTAAAATATTAAGGGTGTCAATTAAAATTTTTAGGAGTTTTAGAAATTTGAAAAAAAAATTTTAGGTGATTTTGAAAATTTTAAAATTTAAAAAACCTTTTCAAAAAAGGTAGTTATACCCTAAATAATTGAACAAAACATAATATTTTAATATTGATTAGAGTTTTAATATATTTAGGGGTTTAAGTAATACAAATTTTGCATTGGTAATGATATATAAGTAATTTAATATTTATATCAAGTGTTAATAATAGTTTTGTAATTTTAATATAAGGGCATAACAATTATTTCGAGGAAAATAAAACAAAATTCCCTAATAGAAGTTGATAATCGGTGGGAATTAGGCTTTTTGAAACTTAAAGGGTGGGAATTTATTGTTTCACCAAACCTTGGGTGGAACATAGTCATTTGACCTTTCAACATTAGTTAGATTGAATTATCATTTATTAACCAGCAACCCAAAATAGTGGATACCAACTAATAGTGTTTCTATTAGTAAAATGATAAGATCAAATATAATATGTTTTGTATTAAACTTTCTTTATGTCGATTTTCATTATTGACTTATAAGATCATATAGAGATTTTATAAGTTTTTATCAGATAGAGTATTGAGACAAAACAAACTTTGTTTTTGATAAACACCTTATCAATCAACAATACATGTCTATTAGTTTCTATCAATTTATATTTGGTTGATTCATATATCTCTATGGTTTGGTTATTATTATTTTGGGTTTTCATGTTGAAAAAATATATTCTTAACTGAATCGATGATGGTTCAAAATTTAGCTTTTTAAAATTCAAAGGGAGAGAATTTATCATATCAAACATTGGGTCTGAAATAGTCATTTGGTCTTTCAAAATTAGTTAGAATTATCATTCCATTTGTAAAATGATAAGATCAAATATAGTTTGTTTTATATTAGGACTTTCTTTATATTGGTTTTCATTATTGAATGATAGGATCAAATAGAGTTTCTATAGGTTTTTATTAGATAGAGTACTGGAACAAAACAAAGTATTTGGCAAACACCTTATAGGCCAACAATACATTCCTATTGGTTTTTATCTACTTATATATGGTTGATCGATATATTTATAAGGCTTGGTTATTATCATTGAAAAACCCCAAATAGCTAATAATTTTAGAGGGGGAAAAGGAGAGGGAGAGGAAAGGGGTTGAATAAGATTATCGAAAAAATTAAACCAAATAAATTCTTTTAAACAAATATTTGATAAAAAAATCACTTAGGCAATTTTAACAAAGGTAGTCAAACATAATCAATACTCAATAAATTCTCAAACACCCAACACATATATATAAAGCTTAAAATAAAAAAAAGAGAGATAAAAATGCTCAAGAGTCTATAGTGGTTCAGAGCTTTCTCTTCCAGCCTCCTACATCCACTTCTTTAAGCAACCTATTTGAAGTTTCACTTCTAAAGATAACATCTCTTTATAATAGTTCTCCAAGATTTCGCTTACATACACTAGTTCTTTGGGATTGCTCCTATTATAATAGTTTATTTAGGATTTCGCCAAGTGTTTGAATATAGAAAATTATGTCTGTTTTGCCTCTACAAGGCTAATACAAGAGTAAGCACAATATTCTCTTAAGTGTGTGAGTTATAAGCTTAGTGAGAGAGTTTTCAGAGAAGAAGAAAGTATAGGATTTTACATTAATGAACTCTAACCTATTCCACATAAAAAAGTCTTTAATTTATAATCTTGGATGGCTAGAATAGCTCATATGACTACTGGTTAGCATAATAGATCCGTTGAACTTAGAAAGCAGAGTTTTCTTCTTGAAACTAATCGATACACAGGTATGTGTCATTTGAATTTTCTCTTTTTCACACTTAGTCAAATCTCAGTCAGAGCTCTCAACAATCAAATTTTCTTCTCGAAGAATTTAGGCACAGATATTCTATGATGAAGCACGGTCATGCCTTCCTTATAATTGATATTCTTCCAAAATTTTAGAGGCATGTATAGGGAATCACACAGGAAAGGAATGAGAAACATGTATAGGTGACTTTATTAACTTTGCATGCCTCTAAAATTTACCTATACAAAGAAATGGATGTATAGGAACTTTGCATAAGTTCATTACCTTTTACCTATGTATAAGTAATGGAACGGGGAATGAATGCAAATTGATATTCTTCATCATAGAACATCCATTTTACCTATGTATAGGTGTGCTCCTTATAAGCACGGGTGTGCATTCATTTCTCCTTTGATTTCTTCATTAAGCATAATGAGAATTGCATGATGAAAACTTCTTGTGCTCTTGATCCCAAAGATACACAGGCGTGTGTTGGAAGACACAAGAGCATGTATTGAGTTGACTTCATTAACTTTGCCCAAAATTGCAAGCAAAAGCTACATCGGCAAATTTTCCTTGTGTTTAGCTTAATACACGGGCGTGTAAGCATGAAACATGGGTGTGCATGTTCTTTATCTACATTGATCAATTTGTGTCTATTTGATAATGTTTTTAACACATTCCTTGGACAATTTTAGTTATTTAAACTTGTGTTTTTAGCATAATCAAAACATGTAGGGATCCAATAATCTTCCTTTTTTTATTAATGACAAAAACCAAGTTTGAATCAAAATTTTAACAAAGAAAAAATGTAGTTGAAAAAAAATACTCCCCCTAACATTGTCAAAATTTTGCACAAAATGCCAAAATGTTTGTCAATTTTGATATTTCTTTTAGTTTTTTTAACGAATAAAATTTTAATTCAACCAATCTCTCTCCCTTTTTGGCATTAATAAAAAATAATAAGGAAAAAAAAATTAAATTTTTATTTTCATTTGATTTCCAATTCAAGGCTAAAAACAACATCAATTAAAAAATTACTCCCACTTATTTAATGTCTATATGCTCCCCCTCACTTTAACACATTTTAACAAATATATTTACCAAGTTTTAGTGTTAAAACAAATGCATTTGATAAGGTTTTGGAAAAATTTGGCATGGAGTTCCCTATGTTTTTGAAAAATCCTTTTTTCAAGCAAACTCAAAGATAAAAAATACGCTCTAATAGGTGCATTTAAACCATCTAAACTTCTTTCTAAACACCATCAATTCAATTTCAAGCATTCATCTCAACTTTAAACTAATTCAATCAACAATTATTGCATATAAGACATCTTCCATCAATATCCATCATCATCAAACAATTAAATATCCAAAACTTTATATTCCAAAGAATCTATTGGATTCGGGTCCACCTATAATAGGTCGACCTAACCCGGTTTAATATAATTGCCAAGGGAAGTTATAAGAGGAAGTTTGAGGGCAGTTGGACATATATAAATTGTCCAAACTGCCTCCTCAATAGAATGATGCCTTTTTTTAATCAAAGAGAACAAGGATTTCTCTTTTCCTCTCCTGCAAAACCAAAAATGCACAGTAAACTTGTCTCCCAAATGAAAATTAGTACGTGGGCAAATAGTGTTGTGGAAATAGACTAACATCGATACCTTACGCCATATACGAAGAAGCTTCATCGAAAATTAATTTAGGTACGCAAAATCTCTATTTGCATAATTCATAGAATTTGATCCTAACATGTTTAATTATTTTCAACATTGGTATCAGAGCCTAGGATACGTATTTGCTATGTTTTCTGTTAATTGTATTGCGTATATTGTGCAAATTAGAATCTATATATTGAATTTTGTTTAAAAAATTCGTTTTTAGGCACGAATTTAATTCGACCAAAATTGCATGAAATTGGTGTTGGGAAACATGTTGGATGAATGATTCGAATGGTATTACATGTTTTAAATTGAAAAACGACATGAATTAACGTCAGAATCGATGAACATTGATCCAAAACCAAGACCCAATATGTGTTTTTTCTTCCTCGCCATTTCGACTTGGTGCCAGAACTTGGAACGATAAGCCTTACCATCAATTAGGCTATAAAAGCTCCATGGTTTCCTTGCCAGAACGTCACTAAAAAATGAACAATTAAAAGAACATAAAACTAGGGTTCATCACGAAAAATCGGGTCGAAATCAGGTTGGGAAAACTCGATTACCCAACCCATTGGTCAAGACTCATCGATCAATGGGTTAACCTGTTGAGTCAACCAGGTTTAACCTGAACTGATCAATGCCTACCAAGTCAGTTGACTGGTCAATAGTCAAATAGTTGACTATACCGTTGACTGATGCTTGTACGCTCGTGAAAGAGTGTGACAACTTACTTTCGGTGCGTGACATAATGTGATGACGTGTTCTACTCATTCTTGGTGCATGAAGTCATGTGCTAACTCTTTTACGGTGCATAGAGGTACATGCAACATCGTCGTGGCACGTGAAAGAGTGTATGAGCTTATTTTGGATCGTGATAACACATGAACACTCATTTCCAGCATGTTTTGGCACGTGAAATCTATTTTCGGGTCTTTAGAAGTTATGTAGTACTTGGATCTATATTTGAGATGTGTTTCATGGGTCTTACGATGCATAATGATATGTAATATATTATTCCGACTCTCGAAAACACATATTGGTGTTTAGAAATATATGTTTCTACTTCATGCAAGTTTGTTGACTAGGGACCATCATATTGCATGTCGAAACTATCAATACTCTATTGAATTCTCTTAATTGGAAAATAGATAATATCCATGCTTGAATATCAGCCCCGTAATCAATGATCTTATTCGAGACAAGAATTTGAAACTTTTTGGGACTGAGTGGATTCATTATAGCTTGCTATAGAGCGAAGCTTAGTAATGTACGAGAAAATATCCACTACTTTAACGTTATTCCCAAAACTAACATAATGCAAGATATTTGACCTAACACAAATGTTATCATGGATAAAGAAACTAAGAGATCAATACAAGTAATGAAATAGTCCTAGTCAAAATAGATGATGCATTAGTTGTATCATATATACTTGTTAAATGTAGGAATTCTGACATTGGTAGAATTTAATGAAATTCTCATCCAGATTAATATTGGTGCAATTAAATTAATGTTTAAAATGTCAAGCATTTGTGTCATGGAAGACGATTGGGAACATAATGAACTTTCGATTATGTGCCCTATATGAGATATTTTAAATTTTAATATGTAGTTGCGACAATTGATATATATTTGATAGTGTTGTGTCTGATATATAGTCTCTGTGATCTAGTTAACCATAACATCCTAGAAAATGATGGCTGATTTGAATGAAAATGATACTGAATAGAGAGAATTACAACGTATGACATTTGAAATACATAATATCCTAGATGAGCAAAAGGCTTTGGAGGCTGTAGATCAGGTTAAGATAGAGTCGTGGCTAACTAAGGGATAGAAAGCCAAATGAGTCTCTTACACAAATGTGTCGTGGATGCACATCACGCATGTAAGAATCAAGACTCACTTCGTGTGATATCTTGATCAGTTTCATAAATAACGATCTGATATACAAGTATCAGTAATATTCAACTGCATGTGCCATAAGTATGGTTTTAGTTGAAAAGTTTGGAGGAACTAAAGTCACCAAATAAAGACAGTTGATTGTTGAATTTGATTGAATGTTGAATCTAATTATAAAACTAAAGTCAGTTGCACATAACCTAATACATGAACAGTAAGTTCATTTAGAAAAGTGATCCATTCCCGATAGTGGTAATGTATGAAGGTATATATGACCTATAATGAGGAAAAAAGGACTTTTGTTACTTGTTCTAGCCACATAGAATTAGAGGTCAAGCGCCCTTGAGGCAACTGAACTTGGTACTCGTGCATACGTTGCAAAATCAAGTTTTAAAAATAGATGGCTCAAGTCCTAATACAAGAAAAAGATCATATAATGCTTAAAGAATAAGAACAAAGAATTAAAATGAGAAGAGTAGCAAAAGTACTAGAAGAAAAGACAAAAACAAGATGAATAGTTACAATAGAAGCAACAAGAATTATATCACCTGTGAATAAACGGAGCTGAAAATGATAATCTTGTTGTACATAAAGTGATGAAACTTTATTTTCTAGTACTATGATATTAACTAAGTATTATCCTACATGGATTATAGACTTAGAAGTCACTGACCAAGTAGCTCATGATAGAAGATCTTTAGTAGATTTATATCAAATTTTGAATAAAGTGCATTGGATGTATGTAAGCAACAACACAAGGGTTGTAGTAAGAGAAATAGACACGAGCAAATGAGTTTTACGGGTGGTCGAATCCTATACCTACAAAAAATCTAATATGCTCCAAATATTCAACAAATATTAGTCAAAGTACTTATTCTTCTTAAACTAGGATACAATTTGAATTTCTCTTAATGTTTTATTAAAATGCATTAGAATTAACTTCTATAGATTTGGTTTGTTGGCTGAATGGTTGTATGGTGTTTGTCACCTTACATTTTGATAATATTAAGTTTTTAATTATTTGTTTCTCCTATATGTATGGATATGAATGCAAATATATGGTATGTTGAATTAGGACATGTTGGTCAAGATAGGTTGAATAAATTGGCCTATGAAAGTTTATTAGGAACTTTCACATAAATACAACTATCCAAATGTGAGCATTGCCTAGTTTGAAAAACCTTTAGAAAACCATTCAACAAAGTTGTAAAAGCTTGACTTCTTTGCAATTTATATATACTTAGGCATATGTTTTCCTATGAATGTAAATTTGAGAATGTGTCTCATATTTCATTACTAGTGTCGATAACAATGCTCGATTCAGTCTTGTCTACTTGATCTCCCATAAGTCAGAAGCAATAGACCGCTTTAGATACTATATATAATTGAGATTGAGAATCAATTAGACAAAATAGATAAGAGTTTTATGAACTCACCTAGATCTTAAGCATTTATCCAAAAACTTTAAAGAACTGAGTAATAATAAAGAAATAATATGGTAAATAGTAATTCTAAAACTTTGCAACAACTAATGTAGCGAAGACGAGTAATTGAACTCTATGGGAAATGGTTAAGTTAATGAAGGCGCAAGCAAAACGTCAAGTCACTTTGTGATGATATAATGTTTATTACTGCTTGTGTACTTAACCAATTACCTACTAATCCAGTTGCTTCCACTCCCTATGAGTTATGGTTAGGTAGAAAATCTGAGTTATTTGATTGCAACCTTAGTGGTTAGCAATGTTTATCCATAACTTTTCCCATAAGTTTGAACAATTAGGACTAACAAGAAATTAATGTATCTTTATCAGATACACTGAGCACTCCAAAGGATATTTGTTCATTAGGGAGGATTTTATTGGAAGATTAACTAAACTTGCATTAAAGATACTATATTCATGGAGGATATTTTTCTTAATAGGGATGATGTTGATAAAAAGGTTTCATCTAAATGTGATGAGAAAAGAATGAGGATGAGTATATCTTAACGACCATTAGTTGAGTCCTAAAAAATAAGATTTATACTTGTTCTAAATAATGGGAGCAAATGTAACTGAACTCCAACCTACTTCGGATAGTGGAAGTAATGATCTTCAATTGCTTGTTTTATTTACATCAGCCTAGTAGGAGCACTGAGATTAAGCTTTAATCTATTTTGGATAGCAGGAGCATTAATTCTCAATTATATTAGTGTAGACGTCCAAAAGTTTTCTAGTGACATTTTGAATTGAAAACAAGATTTTCATAACCACTTCACAAGATGATGAAGAACCTGAAATAATTGTCTCATCCTTTGATAAGAAAATTTTGAAATGCATTGGAAAAAGAGATGGAATACAAAAGAAAACAAACCAATTCTAGGTTTTGGCTGACTTATCGCTAGATCGAAAAATTCAATAGGAATGAATGGGTTTCCTAAATTAGTCATAAGGCTGATGACTTAATAAATAAATATAATTTTGCTTAATAGCAAAAAACTATACCCAATGAGAAGATATAAATTATGTAGAAGGATATTTTCATCATTTATAAGATTTACTTCAATATGGTTGATTCTAGCTATAATAACACATTTGAATTTAAAATTACACTAGAACAATGTCAAGATAATTTTTCTTACTGGAAAACGTGACAAAGAAATCTATATGAAACGAGATATAACTCTTGTTGTTATAGGTCTAAAGCATAGAGTGTGTAAGCTTTAAAAACGTTAAATGACCTAAAACTGTCATCCAGATACTAGTATTTGAAATTTGAAATGATTTCATAAGTGCTAATACCTTATAACTTTGAAATAATTAATCAAGACCGTCATGTCTATGTGACAAAGTCTAATGACAAATTTGTAATTCTATCAATGTGTGTGATGATGTATAGATAGCTATAAATGATTTGAAGTAAGTGATAAATATCAAAAGATGGTTGTCCATATTTTTGACTTGCAGGATGTGGGAAAACAGATTACATAGTATGAATTTAAATCTAAAGGAATTGTTCAAAGAAACTTTTGACTCTATAATAAGAGCATAATAGTCAAATATTCTAAAACAATCCAATATAGTATACTATGAACTCGTTGATATTCCTGTGTCAAATGATGAATTATTGAGCCAAAAGAGATATGTCTCAAAACTTAAGATAGAAGTAAAGAAATGTCAAAGGTTACCTATTCAAATGTCATCAGATGTATTTTGTGCGTTATAGTGCATACATGCCCAATTATTTATTTTTGTTATTGGGCTGGTTAGTCGATATAAGTAAATGTTGAAGAGAGCACTGAAAGGTTATATGTAGAATTTTGATAATTGTTAAAAGGCTCCATGGATTATTGATTATGTGATTAAGGATCAAATTTGCATTTGATTGGCTATTGAAATGCTAGTTGGAGAAAGAGTTTAATCTAACGCAAATTACATTATGGCTATGTTTTCTTACTCCAAAAGGGCCTATATCTTGGAGTGATAAGAAATAGAAATGCATAGTCGTATCCACATCAAAAGCCTAGTATATAGCCAATTCAATAAATGTGTAAGAAACTGTTTGGTTAAGAAGATTCTTCGTGAATCTGAGTAAACTGGATGATATTGTCGGAGCAATAGTTATCTATTGAAATAAAAGACCTAAATTTTTTTCTAAGGTAACTAAACGTATCGACGCTAGACATAACGTAATAAGAGACTCCATTTCCAAGAGAAAAATAAACGTACAATATAATTCTATGCATTATATGGTCACTAATCCTTTGACCAAGATTGTTCCAAGAAAAGTATATCTTGCACATGTTATATCTCTTGGATTGTATAGACTATGATTGATAAGTGTTAAGCTTATATATTGTATTAGTGACACAATGTCAAAAACCTTGAATTTAAGTTCATTTTATGTTTTGAACTTACATCCCAAAATTCTTATGTTTTCATTGCATACACATCATTTTTTAGCTCAATAAGATTATAATATCACATAAGTTAGAGATTGGCTCACTCACACGAGTAATCGCCTTTAGTGTTAAGAGAGTGAGCAAAGATGAGACATTATTCTTGAGAAATATAATACTGAGAGAGTATACCAATGAGAGACAAATTTCTTAAAAAAGATTTATTGAAATAAAAATGTCCCCTTGATGATTGATCAAGCTGAGGTCATGAATAGATATATTTGAAAATGATTGATTTGGATTCCCTATATCCAAATAACTTATGAATGCCAGATATGAGTTCTTAATATAGATAAATACTTATAAGTGTGAAGATGATTAAGAACTCAAGTTAGGCTCTGGGTGTAGCGACTGAACTAAGATCTATACAGTGTTGTGAATGACATCTAAGAAAATACACACTATAGCATATGATTCATACCATGCGTGCATAAGTAAGACAACTAGTTAAAGTAGTGAGAGGATGAATCCCTGCTCCTTCACTGTGTGAGACTTTATAAAAATTGTCTCATATTGGTAGCGTTTGGCTCCTTACTGTTGTTTGATATTTACTCTTAATATTGCTATCTTAGCTTAGAACCTATGGCCACGCATGATTCGGTCTATAGAACATAACTAGAAAAATAGCTAAGTTTAAATTGAGAATTTTGAGTAGAAGAGGAAGACTTACATATTATGTGTGTCCATTGGTGTAACATCCGAATTCAGGTGTGTCAGTAAACTCCACTTCCAAAATTATCCATAGAGTTGATTTTATAACTTGTTGTAAAAAGAAATTATAAAAGATTTATAGAAAACTACTAAATGAGCAAAAATTTTCAAAGGGGGTAAAATGGTCATTTTATAAAGATTCAAGGGACAAAGTGGGAATTAAAATTGAATGACACACTTGAAATTATATGGTGGTGCTAAGGGTTTTTGGTAATTGACTAAGGATAAAATAGTCATTTATGAAAAAGATTAAGGGCAAAATGGTCCAAAAGGCTTATAAAACATATACCCTATTCATTTTCTTCTTCATTTTAGCCGAGAGCCTTCCATTTTTGCTAAAGCTTTCCCTTAATCAAAATTCATCCAAAAACCTAGCTAAACCACTTAATTTTCAAAGCCTCCAGTTATAAAAAGTGTAGATCTATCAATTCTGGTCAGTTCTTAAGGTAAAAAATTTAATTTTTAAGATATGTCAAATTTAGGGTTTTGATGGATGATTATATTTTTGGTTGATTAAGGTTGCTAGAAAGAAGAAAAGAAGGAGGATAAGCTTAAATCACCAAATTAACAAAGAAAAGGTAAGAATTTCATACTTTACATACTTGAAGTAAATTTGAGTTAGGTTATTTAAATAACCTTTACTTATATAAGTGTGTAAAGTATTAGAATTAATGTGATTTATGCTTAAAAGGATAAAAATATTCATTAGGTTTCATGATGTAATTTTTGGCCATAAGGGCAAAAATGTCATTTTATGTGATATAGGTTAATTTTGCTTAATTATGTGCATGATATATGAAATAACCCTTATATTAAGGCTACATTGTATATTTTGAAATTAATTCAATGCATGAGATATATATAAATGCATGAGGAAATAATATGATGTTTGATAAAGAGTAAAAATAATAAGGAAAAATAATGAATGGGCATATTTCATATTATGGTTATATATGCATACATGAGGAATCATAGCATATGCATGATTTAGAAAAAAAATAAAGAAAGAGGAAAAATATTTTCTAAGTCATGCATGCTTTCAGAAAATGGAAAACAAGTATTTTTGGTTTTATAATGACTTATATGATACAGGAAAGCAGAAAACATACTTAAAATTCTTACACGCGAGCTGTACTGTGTGGACAGCAAAGAAAATAATCGGTTATACTGTGTGGACAACCAGCTGTACTGTGTGAATAGCAAAGAAAAATATCAGATGTACTATGTGGACAGCCAAAGAAAAATATTAGTTGTATTGTGTGGACAGCAAAAAAAAAATATGCATGTAAGAGAGAATTGTACTTTGTATGGTGACTGTAAGTATTGTCATATGTAGTCTAAACCGGTCAATGAGAAAGAGAGAGAAAAAAATTAGTAAATATTTTATGAAAGTCATTTGCATTAGAATTATGCATACAAGCCTGTTTGGCTGATAAAGAGTTGAGGAAGATATACGATTAAAAAATAGAAAAGTCATGGCACTCATACATGCATAAATCATAACGAGTGAATCATATCTGTATAGTAAGGAAATGAATAAATGTGTGAAAGAAAAGAATTATGATACGTGTTAAATGCGTGTTCTGTGTCAATTATTTTGTTGTAAATAGCTCAGACACGTTGAGTATGGAAAAGATTAGTACTGGTATAAAATGCTTTAAGTGTTGAGTATGATTTTCTTATTGAGCGATAGTCGCTCACTCTGTTTAATTTAATATTTTACAAGTAAAGAGATGCAGCAAAGGTTCCCGGAGAGTATTAGTGAGACATGAGGCTGAGGGAGGAAGACACCATATTGTTGTTGATTTATATGTTTTGATGTATATGTGAATATATGCATATATATATATATATACTGGATGTAGATATTGGTGGATATGTGTATATGTTGTTTCTTATATCTATATATGTATATGATTATGTGATGAAAATCCAGTCGATTGGTAGGACTGGTTTGTGTAAATTATTAATTGGGAGTGTTACAGGGCATAATTAAAAAGAGAAAATATTCCCTGGGTCCTCTAAAATAGGGGAACTCTTGCCGTTTTTTTGTAACACACCCAATGGTTAAGAGAGGGTACATTTTTGGTATCAGAGCGTGATTTTGGGCGCTTAAAGGAAGATATAATAGAATGTGTTGTATTATAATATAATATTTATATATAGTTTTGTATTCTAATATTGCACAGGTGCCCCTCATGTCTCGCAGATCAGCTCCCGAGAATCGACTATAGTAAGTTGTTTTCTTTACCTGTATTCAAATAATAGAATATTATTTAATTACACTTATGCAGTTATTAGATGAGGAGTACCACAAGACGAGGACGAGGACGGGGTCGTGGAAGGGGTATTCAGAGAGAGACGGGAGAACCGTCTAAACCTGCCCCGTCAGGTGGTTCAGGATTTGGGTTAGCAGAAATCAGAGATATAGTCCGTCAGGTGTTGACCGAGAGTCAAGATAGACCCACACCTAAAAATATAGCTAGAGATGCCATTCGAGATAAGATTAGAAGTGAGATTTGTGAGGAGGTCATAGAAGAAATCAGAAATGAAATGAGGAATGAAGGGAGAGGAGAAGTTGGAGCTCAAAGGCGGCTTGAGCTTATTTATTCCTTACCTAGTCAGCATACCCCTCCTGAATTTAAAGGTACTAAAGATCCTTTGGTGGCTGATGAGTGGATCAAGCAAGTGGAAAGTACCATGGATTTGTTTCCTATGACCGATAGAGAAAAAGTTCGGTATGCCAGTTTCTTGATGAGAGGAGAGGCCCGCGTATGGTGGGACCTAGTTAAAGAAACCAGAAATATGGATCTGATGACCTAGCAAGACTTTAGAAGGGCATTTGAGGCCCAATACAGAACAACTGATGTGGTAGCAGTCAAAGTTCAAGAGTTCATTTCTTTACAGCAAGGAGAAGGTTCAGTAAAGGATTATTCTACCCGTTTTAATGTCTTATCTAGTTTTGCTCCAGGTATGGTGAGTACATCTAGTCTCCGATTAGACAGATTTCTTCAGGGCCTAAAACTGAAGATAACCTTACATGTATTAGCTGGACCACAACCTCCTCAAACTTATGAAGAGACATTGGAGAGAGCATTGAGGTTGGAGGTATATGTTAATAAGCTACCCAGGAATGCACCT
The DNA here is from genome assembly GCF_011075055.1 of Mangifera indica. Taxonomy (NCBI): domain Eukaryota; kingdom Viridiplantae; phylum Streptophyta; class Magnoliopsida; order Sapindales; family Anacardiaceae; genus Mangifera; species Mangifera indica. Next base: position 1,258,049 of record NW_025401095.1, on the reverse strand, counting down.
TCCATGTTAACACCTCCATCAGTGACAATACCCAGACAGTGATGTCGAGTCGGTCAGCTTTACCTACTTCATTGACTGTTTCAGCACCTGTTATAACATCAGGGGGTAGTTCAGTTGGCTCCAGTTTCAGAAACAATAGGGGAAAAAGAAAATTTCAGTCTAAAGCAAATAGAAAAGGCGAGAAGAGTGACGAGAGGCCTAGAAAAGAAAATATTCCCCAATGTCAGATTTGTGGGAGACGTCATAGCGGGGAATGTTGGTACCAGCAGAAACAGGTGATTTGTTATAGATGTCGACAGCGAGGGCATATAACAAAGAATTGCCAGAGTACCGAAGTGCCAGTTTAGATACAGCCACAACAAAGCCTAATTTCGCAAGTGCAACCAGGGAGAGGTACTAATGCACGAGTCTATATAGCTACCCATAGTCAGGCGGAGGCTAGTCCATCTGCAGTTACTGGTCAGCTCTTTTTCCACTTTGTTTCTTTATTTGCATTGATTGATTCAGGAGCTACCCATTCATTTATTACACTAGGGGTTGAGAAGCCAGATGGTGGGAGTGTGATTACTAATAAGATGTTAAAAGACCAGAGGGTAGTGATACATGGGAGAGAGTTAAAGGTGGACTTGATTGTCTTTGATATGCCCGATTTTGATGTTATCTTAGGCATGGATTTCTTAGAAAGATATGGAGTCGAGATTGACTGTAGAAAGAAAAAGGCTCGATTCCAACTTGATAACGGGGATTACTTTAATTTCAGAGAGGGCCATCAGCCTAGTATGATGATCAGTAGTGTAAAGGCACAAAAATTATTGAAAAAGGGGTGTACAGGATATTTAGCTCATATGGTACATGAGCGTGATATTCAAAGATTAGATGTTCAGGATGTCCCAATAGTACAAGATTTCCCAGATATTTTTCCTGATGAGCTACCAGGTTTACCTCCAGAGAGAGAGTTAGAGTTTAGTATAGAGTTAGAACCTGGTTCAGCCCCAATTTCAAAGGCCCCCAACTGGATGGCTCCAGCTGAATTACAAGAATTAAAGAAACAGTTGCAAGAACTTTTAGATAAGGGTTTTATTAGACCTAGTCATTCTTCTTGGGGAGCACCCATACTATTTGTCAAAAAGAAAGATGGGTCACTTTGTATGTGCATAGATTACAGGGAGTTGAATAAACTTACAGTGAAGAATAAATACCCGTTGCCTCGAACTGATGATTTATTTGATCAATTGAAAGGAGCTTCTGTGTTTTCCAAAATTGACTTAAGGTCAGGTTATCACCAGGTGAAGATTATAGAGCAAGATATTCCAAAGACGACTTTTCGGACCCGTTACGGGCACTACGAGTTTGTGGTAATGCCCTTTGGATTGACTAATGCTCCAGCAATCTTTATGGATTTAATGAATCGAGTATTTCATGAGTGCCTTGACAAATTCCTGGTGGTATTTATTGATGATATCTTGATATATTCTAAATCAGAAGATGAACATGTCGAACACTTGAGATTTGTGCTACAAAGATTGAGAGAAAAGAAATTGTATGCCAAATTCTCTAAGTGTGAATTCTGGTTGGATTGAGTAGTATTTTTGGGACATGTGGTTACTAAGGAAGATATAGCTGTAGACCCCAGTAAAGTGGAAACAATACTTGAATGGGCAAGGTCGAAGACTGTGAAAGAGATCAGAAGCTTTTTAGGGCTAGCCGACTATTACAGGAGATTTGTACAGGGTTTTGCCTGGATGGCTAGGCCACTTATAGCTCTTACCAGACAAGGAACTTATTTTCTATGGACTAATGCTTGTGAAAAGCGTTTCCAAGAGCTAAAAAGGCGGTTGACTACAACTTCTATTTTAGTATTACCAGAAGAGGGTGTAGACTATGATATTTATTGTGATGCCTCACATAATGGTTTAGGAGCTGTGTTGATGCAAAAGGGTAAGGTGATAGCGTATGCCTCTCGACAGTTAAAAGATTATGAAACATGCGACCCTACCCATGATTTAGACTTAGCGACAGTGGTTTTTGCTTTAAAAATTTGGAGGCATTATTTATATGGAGTTAAATGTAATATCTACACCGACCATAAAAGTCTAAAATATTTTTTCACCCAGAAAGACTTGAATATGTGACAAAGAAGATGGTTGGAGCTAATCAAAGATTATGAATGTGATATTAAATATCAGCCGGGTAAAGCAAATGTGGTAGCCGATGCCTTGAGTAGAAAGATTGTCATAGCTCATCTCACCACTCAGATAGAGTTACAGGAAGAGTTTCAGAGGGAACAGATTGAGGTGATAGGGAGTCTGGTGGTCAGATTGGAAATTCAACCTAATCTCCTCAATGAAATAAAAAAGAAGCAAATAGAAGATTTGTGGTGCCAGAAAATAAGTCAACAGATATGTGAGGGGAAAGCAATTGAGTTTCAAATGATAGATGGAGTGCTCAAGTTCAGAAACAGGGTATGTATTCCCCAAAATCTGAAGTTGAGAAAGAAAATCTTAAGTGAAGCACATGATACACTTTACACTGCTCATCCTGGGGGAGTAGAGATGTACCAAGATTTAAAGAAAACTTATTGGTGGATAGGTATGAAGAAAGATATTGGTGACTATGTAGATAAGTGCTTGGTATGTCAATAGGGCAAGGCCGGGCATCAGAGACCTTCAGGTTTGCTTCACCCACTTAGTATTCCTGAATGGAAGTGGGAAGATATTTCAATAGATTTCATCATTGGCCTACCTCGAGTACAAAAAGGCTATAATGCACTATGGGTGATTGTAGATAGATTGACTAAATCGACACATTTTATTCCAGTGAAGGATAGTTTTACTTCAGATCAATTGGCCTAGATTTATATACGAGAGATTGTGAAATTATATGGCGTACCCAAAACTATTGTGTCGGATAGAGACCCCAAATTTGTTTCAGCTTTTTGGGGTAGCTTACAAAGAGCATTGGGTACTAGACTGGTATTTAGCACAACATATCATCCTCAAACAGATGGCCAAACAGAAAGGGTAAATCAAATACTAGAGGATATATTGAGGGTCTGTTGCTTAGATTACAAAATGACTTGGCATGAAATAATTTCATTGATAGAATTTGCATATAATAATAGTTACAAGTCCACTATTAAAATGGCACCATATGAGGCTCTTTATGGAAGAAAGTGTAGATCTCCATTACATTGGGATGACATAGGCGAGCAAGATGATTTGAGTCAAGTTCTTGGGCCTGAGTTAACTCAAAGGATGGTGGAAGATATAAAGACTATCAAGACTAAAATGAAGCAAGCTTAAGACAGACAAAAGAGTTATGCAGATTTGAAAAGGAAAGAAGTAGAGTTTCAACCGGGTGACAAAGTTTTTTGTGAAAATAGCCCCTTATAAGCACGTGATGAGATTTGAAAGAAAAGGGAAACTTGCTCTAAAATTTATTGGCCCATTTGAAATTTTAGAAAGAGTGGGCAAGGTGGCTTATAGACTTGCACTTCCACCTAGTATGGATCGAGTTCATAATGTATTTCATATTTCTTTATTGAGAAAGTACATTAGCGATCCTTCACATGTCTTGAAATCAGATGATGTGGAAATAAAAGAAGATTTAGCTTATAAGGAGCAACCGGCGCAGATACTAGACAGAAAAATAAAAGAGCTCCGAAATAAAACAATTCCATTAGTGAAAGTATTATGGAAGAATCATAAGGTAGAAGAAGCCACATGGGAGGTTGAGCAACAGATGAGAGAGAGATTTCCCAACCTATCTGTTTAAATTTCGAGGACAAAATTCTTTTAAGGGGGAAGAAATGTAACATCCGAATTCAGGTATGTCAGTAAACTCCACTTCCAAAATTACCCCTAGAGTTGATTTTATAACTTGTTGTAAAAAGAAATTGTAAAAGATTTATAGAAAACTACTAAATGAGCAATAATTTTCAAAGAGGGTAAAATGGTCATTTTATAAAGATTCAAGGGACAAAGTGGGAATTAAAATTGAATGACACACTTGAAATTATATGGTGGTGCTAAAGGTTTTTGGTAATTGACTAAGGATAAAATAGTCATTTATGGAAAAGATTAAGGGCAAAATGGTCCAAAAGGCTTATAAAACATATACCCTATTCATTTTCTTCTTCATTTTAGCCGAGAGCCTTCCATTTTTGCTAAAGCTTTCCCTTAATCAAAATTCATCCAAAAACCTAGCTAAACCACCTAATTTCCAAATCCTCCAGTTATAAAAAGTGTAGATCTATCAATTCTGGTAAGTTCTAAGGTAAAAAATTTAATTTTTAAGATATGTCAAATTTAGGGTTTTGATGGATGATTATATTTTTGGTTGATTAAGTTTGCTAGAAAGAAGAAAATAAGGAGGATAAGCTTAAATCACCAAATTAAAAAAGAAAAGGTAAGAATTTCATACTTTACATACTTGAAGTAAATTTGAGTTAGGTTATTTAAATAACCTTTACTTATATAAGTGTGTAAAGTATTAGAATTAATGTGATTTATGCTTAAAAGGATAAATAAATTCATTAGGTTTCATGATGTAATTTTTGGCCATAAGGGCAAAAATGTCATTTTATGTGATATAGGTTAATTTTGCTTAATTATGTGCATGATATGTGAAATAACCCTTATATTAAGCCTACATTGTATATTTTGAAATTAATTCAATGCATGAGATATATATAAATGCATGAGGAAATAATATGATGTTTGATAAAGAGTAAAAAGAATAAGGAAAAATAATGAATGGGCATATTTCATATTATGGTTATATATGCATACATAAGGAATCATAGCATATGCGTGATTTAGAAAAAAATAAAGAAAGAGGAAAAATATTTTCTAAGTCATGCATGCTTTCAGAAAATGGAAAACAAGTATTTTTGGTTTTATAATGACTTATATGATACAAGAAAGCAGAAAACATACTTAAAATCTTTACACGCGAGTTGTACTATGTGGACAGCAAAGAAAATAATCGGTTGTACTATGTGGACAACCAGTTGTACTGTGTGGACAGCAAAGAAAAATATCAGCTGTACTGTGTGGACAACCAAAGAAAAATATTAGCTGTACTGTGTGGATAGCAAAGAAAAATATTAGTTGTACTGTGTAGACAACAAAGAAAAAAAATATGCATGTAAGAGAGAATTGCACTTTGTATGGTGACTGCAAGTACTGTCATATGTAGTCTAGACCAGTCAATGAGAAAGAGAGAAAAAAAAAAATAGTAAATATTTTATGAAAGTCATTTGCATTAGAATTATGCATACAAGCCTATGTGGCTAATAAAGAGTTGAGGAAGATGTACGATTAGAAAATAGAAAAGTCATGACACTCATACATGCATAAATCATAACGAGTGAATCATATCTGTATAGTAAGGTAATGAATAAATGTGTGAAAGAAAAGAATTATGATACGTGTTAAATGCGTGTTTTGTGTCAATTATTTTGTTGTAAATAGCTCAGACACGCTGAGTATGGAAAAGATTAGTATTGGTATAAAATGCTTTAAGTGTTGAGTATGATTTTCTTACTGAGCCATAGTCGCTCACTCCGTTTAATTTAATATTTTACAGGAAAAGAGATATAGTAAAGGTTCCCGGGGAGCACTAGCGAGACATGAGGCTGAGGGAGGAAGGCACCATATTGTTGTTGATTTATATATATATACTGGATGTAGATATTGGTGGATATGTGTATATGTTGTTTCTTATATCTATATATGTATATGATTATGTGATAAAAATCCAATCGATTGGTAGGACTAGTTTGTGTAAATTATTAATTGGGAGTGTTACAGGGCATAATTAAAAAGAAAAAATATTCCCCGGGCCCTCTAAAATAGGGGAATTCTTGCCGTTTTTCTGTAACACACCCAATAGTTAGGAGAGGTTACAATTGGTCGGTCGATCATGTTACTTATATATAGATTGGACTTGATCATAGATACAAAGAGAGATGTGAGCCTAATGCTATTATTTTTGTTTTATTCGGATTGAAGCGGTTATGCTATTCCTAATAGATGCATAGTTTTTAGCTCCCAAATATAGGTTACTCGCGAGGTCGTATAACATATTTGTAAGTATGAAACGTATTGCTATAAGGGATTTCTATGGCTAAGTATTTGGTTCGAGTCTTTCATCAAGTGTAAGTAGGATATATTGGATCTGGGTCTACCCATGATGGGTTGACCTGATCCGATTTAATATAACTGCTAAGAGCAATTATAAGAGGAAGTTAGAGGGTAGTTGGACATATATAAATTGTCCAAACTGCCTCCTCAATAGAATGATGCCTTTTTTTTTTTATCAAAGAGAAAAAGGATTTCTCTTTTCCTCTCTTGTAAAACTAAAACTGCATAGTAAGCTTGTCTCCCAAACGAAAATCGATACGTGGGCAAATGGTATTATGGAAATATACTAACATTGATACCTTACACCGTATACAAAGAAGCTTCACTAAAAATTAATCCAGGTACGTAAAATCTCTATTTATAGAATTCATAGAATTTGATCCTAGCATGTTTAATTATTTCTAACAGAATCATTTAACTAACCATCATCATCAAACATAAGACATGAACTCATATCAATTATGTTCAAGGTATATATCTAAACTCAAAACATCAATAAGATAATCAATAGTAATATTCAAAGAAAATATCAAAAGCATCATTAATATGTTAATTCAACTATATCAACTTAAAATTGATACCTAGCCATCAACACAAGGTAATATAAAAAAAATTAACATGATAGTCAACAAAATAAACATGATATCAAGTTTTAGCAAAAAAAAAAAAGTGTTCCTCAAGATGTCATGATATGCAAAATGAGTAAAAACAAAATGAAATGCATGAGAGGGTGTCATGGTTGGGAGGGGGTACGTCGTCTCTTTGTCTGAATGCCCAATCTTTATAGATATCCTCTCTCAGAGTAGTGAGTTGTCTCTATATGTCTCTAATTACCCTATGCATAACAAATTTGGATCCTTAATTGCATCGAACTATGTTCTTTAAGATGACTCCATAATGTTAAATCTTCCCTTTATATATTGAATTAGTCGATCCACGCTATTAAGAGGCATATCCTTATCAACCTTATCAATCCTTGTCCTTTTGCTCTATTTGAAGCTAGATTTTGGTATTGCAGGATCACTAGGTGTAACCTCTCCTAACCAATGGGTGTGTTACAGAAAAAAGGGCAAAAGTTTCCCTATTTTAGAGGGCCGGGGAATATTTTCTCTTTTTAATTATGCCCTGTAACACTCTCAATTAGCAATTCACATAAACTAGTCCTACCAAGCGACTGGATTTTCATTAATTTAATCACAATTAAGAAAATAAGTACATAATAATAGCCATTATAAAAAAATTATCACCCACAGAAACTTTACAACCAATTTTCATAACTAGCCATATATATATATACATATATAGATATAACTATACACAATCACATATATACTTATAGAAAGCAAAATATATACATATCCACTAATATCTATATCAAGTATATATATATATATATATATATATATATATATATATATATATATGCATATATTTTCATATACATCAAAACATATATATCAACAAAATATGGTGCCTTTCTTCCTTAGCCTCATGTCTCACTAGTGCTCCTCGGGAACCTTTGCTGCATCTTTTTACCTGTAAAATATTAAATTAAATGGAGTAAGCGACCACGGCTCAATAAGAAAATCATACTCAATACTCAAAGTATTTTATACCAATACTAATCTCTTCTATACTCAGCGTGTCTGAGCTTTTTACAACCCAATAATTGACATAGAATACACATTAAACACATATCATAACTCTTTTCTTTCACCAATTTATTCATTTTCTTACTATACAAATATGATTCATTCGTTATGATTTATGCATGTATGAGTGTCATGACTTTTCTATTTTCTGATCATACATCTTTCTCAACTCTTTATCAGTCACATAGGCTTACATGCATGATTCTGATGCAAATGACTTTCATAAAATATTTGCTAATTCTTTTTTTTTTCCAAATATTTTCATTGACTGGTCTAGACTACATATGACAGTACTAGCAGTCACCATACAAGGTATAATTTTCTCTTACATGCATATTTTACTGTTTTTGTTCTTTGCTGTCCATACAGTATAGCTGATATTTTTTTCTTTGCTGTCCACATAGTACAGCTGGTTGTCCACATAGTACAACCGATATTTTTCTTTGCTGTCCATATAGTACAGCTCGCGTGTAAGGATTTTAAGCATGTTTTCTGCTTTCCTGTATCATATGAGTCATTATAAAACCAAAAATATTTGTTTTCCATTTTCTAAAAACATGCATAACTTAGAAAATGTTTTTCCTCTTTCTTTATTTTTCCCATATTTTTTTTACTCTTTATCAAACATCATATTATTTTCTCATGCATTTATATATATCTCATGCATCAAATTAATTTCAAAATATATAATATAGACTTAAGATAAGGGTTATTCCACATATCATGCACATAATTAAGCAAAAATTAACTTAATGCAAATTCTTTCATCAATTCATCATTTCTCATATATTCAACACACCAAAATTCACAAAGCTAACCCTAGGAATATGAAATGTCTAAAATACCCTTATGGCCAAAAATTACATCATGATTCCTAATGAATTTATTTATCCTTTTAAGCATAAATCACCTTAATTCTAACATCTTACACACTTATATAAGTAAAGGTTATTTAAATAACCTAACTCAAATTACTTCAAGTATGTAAAGTATGAAATTTTTACCTTTTCTTTACCAAATAGGTGATTTAAGTTTATTCACCTTCTTTTTTTCTTCTTGGCAACCTTAATCAACCAAAAATATAATCATCCATCAAAACTCTAAATTTGACATATCTTAAAAATTAAATTTTTTATCTTAGAACTAACCAGAATTGACAGATCTACACATTTTATAACTGGAGGCTCTAAAAATTAGGTGGTTTAGCTAGGTTTTGGATGAATTTTGCTTAAGGGAAAGCTTTAGTTTAATTCATGGAGGGTCTCCGCTAAATGAAGAAGAGAATGAATAGGGTATATGTTTTATAAGTCCTTTGGACCATTTTGCCCTTAATCTTTTCCATAAATGACTATTTTATCCTTAGCCAATTACCAAAAACCCTTAGCACCACCATATAATTTCAAGTGTGCCATTCAATTTTAATTCCCACTTTTTCCCTTGAATCTTTATAAAATGACCATTTTACCCCCTTTGAAAATTATTGCTCATTAAGTAGTTTTCTATAATTCTTTTGCAATTTCTTTAGGCAACAAGTTATAAAATCAACTCTAGAGGTAATTTTGGAAGTGGAGTTTACTGACACACCTGAATTCGGATGTTACACTAGGCATAGTAGGCATCTCTTGTTCTTCCCTTATTAGCTCTTCGCTCAACTGACTTTCTTCATCATTTCTTCCACCCATGATTAAATGTCATCTACCATTTTGAACTCTTTTAATTATCTTGATCTTTGACAGTGCATCTACATTGAACTTGTGGGTTGCTTTGAATTTTCTCAAATAAACTATATCACTGTCATGAAAAGTAATTTCCAAATTCAAAGTGATAAAAATAACAATCATGGCAAACTGGATTTCAACCTTATCATCACGAATCTCGAGCAATTTACAAATAAACCATTTTGATGTGTCCACTTGCCTTCCATCCAGGGTAGTTTTTAACAAAACCATATCCCACACTTATACATGCCTACTTGCACTTTTTTTGGCATTCAAAGAATAAGTGATTATTTGGTGCAAAATTCTTACTATGGGATAGTTAAACCCTGTTGATTTGGTCATGTTTGCATAATAAAGTCCAATGCCACCAAGATCACGCCACAAAAAGTCTAAAGTCCAACTAGTAGAGTGTTCAAAATATCCTCATTATCACAATTCAACCATTCACTAGGTTTTTCGGGTTCCACATGAAAGTATTCACTCCTTATTCTAAAACTCGTGGTACATGAAAGTCTTTTTGAAAAATCTTAAAGCAAAAAATTGTTGACATTTTGTATAATATAGTTGATTGAAAATCATGAAAGGGCATTCGTATAAATGAATGGTCATTCATTAACAAAGTTTTTAAGAAAATTGAAGTTGACATGTAATGAAAAACATGAATTATATATCAAATCAAAACACCTTAAGATACATATCTTGGATATCTTGATCCATTTCGAGTAATATTTATGTAAATTAAGTTTTGATCCATTTAGAACACACGCTCAAATCAATTCATCTAGATTTTATAATAAGCATTGAACACATTTAGACACCTAAACTTATATAGAATATCATATATTTATATGTAGAGTTTTTACAACACTAATAACTGATAATGAAATATAATTTAAAAATTTTTTTAAATAAAAAAACTGGAAAAACCTTAACTAGGATGCTTGTTTTAAGTGTAATAATCATGTAACATGCCAAACACTCATAAGGTGTTTTAGAATTATTCCTGTATTGATGACTCATTCAAAACTTCAAGTGGCTAAAAGAAATACCTTATCTAACCCTTATAAGGTAACACTTTGGTATCCACACGAAGCATGAACGTAATAGAGAAAATCCAGACTGGATTTACTATTCATGATAGAAGAAGGTAAGGAAACAAAATAGATGGCGAGGATTTTCCATTTCTATTTCTGTACATTATATTCTCAAATTAATTCATATCTTAAATATATATATATATATATATATATATATATATATATATATATATATATATATATATATATATATGCATGTATGAATGTGTGTGTGTGTGTGTGCAAGTATCTAATCATGGCTAAAATTTGAAGCACACATGACACCCTTAACACACATACACAGTTGGAAAATTAAATGCACATCCGATATACTCCAAGGCCATTTGCATAGCTAGAACACATATGTGTGTAGGTCAATATAGCCAAACCTTACACAGCTAGCACACAAATGTGTGTTGGCCGACATGGCTTATTTGCACGGTTGGCACACTAAAGTGTGTCAGTTGGTATGGCCATGCCTTGCACAACTAGCACACAAATGTGTGCCAACTTATGTGTCAGCCCTACAAGGCCATGCAATACATGGTGTTAGCAAGCATCATGTATGTTCATGGCTGACACCATCACACCAAGTGCAAGGGTGGCACTTGTGCATGGCATGATCAAACCCAAGTCCTTTCAACTTGATCTATTTGTGTTATCTCTTTTACCCTGAACACCAAGATTGTTAACAAACAATCTACTCCTCTACATTTGATCTAACTCTCTTATGTGTGTGACTCATAAACTCTCTATCTAGTCAGTAATATCCAAATTTAGGGTGAATCTATATACAAACCAAGATGGACTTCTAACAAAGCATCATGACCACTTAGACGATAGAATGTCAGCGAATATCTCTTATGCTTTTACACCATCACAATTATATGCATATCAATCCTTTTGTCAATCAATATCTCTCAAAGCTGAGACATAGAATGTGTTTATTTTAGTGATTCTTCAATATGAACTGATATATATCAATGACTAACATAGATTACAGATTCAAGCGGTCATAGATGTCTTTCAGTATTCTCATGTGAGATATGTTTTTCTATGCTCAAAAATTATGAATATTTTATTGATCAACCATAGTTTCTATGTATCTTACAATATAGTCGATTAATATATTTATAGTTACCTAATTATAATGGCATGTTAAATAGTGTATCAATCTTTACCCGAGATGATTTGGCGATCTCAAGTCAAAGGATCACATACACCCATGGTGTTTAGAGGATTTATTCCATAGACACTGGAGTAACCATCAATATGGATATCCACTAGTCTTGTAGTATGATGAACACGTCTATAACGTGCACACATGAGAATTGTCAAGGTCACTCAATACTATGATAATCCCATCATCATTATATGTGCCCTTATTCAATGCAATGTCGGGATTACAAACGTTTCTACAATGGCCACTTAATCATTATATGTGTACATAGGGTTTTCACAATCAATCATCTGATCTTCTTATCATAATTTTACCATTCTAAAGGCATGATATTTATACAATCATATAAATAGTCAACATATGAACTGAATAACAATCAATCCTTTTATTAATGATTAATATAAAATTACTTCCACAAATGTCAAATTTGATTGGCTTTAGGGTACCTACCCTAACATTATATTCCATGAAATCATGTTAATCATGGAATATGCAAATGTGTAAAATATATCCATATCATCAAATGTTAATCAAAATACACATGAAATTATTCAATCAATTTGAATGCATCATCCAAATATTATCAACATCATATTAATATGCATTCAATGAAGGATATATCAAAGAATATACGTTCATGTGAACATATCAATTCACTAATAACATATATAAATTCCAAATATCCTAAACTTATATAAATTTTGATGTTTACACACAATCTTAATGAAACACATTAATCAAATATCAAGAGAATGAATCAAGGATCAAACCTAAAAGCAATATCCATTCAAGCATTTAATTTAAATCAATCTTAATAATCCAATCCAAAACATGTGTTTATTAAATTTAAAAAAAAAAAGTTTAGGACCTTACTTGATATCTAAAACTTTCAACTTGAAGAATTTTAGCATTTAAATTGTCTTAGTGCTCCCATCTCAATTACCTATAGCCATTCATTCTACAACATTTTGATTTCAATGTTACAAAAGCACACCTATAAAGAAATTTAAGATTTCGTTTGTACCCAAATGATTTTGGGTACATCAAGGTTAGTCTTCAATGTCCCTTTAGGAACCCAAACATCTTTATTTTTAATGGTTTGTCATTTCTAATTGGACACTTACCAATAGCATATCCAATAAAAGCATAAAATACACACACAAAATTTGTATTTTAAATGCAATGAATGATCTTTCTTTAATGGCCTATATGATATTATAATTACTTCCATTATAATTTAGGCCTTCTTTGTTTTGCACATCTTTGATAGGCAAACTTTTCATCTAATCTTTTTGTGTCTATCTTGAATTTTTCTAAAATCTTATTTGAGTTAGTCACTTTCTCAAGCAATGCATCATCTTTAAATCTAAGTTTTTCTAACTCATTTAATGCTAAAATCTTTTCATTTTTAATTGTTTCAAATCCTTTCTTAATTTTAGCATGCTCGTTTTAGAGATTTTTGTGATCATTCTTGTTGCATGTAAATTGTTTTCTCAAAGATTTATTTTTAGCACACATGTATTTATATTCGTCCATGAGAATCAAATACTTCTTATAATTTAATAAAAAAGTAAGAGTTAGAGTTATTGACCTCTTTCTTTGATTCATTCATGGTCATAAAGCATAGATTGGTTTTTCATGCTTTGACTTACTTTCTTCACTTGAATTGTCAATTCCACTCCAAGTGGTCATAAACACCTTCTTTTTCAACTTCTTGTCTGTCTTCTTTTTCATGAGTTAAGGACAGTCTTGTCAGATGTGACTGAATTTCTTGTATTAATAACATATAATTTCATTATCACTATCCTCTTTAAACCTTGATTTAGAGAAGCTTTTTTCTTTGCTTCTTGAAAGGAACTTATTGATTTTCCTTGCAAGAAGACTTATCATCATTATCATTATTTTCTACCTTCAAAGAAATATTCTTCTTTGGTTTGATCTCCTTCTTCTTAGGTTTACGTTTTATTTCAAAAGTCGAATAACTTCCAATAAGTTCATCTGTGCCTATTTTAATGGTCACCTATATGTTTTATGATTCTGACAACAACTAATGAATCTTTTTAACTAGCTCAATATCTTAAATTTCTTTCCAAGTCCTCTAAGATCATTAATCAAGTTTGAGAACCTCTTATACATGTCAATTATATTATGTTTTGACTTCATTTTGAACAACTCATATCTCTTGAGCTGATTCATATAAGGAAACACGGTTAAATTTAGTTGAGTTTAAAGCACAAAATAATGCATTTATAGCTTTTGCATTTAAACTCATTAATTTTTCGTCTTCCTCATGAAAATCTTCTTCATTTTTAGGCAAGTTTGTCCCAGGGCCCTTAGGCACAAGGTCACTATTTTAAATGATTTTCCAAGATTTGAAACTCTAAATCTAGAATCTAGATCAAATTTGACTCAAATTTAACTCAAAAATTACTTAATTCTTTTTTGTGTATGACTTATAAGCTCATCACTAGGTCAAAAGTGACTGAATTTGTGTTAGGCTCCCAACTCGACATCCATCTAGAGACAAACCGAGAGCGACATCTAGTAAGATATCATGGCAACTTGATTCATAGAGTGTTAGCATATGACTTCTTAACATGTTAGTGATATGGTTACTCATACAATTCGATCTTTTTGTCATACAATATCTTTTCGAGGCTAAAGTATAAATAAAATGTCTCATTTAGGAATCCTTGTGTTACATAGACTGACTTCTATCAACGACCGAAGAAATATCGAATAGAGCATCAACTTAATCCTATTATGACCATAGATTTAATTAGTCGTTGTCATCCATCAAAGAGCCCTAACTAAGATATTAGTTGTCATACTTAGAAGTGATGAATCTTTTGTTGATCTACTATAGCTTTTGTGTAGATCTTGATATGGCCAATCACCACTTTTCTGATAATTTTTTGGTCATATTATGTTAGGTTGCTGTTAAACCATATCAATCTTTATGCAAGACAGTCTGGTCATCTAAGTCTAAGGATCACATGTACCTCCGTTCACTAAAAAGATATATTCCATAGACACTGAAGCAACCATCTATATAGAATCCTTTTGGTGGGTTAGTTTGATGAACATGTCTATAAAGTGCACTCATGTGTTATACCAAATTGTCAACAAACAAATTTAACAAGTGAAAATTATCATCATCTTTCGATAAAGTTGTTTAATACTATAATAACTTTATCAGTACTATCGATACCCTTGGTCATGGTAATATCAAAGTTATGGATGTTTTAAGAAGAAATACCTAATATGCATATAGGGTTCTCATGGTTAGGTGTCGAGCATTGATTACCTCGCCACAATTCAACCATGCTTAGGACATTTGTTTGAGAAAATATTAATATGTTTTATAGACAAAAAATGTCACAATAAATTATAAATATGTCATTTATTAAAGAACTTGTATCATCTTGGAGATTGGCTTTAGAGCATTAACACCCCAACAATCTCTCGCTTGTACTAAAACTAATCATCCATGCAAATAACATCAGATGGTCGTATGCACCTATCATTGTTTCAGCTGCAACAGAACATTCATTGATATGTTTTGTTCCTTCAGTTTTTCAAAGCTAACTAACCTTTTTTTATGTCAATTATTATTGATAAGGTGAAATCGCTAGATTATGTAATTAGAGCGTTTGGTAAGACTATGACTTCATGAAACATCTATTTTGTACTAATAGTACCAAATTAATGATGCTAGAAGTCAATTTTATGATCTAATATGTCATTTAAAACTTTGCATATTGAATGTTTTATATTCAATTTTCAAAGTAAAATTGATTCGACATTTATATGACCTGTCTTTTAAAATTGATATTTATTATTTTCAACCTGATTAGTCTTAAGTCACTGTTCTTTATTTAGTGACTTCATCCTTCAAAACTTCAAGAACTATCCATATTTCTTTTTAGGAAATCAAAGATATTTCCTAATATGTCATCCAATGACACCTATTTGAATGCAATTAATATTTCTAAAAGATTGAGATAATAACTTTGATTGTATACCATGATACTTATGATCATTCTAATAGTTGATGCTTATAGAAGTCTAATCATCTTTATCTCTCAATTTATATGTTCAGTGACACATAATCCAAGAGAGACATATATTACGTAATGAAAGAGATTCCTTTCATATTCTTATTTGTTGAATACCTTCAACCTTCGTCTGTTATAAACACTCCAACTTAAATTCAGTAGTCTATACGATTTACAATAATAAATCAAGTATGGATATGGACTAATTAATTTAAGTTCTTTTATAAAAGATTAGTAGAGTATCTAATTCTTATACTAGCTACAAATATGGTATTTAATTATGATATGTTTACTGTCATATAGACATACATTGTCAGAATTGTCATTGTACTCCTATTAGCTTTTATATATCGATTTCATATTCATCTTAGTAAAACTAAAAGATTTTATGATTTTATTAGTATGAATATATCTAGATTTTGACGTTCACATGAGTTCTTAAATAGAGCTCATCAAGTTGTATACCCAACAAGCTCATTTTCAAGGTTAATACCATTGGTTATGATATAGTCACAACCATTCTAGGTTTTATCCACTAGAATTGCTCTTGACAATGAATTATCAAACTTTTAGTGGTATATAGCAACTATGAATGCATCTAGATTTTAGTTTCACTTGTAGGCCCCAGATTTTAACATAATAAGTGACCAATACATTTATCAAGAGTTATGAGAATTTAATTCTTATAAACTTATAATGGACCTCATCTTTCTTACATGATTCTATATACTTAGGTTGATTACTCGTTTTCTTCTAGAAATAAGTAATCTTCGTTATGATGTTCAACCATACTTATTGACACATCATTTATTTTATGTTTATCTTTCTTGTGAATTAGAACTCGATTATGTTCTATTATCTTCCCATTTAATCTTTTAGAAAATGACGTCTAATATAATCTTCCAAAATAGATTTTAAAACCTATTTGCTACTGGAAGAGCAATATTCTTAAGTTCCTTTATAATATCACACAAGATAATCTATTTAATACATGGTTCAACCAACTCAAGTTAATTACTTAACATTAATGTCACTAATATTGTTAAATAAGCCATCGGACTTCAATCCAATGTGTATAACACATATAAAATGTGTTATACTCATGGACACTTATGTGGGTTACAATCACTAAAGTATTACCTTAGCACATTTAGTTGAACCATTTGTCTTATGCATTCACCTTCTTTGTTAACCTAAGTGATTGAATACACACATTAACAAATTCTTTATTTTATTCTTGAATTCCTTGAATTTCTGCAAGGTACTCAGATTTGCAATTTTGAAGATTTACAGATCACATTCATTTGAATATCCAATGAATTAGATGAAATTCAAAATTTATTTTGTTAAACACAAACTATTAATTTTTGTTGTTTCACCAAAATTCAATAGTTGAATACTGCTTATTTGTGGGTCGAGTCGAGTTGGGTTGGCTCTGACTTGGGCTTTACCCACCAAGCTCATGGGCTAAGCTGGGCCTTAAGCCTGCATAGTGATAAGCCTTTTAGTAAGCCAACCTATGTAATTTTTACAGCCTAAGACCCAACCCTATATATATAGAGCTTTAATTGGGCTGACCTATTTAAACAATTTTTTTTTTTAAATTTAACTAAAAATTTAAACACAAATTATTTTTCAATTATTAAAATTGAAGACAGTATTTTGAACATTTTATTTATAATCTCTCACCTGTGGTAGAGGAATACCGTGAGTACATGATGAAAAATATTATAAATTTATAACATAGTACAAATAAATTAATTTATATATTCTATAATTACAAACATAAATAAAATATATATGTCATACCATTTATTTACTTGTCTTGAACGTCCAAATTTATGAATTCATTTGACATTGGATCAATTTGTAATATTTTGTAATGATAAAATTGAAATGAAAATGAAATTATAGACACAAAGAATTATTATTTATGAATTCAAGTAGTCTTATAAAAGAGAGTTGATAAGAGAAAATGAGATTGAAAATATAATAAAAAAATTGAGATTGAGAGATTCGTAAATAAAATTGGAAATGGAGCAGATTTGGCTTTGTTTATATTGAAAAAATTAAAAAATTTTAAAAAATGGCTAGTAGCTATTGAAGGCTTCTGCTTATTTATTTTTAAAAATTTTTAACAATGTTGAGTCAGGTTGTGCTGACCCGTGGACTTAATATTATAGTCTACAACCCATCTGAAAAGCCTATGGGCCAAGCCCGATACGCTACAGTGTCAAACTGAACCTTTTCATATCGAGCTTGAATTTTGGGCTTCAGGCTAGGCCTCTATTTGGCCCATGGCCTGACCAAATTGACATGTCTAGCTCCTATTAAAGACAGTGAAAGATTAACATGGTCATATTTGTCTAAAAGATATAACTAGTATCCATCATTCAACAACAATCGAATGAATCAAAATTCTAGTCATGACTCAATCTTTTATGCCAAATTATCGGTCCAAATTAATTTATATGATTAGGAATTCTTGAAATAACATAGTATAAATCTCTCAAAAGTTTTATTTTTGAAAGATATTACAACTAGTTTTTATTTTTTTTATCTTGCCTATAGGCTAGAATTAATATATAGATCTTACAACTAATGTGACATGCACGTGCAATATTTCCAACTTATAGGTCCACCTTTTCTCTTAGTAAGCATCCACTATGCCTTTTTAACCTTACACATCAAACAAATATGAGAATTTAAATCTCATGTTAAATAGTCTGAGATATTAAAAAAATGTTTGATTCTCAATCTTAGCTTAAGTAGAAGACTCAGTCTTTCTTCTTTCATTAGCTAGAAAGGTTTTGTAATGTTTGCTTCAATAGTCAGACTTACCACATCAAAAACAAATCACTTTACTTTCACCAGTTGCACCCTTATGAGAGTTTAATGTGTTCTGATGTAGCTAGGTGTCAACCTTACTTCTTTCTTCCTTTCTCTTCAAAGTGGTTTCAACCTGTTCACCAATTCTAATATGTATATCAACATTTACTACCATCTTTATCAAACCTTCAATGGATTATCTCTAATTATCTTTGAAAAAGTCCATAAAGAATTTAGTATAGGCTTTCAGTAAAGACAAGACAACAAGGTTAAAGGTCATATTATTTGTTATTTGCGAGTCTAGAGTTTTGGCCTTTCAATCAATTTAATTATATTAAATACGTGAGTTTCATTCTGCACTTCATCATACATTTTCGTGTTTCTTGTATGGATTAAATTCCCTCATCTCGATGCCAAGTTTAGGCACAATAGGTAAATCTTATATGATAACATACAAGATTTTCCTCTCTTCTAGTATAGTTGTAGACATCGATACCAGTTGAGATGTTTTTCATCCAATCCAAACTCATTTTTGAATATCTTTTCAAAAGTTAGGTCATGTGTTAAATTCATTGTACAAAAACAAAAACAAAATCATATTTTAACTTTATATTTATTTAATGCGGTCTTTCGTTAAATAAATGCTCTTGTTATTTTATTCAAGCTAATGGCCCTCTCTATTGGACTCGAGAAATCCTAATGGATTTCCTAGTCAATCAAGATCTTGTTGAATTAATTGTCCCCAACACTTTGGCGAACAAGTTTGAATTAACCAATTAGGTTGCTTAATCAATAAATCACAAAAATCCATGATCTTTAATTTAACAGTTATGCATGAATCAATCATGAGATATACATTGTGATTCTCGATTTTAGTAAGGTAGATACTAAATATCACTTATGCAACCATAATTATATGTCTTTAACTTTGCCTCTAATACACTTTCACCTTCGCTTTGACAAACAAGCTAGGTGTACTAGTTAAGTTAGACCCAATATGAGCAATCACTGAATCTTTTGCATGGTATAAGTGTACCCTTTGCTTCATTGAACAAGGTTCCAATGAATAGAGGCTTGGCTTAAGGCATCATATTGGAATATATTTGATTTTTTTTTACTTAATAAATATATTTAAGAGATTTATTATTGTCTCACCAATTTTAGTTATTTAGCATGTAAGGTGATTGTTTGGAAAAATAAAACCTAACATGCATACTACAACGTAAATTAAATGTATCGGTATACAACTTTACTAATGTCAATCCCCTTGAACCACAGGGGTTTAATTGATCAACCTAGGTCTTGCTTTTCCTGTCTTCAATAATTCTTTTCATCTTCAATCTTCAATTGTACATAACTTTTTTTCATAGTTAACATTTTTCTAATAATGAAAAATTAAATCCTATTTTAATTTTACATTCATAAAACAATACCTCAAGTTACATTCAAGGGGAGTTACGTGAAAAGAGAAGTATAATATAACTTTAGAGAAGGCAAGACACACTGGTCTTAGTTTAATTATTAAAAACAAAAAAAATGAAATAAAAAGCATTCATATAAAGTTTTTAAGTTGTATACTGACCACCTAGCATATACAAACATACCAATATCATAATCAAAATTAAAATTAATTAATTTTAATTATTTTACCCAAGTGTCAATTTATTTTTAGGGTATTGAATTTGTTACCCTTTTTTTAAACCGTGTATATTATTAGAATATGCCATAAAAACCAATCGCTTTGTTAGTTTCAAGGGTTGTATATCTTGCATATACATTATTAATAAAAAAAAAAGAGTTATGTCATACTTCACATGTTTTCTGCATCACTTTTATATCTATATTGTAGTTGTATATTACATCCATATTAATTACATGCATATGACATGTGAAAGGTCCACATAAGTTTTAATAAACGTCATCAAATCGTTTCCTGCATAGGCAATCTGTTTGGGCAATAGTATTGCATAGTGGGTGTGTGTTATATCACCACAGTATATCAATAAATGATATTAGATATGGTGGACATACACATAGGTAAATAATATAACCGTTTGATGGTTAATGAACTGATCAAAGGTTATTATATTATATTGTTTATCGAACGTAACCACTGAATGATGATCACATGGGCATTAATATGTAGTTAATGATACATCGTAAATTATACTAGTGTATAGATATTTTGACTTAAGATATCATGGTTGTGCTTCGTTCTAGAACGTATGATTCATATGGTGTATATCATGAGGCTAATCATGTCTCATTCAGAAGTTGCTTTGATCATATGTTGCTTGAGCGAGAGGACAAGTGATGATCATACAGGGATCCATCAATTTGACTGCTCTCGAGTTTTCATACAAATATCGAGAAACATGAAAATCTAAGATACTAACCAATATAGATAAAATTCCACATGAAAAGAGTTTCAATGTGGTAAGTTCTGAGGTCTGACTTAATATTCGAAAAGATTAAATATTGGATTTTGACATTCCATGAATCCAAGTTTAATCGGGGTGTAATGACAAAGGGATTGGACTACATAGTAAGTGTGAGTAAGAAAGGTTTACTTGGTATTGTGTGAAACTTGTAGTTCATTGTGATATAAGGGTCATGGGACATTGTTAGATGACACCACATAATTAGTGGGAGGTTCGTTTTGTAGCAGAAAATGAAGTATATCGATTAACGATAGTTTTAGGTTATACGGTGACATAATGAAACGTATTGTCACTATGAATCTTGAAGGTCACACCCATATTTCAAGGAAGAAAATGGTGTTATGAAGCTGAAAATATTTATCCATGATTGGCTAGCACTTTCTGCGAATAAAAATAGTGTTTTTCGAATAAGATTCGAAAAAAGGGCAAAATTATCATTTTACACTTTTTAAATTGTTTAGAAAGTTGAATGAATAATTTTTGGTACAAATTATTCGACATGTGTCAAATTATAATTTACTTTTAATTATCAACCAATGGGAAATGACACATGATTTAACTTGATAAATATCAAGTTTAAGTTTAATAAATGGGACGAAAAAAAAAAGAAAATAGAGAGATTTTTCTTCTTCTTCTTCATTTTGCCAGGAAAAGCAAAGCTTCCATTTTTTTTCTTCCTTTTTCTTCCTTGAAAGGTGCAAGTCAAGAGATCACTTATTTTAGTGATTCAAGCTTTCTAACTTCAAATCGAATTACAAGGTACAAGGTAGTTTACATGTTTTTATGTTTTACTTCTTAAAACAACATGTAAATTTTATATTGTCATTGTTACATATGATGTGAACATGATCTAAAAAATTTAATTTTCTTGCTAAAATCCTACATATATATATATGCCACTCATCTTAAACCCTAAACAAAAATATTACAACAATAATCTATTTCTCCAAATTATCGTCGTTGATGTAACTCATGCAAAAAAAGAGAATATGACAATAGTAATCTTTCTCTTTTTTCTTAACCTTTCAACAAGAAAAGGAATCTCTGTAGTATAAAAGAAAATTTTTCAACAGAATAGGCACCTGTGATTGAACAATAAAACTCATTAGCAAAGACCATTATAAAAGATTCAAATTAGATACAAGGGAGGGAGAGGCAAAAATTGCCAAATTTCTTTAGAGAATTAACATTTGTTGCAAAAATTTCATAACAAAAACATTCACATTCAAGTTAATCTTGATTCAAGCCTATATGTTATATGTTCTCTTGATGAAAAATTAAAAATCAAATAATGTATGGTAAATTCACATTTATGACTTTATGTGAAATATAATTTTGTTATGATTTTATGTTGTTAGATTGTTTATGTTGTGGTTTAATATTGTGATTTCATGTTGTTTTATTGTTTAAAGTTGTTATACTGTTGTTTAAGATGGTTAAAAAATATGAAAATTCAGGTTTAGAAAAAACCAGATGAAGAACAGGTTGGCATATGCCAACCCCCTAAAATTTTTATTTTTATGTTTGTTTATCCATTCTCTTGTCTTTAAAGAGTGGTGATGGAGTTCCAAGGTTGGTGGATTTATTCTTTATGCTTTTGTTATACTTGTGTTCTAGTTTTGTGCCATTTTAGTATGTGTATTGTTTTCCTTGCCTTGGCATAAAGTTGCATAAAAAATAATAGAATTGCCACAACTTTTTTCTTCCAATTTTGATTACCTTGCCTTGATCAATATTTGTACATCACTTAATGATATGATAGTTTATTGTGTTATAAATACGTGTATGAAGTTTAGTTGTATTGGTATTGCATTTGGGGCCTAATTTGAAGAAATTGTAAAGTAATGCAATTTGGAGTGAATAGTATTTTCTAGCTCACCCCTTTTAGATTTTTTGCTTATGCATGATGTTATGCATCAGTTTGTTATCAGAGCATTAGTTGTTAATGTGAGCTAACTACGATTTTCTTCATTTTGAAGTTACTGTTCTTTATTGAAAGATACTATTCACCAATAAGTATTGTTCATAGTATATAAACTTTGTTTAGACATAAGTGTTTTTATGTTTTTAGGTTTATTTTAAGTTAAGATGGAAAAAACTGCATTTAAGATTTGTTATAGAAGGCAATGGATTAAAGGTGATGATAACAAGATAAGATATTTTGGTGGCAATGAGAGAAGGATGTGTATTAACACAAATATTGATTTTGAAGAATTTATTACAGGAATAAGTTACCATCTAGGACTCGATCGAAGTCAATCAAATGTACACGTGTTTACCTTATGTGATGTAGGTCTAATGAAGATTATAGATAATAATGATTTGGAGTTTTTTTATGGTTAAAGCAAGAAGTTTGCCAGGATCAGCCAAACTTTATGTTACCAAGAGTCCAATTGACAAAAGGGACAATCAACAAGTTAAAGATGTTCGTAAGGAAGAAACGGAGAATCATTTAATAGACGAGTAGACACATCCACAAAGTTTTCAAGTGTTTGGTGGGAATTATGATAATGATGATAATGATGATGTGGATGAGGATTATGATGATCATGATGAAGATGAATTCTCAGGGTTTGATAAAGACATGTATAGTGTTCTGAGCAAAAACGTTGGCAGAAGTCAAAGTCATGCTTGTAATGAGGGGGTCGAATGTAGCACAAGACATCATGGCTTTATAAATATTAGAGCATATCCAGGTCATATCCATAATCCAAATCCATTTTAATGGGTTTCTAAGCCTGTTGTTGATGTTGAGAATACAGATATTAGTAATCGGGCAACACGAAAGGATAACTATTTGCAAGTGATGGGCTTTTATAATTCGAAGGCAGAATTGAAAACATTATTTTGAACATATGCCTTAGAGACAAGAATTCAATAAAAGGTCAGTCACTCTAATAATATATAATTTGAGCTTATGTGTGTACACGCACAATGTAAATGGCAGGTAAGAGCAACGAGAGAAAAAGATAAAAACTATTACGTGTTACGGCGTATAGACGAGACACACTTGTCCACAGGATCAAATATTGCTACACCATAGACAAGTTAGTGCAAAGTCATTAGAAAACATACTTAAATCAATGTTTATGGTTGATCGTATTTATTGACTGAAGGAAATTATTTTAGACATGGCAAACATGTACAAAATCAACATTTCCTACACACAAGCATGATGTGTCAAAACATATGCACTAAATGCATTATGAGGATGTCCGAAAGAGTCTTTCATGCTATTACATGAGTATTTTAATAATTTAAAGATTAAAAACTTGGGAATCGTGACACGTATTGATATCAATCTGAAAAATAGGTACAAGTTTTTCTCCATGTATATAGGTTGTTCAATAAGAGGGTTCCAACAATTCTGTCACTTAATGATATGCATTAATGTTTCACACTTAAAGGGAAAATATCTTAGGTCTCTTTTCATTGTTGTTGTGAAGGATGGTAATAATCAAATTTACCTATTCGCTTTCAATATTGGGCACGAGGAGGGAATCGATACATAGACACTCTTTTTAATGTACTTAAGCATTTTTATTGGTGATTTGCTGGATTTGGTCATTATTTCTAATCACCATTACTCAATAATTATGTCGATAGTGAACGCAATGCCTTATGCCCATCATGGGTTTTGTAATTGCCATACAAAGTGTAAGATGCGTACACAGTTCAAAAAACCAAGCATATTAATGGATTCTTTTGGAAAACAGCTACGACATATTGCCTTAAGAACTTCCAAGCTGCAATGAGTAGAATTGCCCGAGTAAATCCCACTGTAGTAGTTTATTTGATCAATATTAGGTATAAAAGATGGGCACATACCTACTTTAGAGGATGGCAATACAACATCATGATAACCAATATTGTTGAGTCCTTCAATACTTTGACATGGATTGCCCACATTTTGTCTATCACCATATTAGTTGAATTTCTTGGAAGCACAATGTAATATTAGTTTTTCAATAGGCGAAATATAGCTATTACATATGACTAAAATTTTAATGATGTTTCTTTTTTTCAATACGTTTATTAGTTGTTTTTATAGGTCAAAGATCTTACATATTAACACCATGGGTCAAGGACAAGTTAACTAGACATGTGCTCAAATCTACCAATATGGTTATTAAACCAATCAACATGCACCAATATGAAGTTTATGATTCATGACAGCAAGGGTTCATCATGAATATTCTCTGCCAAACTTGTGATTGTGAGAAATTTCAACTTTCTTAGATTCTATGTGCTTACGTCGTAGCTATTGCAATGTACAATAATCTCTCAGACTATGTAGGATGGGTTAATGCATATTACTTGACGAAATATTTACAAAAAGTGTATAGAGAAAATATTAATCCATTAGGGAATCAATCACCTTAGACGCCATCAATTATGCTTGTGATTTATTCTCTAGTGATGGATGAAGGATGGTTCAGTCATCTTTCTAACCATGCAAGAGACCTTCATAAGAAGAGAAAATTCGACAACAAAACTGTAGTCGATGTCATCAACCTGGCCATAATCGATTGAATTATCTTAGTCCAGCTCTAGTGCCAGTGGTTGGCTCATCCTGCATATCAAGTAGCGGACGAGGACAAGGTCATTGTAGTCATAGTGCAACTTATATGGTCAAATAGAGAATCATGATTAATTTTCTTTAATGTCTAATATTGTAATTTTAAGTGTATATATATTGCATGTTTAATTTGTTTGTTGGGTTTTGTCCAAATTTTAATATATTAATTTTTTATTTTCAAGCTCTTACACGTATGCGAAGGCAGTGGATCAAAACAGTAGAATGAAATTACCATGACATTTATTTATTGTTGTTCATTTTATGTATATATTTGATTTCACTGTATCATACCATGTATTTTGTATTAACATATTTTATTAATTCATTTCACTTCATGAATAAGCATTAAGAAATCATCAAAAGGAAGTTATGATATAAAATATGAAAATACATCACTAAAAGAATAATAAAATATATCACTTAAATAATAATATAATAAAATCCAATTTATATGCATACCTACCCACGCCTTAAGTGAAATCCTTAAAACCTGTATTTTGACAATCCAATTGAAATTAATAAATATGACCAACTAAGTAAAGTCTGGGAACAAATAAACAAACCCTAAACCCTAAACCTTAAATACTTACTGAGGGCACTCCTTTGGAATATGGTTATGGTCAAGCGTCTTCTTAGCCTCTTGGAATGTTTCGATGTAAAGTTAAATGGACAATCTTGAGCAAGGTATTCTATAAACATAAGCAAAAAAAAAGCCATAGTTTTCACTTGCTACATCTTGTTTTGACACATCATGAACACACCTATATTATAACATTAGTGGAGTCTCTAGCGGTTAGATTTTCTTTGATGAATAAAAATTATTTTCCTTCATTAGGTATGTTAGTGTCCTCTATGGCATCATCAATTTCTTCATTCTTTCCAAGCTAATGGTATATTCGGTGAAGTCGTATATATACAATTTTCAATCGTTGATATCTAATACATCATAAACACATTATTGGTTGTTGAAGTTGATGGGAATAAATATCTACAAACCAATAAAGAGAAATAAGTACAATTATCGATAACCGTACATCCTAAACGACTTATGTTTCTAAACCACCTTATTCACACTACTTCATGGCTGAAAGTATTTATTGGATTTTACAATATGAGACACCATTAATTTGATCTAGGAAAAACAAGGGCCACTTTATATTTGTACCCAAACTTTTGAACTCATTGTAGCATAATGGGAAATCATTGCTCCTGAGTTATAATTTGGGTCCACCAAGGTTTGCTCACATTAGCTGTCATTTTGTTTGGTTCCCTAAGGAAGACACGTCAGCTATCATTATTTGAAGTACCATAGTACTACAATAAGAACTCTAAGTGGATCTTAACTAATCATAAGTCAAGAGGAATATCCTCAGGTATGGGTTATTTGTTCTTTCGTGACTTTATTGGATCTGTGAAAAGCCTTACCAACTATTTTCCTTTTCGTAGCACAAGTGCAAATGCTGAAATTTTTTTAGCTGTTAGTGGTTTCTCAATAGTTATCTGTTGGTCTTTTTATTATTGCACATCATTATTTAATGAGTCATCCAATTAAAAAAAAAATTACGGTTCTCATTATTCTATAACACAACTAATTGAAATAATTAAAAAATATAATGGATAATAACTTGTACTGATCTTGATCCTTGAACATATGAATCTTCAACTCTTGTAATTTGATGCTTTAACGAGGGCTAGAGTTCCTATATGTCCCCACAAAGCATCGATGCCTATTGTTGTCATTGCTTCTGTATCTCCCTACAAAATATTGATGTTTGCTACTGCCACTGCTTCTATATCTCCCCACGAAAAATCGATACTTATTGTTACCATTACTCTTCCATCTTTTCATAAAGCATCAATATTTGGCCTAAAATCTCGCCATAAATCGTCAATGCATGTTGCTTCCACTCTACTCATATCATCAAAGTGTGATAGTCAGGTTACTATTACATATGAAAGCTGATGGCTCTTCTATGGTCCATTAAAATTTATTAAAGATGGTCATATGATACACCACTATATGAAGTTTCGTGAATTAAGTGTCTTATAGGGGAAACCTTTTGATGCTTTCGAAGGATAGGAGGCATGGGAGATAAACATCTATAGAGGAGATACACATACATTATAAGAGGCCCTATATGACTTTCGGGGGTACACGGTGTGAGAAGATGACACTTGTGGAAAGGATGACTATCTAATACGAGAAGTGCTAGGAACAATAGGTTAGAACCTTCATTATGAAAATATCTATACAAAAGCAATGGAAACCTGAGGGTTAGCTATATAGGTAGGGAAAACTTGTATTGGAGGGATGCCATAAAGATATGAGGGATTAGAGACCTAGCAGTTGAAAATCGTGAAAACCCTTTAGAGGTTGTCTGAAAGGTAATAAAATGAATCGATTGGGTATCATTATCATCTTTGAATCTGTAGACTCATAATCTGATGATGCTTATGGTACCTCTTCTCTCATAAACTTCAGAACTTGTATGTACCATTCAAAGTTAAACTCAGTCTCATTAGATGCAATACAGTTGTAATCCACTTTTGGGACATGAAGGTAATTTATAAAAATTAATGAAATGAAAGATGAAATGATAAAATATAAATCTACCAATAAGCAACTTACCAAAGGAGCATTCCAAAATATTGATATATCATCCTAGGTCAGTAGTACAATGGTCTTTCACTTCAGGATATGAGAGACTTGATCATTTGCTTCTAGACGAACATAAGATGATAGATTGTGAATCATCTTATAAATCTAATATTGCACAATGTACAACATTTATGGTAAGTATTATAATCATCAATATGAATGTTAACTTTATCTTTTATGCAATACTTACCTAAAAATTATTGGAAGTGGACTCATGTAAAGTAGGTAATGTTAAACACAATATTGATATTTGTTATAGATACTCTTCTACATCAATTCAACTATTTTATTTCATGTCACCATCCCCCATGAGTATCGACTAAATGCATCTAAATTGTCAACTAAATGCAAAAAACAATTAGATATTTTTGTTTTGTTATGTGTCCCTAATAATCTCGTAAATACAAAATACAATACCGTGAACTTCATTGCATCCTCGTCATTGTCTCCCCAAATTTGCTCACCAACTGCTTGCTCAATCTCCTTATAGGATAACAACCTATTAATACCTAGGAAGTATTCCTCTCTTAATTGAGATGTCCTCATACAATCAATTTAGTTGGACCCCTCCATGTCCTCTCTGAAAATCAAATCAGTGACTAGCGTAAACTAAATAGGACTAAATCAAAATTTAAGACCATTTAATCTGAACCACATTTCTCTCATTGGGTTCTTGCGGTTAATCATACGAAATAACATTGCATGCATAAAAGTGACACTAAACTGTGGTTCCGCCAAATCTAATAAGTGTCTGAAACAGGTTGTCTAAAAAATAGCTCTTTGTGTAAGTGTAAATTTGTTCCTAATTATATTCACGGTGTCATCGTTGTTCGAAGCGACATGTGCACTTGAAATCTGTATGCAACATGAAATTTGTACGCCTTTTCTTTGTATTTAATTGCAAATGCGTGAAAATATATTAATTTGTTTATTATAGTAATGAAAGATTAATAAATTTTTAATTAAAGATTAATTAAACAAACTGGATTATCATTAAATTAATATGGTTGGGATCAACTTTATTTTAAAATGAATTTTTTCATGAAAACTATTAAATTTGATATGACATATCATTTATCTTCCTAATGAGTGTTTACAATATTTTCACATAACTAATTACAGTCTTAGTTTTTGATTACCATACTTAAGTATTAAATGTCATTTCAATTATGCTAATCTAAATAATTTAAAACTCAATCCCCTATACTTGATAAATTTCAGTCACTAGCATACATAAAATAAATCCTACTAAACTAACAAGCTTGAATAACATTTAAAAAAAAAATGGATAGGTGAGATGTAAAAAAATTGGATAAAAAAAGATTGATATTTCAAATTGATTGAACAAAAGAATAGATACAAAGTGGTAGAGGTTAGTGGTAGATAAGATTGGAAGTAACGCCAAGCCTTGGTGTTGCTACCAACCCCTGGCATCTCCACAAAGCCTTGGTGTTTCTGCTACCAACCCAACAACAAATTTCTATTTCAAATTAATTCATTCAAAATCAAATCGAGATTTACATTGAATTACTTAATTAAATTCAGACCAAGTAAAATTTGGTATGATACAATAATGCTTTCGTTTTTATAAGGAAACCTTACCTGTCATCCTACCATTATGTGGACACTGCTGATGATTAATGAAGCTATTCACTAAATTTTCTTCGTGTATAAGAAAGCAATCTGATGATCTATGTTATATATGTTTAATACTCTTATGTTATATGGAAGCAAGCAAACAAATACTTTTGCAAAAGCATGCACATATATAAAAGGAAGCAAGCAAATACTTTCACGTGAATGAAAAATGGAAGCAAACAGGTAAAGTCTACTGCATATTCATTAAATTCTCTATAAGAGTTCGTGCATTATATTCATATATATTCATGATAATATTCTTTGCTTGTTGAGTACATTGCATTATATTCATATTATATACAATCTCTACAAGATTCTATGCAATATTCTATGTTTTATGTCTCACATCAAGACCTTCACTGTATGTTCTTCATGGGTGGATTATTGGATTAGTTTTTCATATACTGCTTCAATATGAGATTAAAGTCAACCATAATTTAGAGAGATAAGATCAAATGAGTTTAAAATTTTATAAATTTAATATAAAAAATTTAAACTCCAAAATTTTTAAATTCATTTGATCTTATCTAACACATATAAATCTTGTTTCAAATATTGATACCAAATATCTATATATGTTCTCTCTCTCTAATGCATAAAAAGAGAGAAATAATATTGTTTCCTTTGTTTGGTTTCTCAAGGTTAAAGATAAAGGCGATTTAGGTACTCCAACATATAAAGTGGTAAAAATGTTTAGGATATCAAAAGTGTAGTATAAATGTATACGTAGGCCCAAATTAGGGTAAAAAAATTAATATCCCTTTTTTTTAGTCTTTCAAGTTTTGCATAATTGTATTTCAACCCCAAAATCAACAAAATCTCAATTTAGTCTTAGTTCAACATAACATAACCAAATTAATGGGTGTGTAGATAAAATGTTTAGCCATGCATTTGAAATTCAACAAAATTTCATAAGCATGCACAACTCAAAGTTGTGGGCACGCCTAGAAATCATGCAAAGGCATGGTTGGACTTGTACAAGGGCACGACTTGGACATGAGATATATAGTCATGCCAAGCAACACTATGTCAGGGTAGTGTCGAGGAAGGTACCACCTAGCCACCCCATGAATAGCTTAGAGCCAACCGTGCATGACATTTTCCAAGTTGAATTCTCCAAAAAAATTTTCGTGATGGAGAAACCTAAAAAATTCCCAATATTTGGCAAGCCACATCGTTAGGGTGAGGGAATATGACACATAAACCATCTTTGCACGAACAACAACCTTTGAAACACGTAACAATGCAATTCAAAGGCAATTTCATGCAACTATATGAAATCAATAGTCAATCAACTGAATTTTAAATAATTTGCATAACTCAACAATATCAAACAAAAACTCTAGAAATTAAAAATCAATAAATTTAACAAAAATTCACATTCTTTATATGACCTTAAACGTATTGCAACAACAGAATATCAACCAATAATTTTAAATTAATGATAGCATCAATCATAAAATTGCAATAATAATTTTATTGTTGACTCAATGAGTCATTATGCTTTAATTTTGATGATAACAAACTAATATGTCCCTAAGCATATTAACTAATGATTTTACTTGAGTGTGTGTTTAGATTGCAAGAATTTATCTAATGCACTTGAAGGAGTTTAAAGATAGAAATGAAAGATAAGGCACAAGTGAAGAATTCTTGAAGATTTGAAGTAAAACTCAAGTTTAGGTAGACATGTTTGTAATTTGGAGCATTCGGTTTGATTAGAATATCTATTTGCATGGGATAGCTCACTTGAAAACTTATTTTTATATCTTTTACATTTTGGGTTAAAATGTCATTTTTCAAACGTATTGGGTTAAGCCAATTTTTTCACTAAAGTTTATTAATTCATTTAAAATGATGAAGTTTTGTGAACTACATTTTCATATCTTAAAGTTGGTGTTGAAAGAATTTTCAAAAATGGGTTAAATTGTCACTTTTCAAAGTTTTAGGGGTCAAAACGATTTTTGAAAATTCAGGGGGTAAACTACAATAAAATTTGGTCGACCAAATTTTACCGACCGAATTAGCTTCCGAATTATCCAGAAGCCATGATTTTGGCTTCCAAAAATTCGGTCAACCAAATTAAATTCGGTCGACCAAATTTTGGTTTGAACTTTTCCAACGGCTAGTGCCACGTAAGCTCCACGGAACTGCCACGTCACATCCATTGATCGAATTACATCCAGTCGGCCGAATTGTGCGTTTTCTGGAAAATTAAAACGGCTATTCTTTGTGCACAACGATAACTTTTCTTATTTTCCCCTATATAAACCCAATGGAATTCGTTCTAAAAGAACTTTTGCCACCAAAAACTTTCATATATTTAAGAGCAAATTAGATTTGAGCTATTCACTTGCAAATTCTCTTCTCTAATCAAAACCCTTGCCTATACACTTTGTAATTTCATTTGTATTGGGTTGTATTAAGCTTTAACTTTCATATACATTCTTGAGAGAGATCATATTTTAATTTCGTACTAAAATTCGTGCTATAAAGGAGTGAGGTTCACTCTTGGAGAGATTAGAAAATTTCTTGTGAGAGAAATTGAGTTTCAACATTTGTAAAGGTTAATAGCACCTTGGAAGCTATTTTGGTTCTGAAGAAAAGCTTGGTTGAGGTTTAGGTCAACCAAGGATTAGTGGAATACTCTAAGGGAGAAAGCTTGGAGGAGTGGACGTAGGCCGGGTTGAGCCGAACCACTATACATCGCGTGTTTGATTTTCTCTTCCCTTAAACTCATACTTTATGTTATGTTATTTTGATTGTATTGATTATTTGGAATATTTTAGTTATTCTCATAAATTGGATTAAAAATAGGCAACATTCATTGATTTGAATAAATTGCTTTAATTCTCAAATTCGGTAAAGATTGTTTTAAAATTGCCTAATTCACCCCCCCTCTTAGGCCATTCGATCCTACAATTGGTATCAGAGCTTGGTTGCTCATTCTCATGAACTTAACCGTTTAGAGCAATGGCCATGAACCTAGGAAAATCACATACCGTTAGTGAAGGGTTTGCCCCTAATAGACTGCCATTGTTTGATGGCACCGGTTATGCCCATTGGAAAAATCGTATGTCGATTTTTCTTTAAAGTGATTATGAATTGTGGGATGTAGTGCAAGATGGACCTTTTGTTCCTATGAAAGAAGTAGATGGAAAACAAGTCCCTAAAACTAGGGAAGAAATGACCCCTCAAGATAAGAAGAATATTGCCATTAATGCTAGAGCTATGAATGTGTTATATTGTGCATTAAATGAATATAACTTTAATAAGGTACAAGCTTGTACCTTGGCTAAAGAAATTTGGGAATTATTGATGGCGTCAAATGAGGGGACTTCACAAGTCAAGGAGACCAAAATTAGCATGCTTACACACTCATACGAGTTATTTAAGATGAATGAAAATGAAACTATTAGTGACATGTTTGATAGATTTATTATTATTGTGAATGAATTGAAAAATCTTGGTAAAGTTTATACTAACCAAGAAAATGTCAAGAAACTTCTTAGATGTTTGCCTCACTCTTGGGATCCCAAAGTGACGGCAATCGAAGAAGCAAAAGATGTCAAAAGTCTACCTCTTGAAGAGCTTTTAGGTTCACTTCTCACTCATAAGCTTACTATGAAGCAACGACAAATTGAAAAAGTGGAGAAGAAGAAAAAGAGTATCACCTTCAAATCATCCATCAAAGAGAAAGAAAAGTTCCTAGAAGAGGAAGAGGAGACATCAAATGATGAAGATGAAGACATTGCACTCTTGAGTAGAAAGATTGGAAAGCTTCTAAGGAATAGAAAGCTAAGAAGAAATGAAAACTTCATAAAAAATGATGCTTCTAAAGGTGAAAGGGGAGAAAGACAAAGGAGAGAACAAGTTATGTGCTATGAATGCAAGAAGCCGAGACACATCAAATATGATTGCCCTCTCCTCAAAATTGGTAGATCGAAAAAGAAAGCAATGAAGGCTACGTGGGATGATAACAATGAAAGTGAATCCGAAAAGGAGGATAATGAAGTGGCCAACATGTGTTTCATGGCAATTACAAATAATGAGGAACCGAAAAATAAAAGGAAGAAAAGCAAATGGTTCCTCGATAGTGCTTGCTCAAGACACATGATCGGAGATATTTCACTTTTCTCGACAATAAGAAAGAAAGATGGAGGACATGTCACCTTTGGAGACAATGCGAAGGGTAAAATTATTAGCATTGGAGATATTGGTAACAACTCTCATATTATCATTGAAAATGTTCTTTTGGTAGATAGTCTTAAGCATAATCTCTTTAGCATTAGTCAACTATGTGATAAAGGATTTAAAGTCATTTTTAAGCCAAATAGTTGAACTATAGAAAATATGAATGATGGAAAAACAAGTTGTGTAGGAAATAGAGATGGAAATGTTTACACTATAGATGTAGAAAATGCATCTCATGAAAATCTATATTTCTCCGCATTGTATGAAAATAGTTGGTTATGGCATAGAAGATTAGGTCATGCTAGCATGGACTTGATTTCAAAAATCTCCAAGAAGGGGCTTGTAAAAGGTCTTCTGAAAATAGATTTTATTAAAGATAAAATTTGTGGTGCATGTCAATTTGGTAAATAAACAAAAAATTCTTTTAAAAGTAAAACTCATATTTCTATATCTAGACCTTTACAACTTCTTCATATTGATCTTTTTGGTCCTTCAAGAACCGCAAGCCTAAGTGGAAAACATTATGCTTTTGTTATTGTTGATGATTTTTCAAGATTCACTTGGGTACTTTTTCTTGCATCAAAAGATGAAGCCCTCCATGCATTTTCAAAATTTGTCAAGAAAACACAAAAAGAAAAAGAAATGCATATATCTTGCATTAGAAGTGATCATGGGGGAGAATTTGAAAATCATTTATTCGAAAACTTTTGTGATGAGCATGGTATTGAACATCAATTCTCTTGTCCTAGAACTCCCCAACAAAATGGTGTTGTTGAAAGAAAGAATAGGACAATTCAAGAGATGGCTAGAACAATGTTAAATAAAAAAACTTTACCTCAATATTTTTGGGCAGAAACCGTAAACACTGCATACTATGTTTTAAATCGTGTTTTACTAAGACCATCTTTAGATAAAACTCCATATGAACTTTGGAAAAACAAAAAACCAAATATTGGTTATTTTAAAGTTTTTGGATGCAAATGCTTTATTTTGAACACAAAAGAAAACTTAGGAAAATTTGATTCAAAATCGGACATTGGCATTTTTCTTGGATATTCATCATCTAGCAAAGCATATAGAGTGTTTAACAAAAGGACACTAGTAGTTGAGGAATCCATGCATGTTATTTTTTATAAATCTAATCCTTCAACTAGTGTGCAAGTTGATATTGATGATGATCAAGTTAAAAATGGAAACCAAATGGAAATTCATGATTCACCAAATGATGATAAGGATGAAGCAAACCAAGAGCTAAAACATGATGAAGATAAAGATAAAGATCTTCCTAAGGCTTGGAGGTATGCAAATGCTCATCCTAAAGAATTAATTATTAGTGAGGAAAATCAAGGTGTTAAAACTAGATCAACTTTTAATCTTTGCAATAATTTAGCATTTCTTTCACAATTTGAACCAAAAACATTTCATGATGCATTAAATGATGAATTTTGGATTTTAGCCATGCAAGAGGAACTAAATCAATTCGAAAGAAATAATGTTTGGAAACTAGTCCCTCGTCCGGATCATCAATCCGTTATTGGCACAAAATGGGTTTTTAGAAACAAAATGGATGAGTCCGGAGTGGTTGTTAGAAATAAAGCTAGATTAGTGGCTTAAGGCTACAACCAAGAAGAGGGAATAGATTTTGAAGAAACTTTTGCACCGGTAGCTAGACTAGAATCCATTAGGATGCTTTTGGCATTTGCATGTTCTAAAAATTTTATTTTATATCAAATGGATGTCAAAAGTGCTTTCTTAAATGGATTTATCATGGAGGAAGTTTATGTTGAACAACCTCCCGGGTTTGAAAGTCATGATTTCCCAAACCATGTTTTTAAACTTCAAAAAGCTCTTTATGGTTTAAAACAAGCACCTCGTGCATGGTATGAACGTTTGAGTAAATTCTTGCTTGAAAAAGATTTTTGCATTGGAAAAATAGATACTACATTGTTTATTAAGAGAAAAGAAAATGATATACTTTTGGTTCAAATTTATGTTGATGATATCATCTTTGGATCTACTAATGTCTCCTTGTGTGAAGAATTTTCTAACCTCATAAGCAAAGAATTTGAAATGAGCATGATGGGAGAACTCAAGTATTTTCTAGGACTTAATATCAAGCAAAGCAAAGAGGGTATCTTTATCAACCAATCTTCATACATCAAGGACTTATTAAAGAAGTTTGGCATGGAAGGACTGAAAGCTTCAAGCACACCAATGAGTTCAACTATCAAACTCATCAAAGATAAGAGTGGGCCAAATGTTGATGTTAAAATGTATAAAGATATGATTGGCTCTCTTTTATATTTAACTGCTAGTAGACCCGATATTATGTTTAGTGTGTGCTTGTGTGCTCGATTCCAATCATGTCCCAAGGAATCTCATTTAAAAGCCCTTAAAAGAATCTTCAAATATTTACATGGTACTAGATTTTTAGGGTTGTGGTATCCTAGAGAAACATTTTTTGTCCTAGTGAGCTATTCGGATGCCGACTTTGTCAGAAGCCAAGTCGATAGAAAAAGTACCAGTGGTACTTATCATTTTCTAGGTCATGCATTAGTTTCATGGTTTTCAAGGAAACAAAACTCCGTAGCTTTATCAATCGCGGAAGCGGAATATATTACCGCCGATAGTTTTTGTGCTCAAGCCTTGTGGATGCAACAAACCCTTAGAGATTATGGAGTTAGCCTATCTAAAACTCCAATCTTGTGTGACAACACAAGTGTTATTAGCTTATCCAAAAATCTCATTCAACACTCTCAAACCAAGCATATAGAAATTAAATATCATTTTATTCGAGACCATGTTCAAAAGGGTGATATTTGTCTAGACTTTGTATCCACTGAAAATCAACTTGCGGATATTTTTACAAAACCTCTTGGGGAATAACGTTTTTGCAAAATTAGAGGTGAACTTAGGATCATGGAATCACCATATTAGCATTTGCACTTACATATCATTGTGGTTATGGTGTTTTTGGATTAATTGAGAATGTCAATATATGCTTTATGCATCATTTCATGTTTGACCATCCTTGATAGTTTTCTTGTACCAATTATTCTTGCATTGATTTTTAATGTGTTTGATTTAATATTCCTCATATTTAGCATCAAATTTCATTGTACTTTATACTATTGAGTCAAAATTGCATAGTTGAATCATTTTAGCTTGTTTATACTCAATATGGGACAACAAAGTGCATAAAATATACACCAGAATTTTGCAGAATTCGACTGATGAATTGGAAAATTCGGTTGACCTAATTTGTCAAAATTCGGTTGACCGAATTTCAAAATTCGGTTGACCGTTTTCTACAGTGTTCTGCAATGTATAAGGGCAAATGTTTCTCTACGTTTTTACATCATGTTTCTTCAACTTTTTTTAATCAAATTGGTTCCTAACATATTTTCTACACTTTCTAACCAAAATTATCTTTCAAAAACATCATAGTTCACCTAAATTTTCAACAAAATCTCTAAAGACTTTAGACCCTAAAAAATTTGAATTTTGCTCCAATTCATCCAATATTCACTTTTTTGTCTTAAAATACCTTTTTTGGTCATTCTTTTTGGATTTCAACTATACCATTGGATTTCTCTCACCATTTTTAACTTGGGTGTGTATTCACATTTCAAATGTGTGAATGTTCATGTAGATTTACATTTTTTGCCCTTGTACATACATTCGAAGCCATGGTGCATTTCCTCACATTTTATTGCACTCAATATGGCATTTATACTTCTTCTCTATTTTCTATTTGAAAACTTACTCTTGTGCTTCATTTTTTTTTTTTAAGTTGATAATTATGTGATTAGTTTGTGCATAGTTAAGCACTTGTTAGTTTATGTGATATATTCGTGTATTTTACTTGAACTTACACATTATATTGTCTAAGCATTAGTACTCTTACTTGGATGATTATGATTGTTTGGACTTCTTTTTGTCATTAGTTTAGCCTTGATAATCATATCTTCTATATATATGTTAAGGTATTTTAGTCTTTCTTTTCCTTGTGGATATATATCTTGCTTATTTTCTTTTTTATAATGACAAAGGGGGAGAAGTTATACATGTTATATTATATATTTAATTACGGATGTATTTGGTTATGATTATGGATGTAATATTTAATGTATATGGACTTTCCACATGCTTTGATGTTTTATCTTGTTTGAATTGTTAATGCTCTTATTTTGATGCTCATACTTATTTAGACATTATATTTATGCACTAAGCCTTGATTATTTTTTTTGGGCCATTTTGGTGGTCATTTGCTTTTACATTATTTTGTCTCCTTGATTATATCATTTTATCCATTGCTTTATTCTTTTTGATAATGACAAAGGGGGAGAAAAGTTTGATTGACGATTGATGCTTTGATGTTGTGGATATTGTGTATATTTTGATGAGGATATATGTTGTGGATATTTTGATGAGAATATATTTGATTGATGAGATTAATGTTGAACATATTATTATTTGCATATATTCAGGGGAGGAAACTTGATTTTTTAAGGTGAACTCTTGCAAATTTTTTTAAAGATCAAGTGTTTCTTAACTTCAAGGAAATACATTCATTGATACATTTTATAAAATTCCTTGAAGTGCATATGTGTTTGTCATCATCAAAAAGGGGGAGATTGTTGACTCAAGGAGTCATTATGCTCTAATTTTGATGATAACAAACTAATATGTCCCTAAGCGTATTAACTAATGATTTTACTTGAGTGTGTGTTTAGATTGCAATAATTTATCTAATGCACTTGAAGGAGTTTAAAGATGGAAATGAAAGACAAGACTCAAGTGAAGAATTCTTGAAGATTTGAAGTAAAACTCAAGTTTAGGTAGACATGTTTGTAATTTGGAGCATTAGTTTTGATTAGAATATCTATTTGCATGGGATAGCTCACTTGAAAACTCATTTTTATATCTTTTACATTTTGGATTAAAATGTCGTTTTTCAAACTTATTGGGTTAAGCCAATTTTTCACTAAAGTTTATTAATTCATTTAAAATGATGAAGTTTTGTGAACTACATTTTCATATCTTAAAGTTGGTGTTGAAAGAATTTTCAAAAAAGGGTTAAATTATCACTTTTCAAAGTTTTAGGGGTCAAATTGTGATTTTTGAAAATTTAAGGGGTAAACTGTATTAAAATTCGGTCGACCAAATTTTACCACCGAATTAGCTTCCGAATTATCCAGAAGCCATGATTTTGGCTTCCAAAAATTTGGTCAACCGAATTAAATTCGGTCGACCGAATTTTGGTTTGAATTTTTTCAATGGCTAGTGCCACGTAAGCTCCATGGAAGTGCCACGTCACATCCGGTTGACCGAATTACATCCGGTCAACTGAATTATGCATTTTCTGAAAAACTAAAATGGCTATTCTTTGTGCACAACGGTAACTTTCCTTATTTCCCCCTATATAAACCCAATGGAATTCGTTCGAAAAGAACTTTTACCACCAAAAACTTTCATATATTTGAGAGCAAATTAGATTTGAGCTATTCACTTGCAAATTCTCTTCTCTAATCAAAACCCTTGCTTATACACTTTGTAATTTCATTTGTATTAAGTTGTATTAAACTTTAACTTTCATATACATTCTTGAGAGAGATCATATTTTAATTTCGTACTAAAATTCGTGCTATAAAGGAGTGAGGTTCACTCTTAGAGAGATTAGAAAATTTCTTGTAAGAAAAATTGAGTTTCAACATTTGTAAAGGTTAATAGCACCTTGGAAGCTATTTTGGTTGTGAAGAAAAACTTGGTTGAGGTTTAGGTCAACCGGATTAATTTATAAACATGTTATTAATATACCACAAAAACCCTTTATGGATTGCCCTTACAAGATAATTAATTTATAAACATGTTATTAATATTCATAGGATATTTATACAATGTGCCTGTGTAAAAATAGTTTCTTTGAATTTTATTGATTGAGACATATTATTAAATCACTTTTAGAACCAAATGTCAATATAACTCCATATTCATATAGAACAAAAATTGAATTAGAGTTTAAAATAATGCTCAAAGATCTACTAAAATCGAGAGAATGGTATGTGACTTTTAATGACGCCCACAGGCGGAATAATTTTTTTAAAGTAAAAGAGGTGACTTAATTTTTGTGCCTAGCCTTCTCTGCATATAATAGATAGGGAAATTATAATAAAAGGCCAAAATTAAGGGGGTCTAAGCGAAATTGCCCAAAACAACCAAGTTAAAGCAAAAATGCCCAACTTTTGTGAAATGACCAAACTACCCCTATATATAAATATGGCAAATTTTCATATTTTCCATGATAAAACTGCCACGGTACACTATGCAAATCCAAAGAAAAATCGCACTCTCTCCACTGTCCCACTGTCAAGTAGATTTTTGATGATTTTCTTGCTTTTCGACGACCAAAAATGGTCAAGAAGGTTAGTATATCTTTCGTAATCTTGTTTGAATCAAGTTATTGTTCATATTATTGAGATTTGAGTGAGATTTTGCGGTTTGAAACTTTAGGGTTTCGATTTTGAACAATGCTTAAAATGTTTTGATTTTTGGTTGTTTTCGTTGAATTTGTTAAGGGATTTTGTGTTATAGCCTATGTAGATTTGATTTGTGTTGAAATTGGAGGTTGAAATGATGAATTTTTGGTCGAAAAATGCATCTAAAGCAATTGGCAGTCCGATCGTGGGAACAATAGATCCCACG
Source organism: Mangifera indica (assembly GCF_011075055.1). NCBI lineage: Eukaryota > Viridiplantae > Streptophyta > Magnoliopsida > Sapindales > Anacardiaceae > Mangifera > Mangifera indica. The sequence goes on along the minus strand of NW_025401095.1, from coordinate 1,217,174 downwards.
GTCATGACGAATACTCCCACTGTCAAGAGACATTAACTGTGGGTTAGGGGTTAAGTGGTTTTTTTAAAACATTAAGGAGCTAGCCGTTATAGATTAGTCCACTATGGGCGTTTCTGAAATTTGCCATGTGACAGTGGGTTGCTGCCATGAATACCATAGGTTAGGGGGAAAAGTTACTTTTTTGAAACTGCAAGGGCGGTAATAGATTCGAAAATTATTGAGGGGGCAAGGGATAAATATTGGACTTGTTTGCAATAGAAATTTTCTCAGGGGGTAAATTGATATTTTTCACATCTAAGGTTTCTCAACATGTAGTTTTCGAATTTTATATCTGTTTTTTCTGTTTTAGGGCTTTAAATATGTAGTTTTCAAGTTTGCAATGTACAACGGGTCATTATTGAAATCAATCAAGTTTTCCAAATCGTATTTTTTTTTTTACCGTACTAATTTCTTTTTCATCTTCATCTTCATCTTCATCTTCTTCCTCTTCCTCCTACCCTTCAATTGGGGTACATGTAACAAAAACAAGAATACATTCCTGTAAGTACTGAGACATATCAATAAGACCTTGACATCTTCATCATTTTGGATCTATACGGGGCAGTCGAGCTCAATTATTCTTGACTTCATTGATAGTTAAAGGCAGTTTTTCATTAGATCAATACCACACAACTCCTTCAAAAACTGAATAAATCCCTCGAATATTGTTCCATAAGGAATTTTAATCAATTGTTTGGATTCTCCAACATATTTCATTGTGTTGTTGCCACCTTGAATCCATTCTTCTTGGTAACGAACCAATGTATAACTATCCATTTTAATTATCAATCCTGCAATGACAAGTTTTTGAAAATAATTATTCATTTATAACAAAAAAATCTGTAATAACTATATAAAATAGTCTTACAATTATTAATATAAAAAAACTCATATTTTATTTAACCCCCTATAATTATTTAACAATTTATATAACACCCTCGTATGTTATTTTATATTAAAATACATCTATTTATTCTTAACGTTCCATTTAAAATGTTTTTATAATGTTTAATACCAAAATACCCCCTATATTTTTTAAAAATTTTATTTAACCCCTATATTTATATAATATTTTATTAAACATCTTTGTATAATATCTTGTATCAAAACATATCTATCTATTTTTAATATTTCATTAAAATGTTCTTACAATGTTTAATATAAAAAAACCCTTATGTTTTTCTAATATTTTTTTAAACTTCTATATTTATCTAACAATTTGTTAACAATCTTTTATGTAACATTGTATCAAAATGTATCTATATATTCTTAACATTTCATTTAAAACGTTCTTATAATGTTTAATATCAAAATACCCCCTATATTTTTTAATATTTTTTTAGCCCCCCATACTTATCTAATATTTCATGTAATACCCTCGTATGTTTCTTATTATCAAAATACATCTATTCATTCTTAACATGTTTTTAAATCCTTCATGAAATTATGAAATATCAAAAACCCCCATGTTTTTCTTAACATTTCATATAACCCCCTATAATTATCTAAACTTTCATTCGACACTATTTTATGTTCTCTTGTATCAAAAAACATCTATCCACTCTTAATCTATTATTTATTTGCTTCATGTATTATGTAATTTCAAAATACCCCTTATATTTTTTAAATATTTTTACCCCCTACAATTACCTAATATTTATTTACCCCCTATTTCAATAACATTTTATTTGACCCCTCATAATTATCTCTTTATTTATTTAACATCCTTGTATGTTGTCTTGTATCAAAGTATACATATCTATTCTAAACATGTTATTTAAATCTTTTATATATTGTATAATATCAAAATACCCTCATATTTATCTAACATTACCTTTAACCCCTCATATTTATCTAACATTGCATTTAACCCCTATATTATGACATATAAACTAGATTTAACAAATAAAATTAAGTTTTTAGGCTAAGATTAGTATAGATACTTTTTTTCCCACGAACAATCTTTTTTTGAGTTGAATTCAGACATGTGAACTTCTTTTGTCCGAACAAACCCTTACTAATTGATCTTGAATAAAAATGAGAGTAAGAGTGAGTGTTTGAGTGATATGAGAAGTGTGTGTAATAAGAGTGAGTGAGGAGAGTTTATATAGATGAAGTGAAGGGTAATGTTGGTATTTTAGAAAAAGCTATGGGCATTTTTGCTTAGGAATAGGGAATTTGGGCATTTTTACTTAAAAATAGTGAATTTGGGCATTTTTGCTTAATGGAGGAGTATTTTGGCTAATTTTTATAATTTCCCTAATATATATGTGTCCTACCGCTTGCTTCTTCTGTAAGGAAGACAAAATCGTGCGCCTCACTTTTTTTTTCCATAAAATCCACGTGAGAAAGGGTGTGTGTGTGTATACACACACAAAAAAACAACACACACACACACACACATATGAACAAACACACTTTTATGGGCCGATAATACTTGTTATGTATTATTATTATAATGTAAATTTGCTTTATTTATTTAATTTAACTTTTATTTTATTTTAAGCCCACATAAAATTATTAACAGGTTTTGAATTTCTCTAATCCAATCCAATGTTGTACTTTTTTATATACAACTTTAATCATTTGAGATTATTTCACTTTAGTTTTTAAATATCATAAAATATACTTTTAGGTCTAAAGGTCTTTTCAAGACTCAAAACTCTCAATCCAAAATCTAGATTAGATCCAATTCAAATTTAATTCAAAAACTCCTATGCCTTTAGAGTTCACTTAACTCCATTTTGTTTATGACCTATAGGTTCTCCATTAAGTCGGTAGTGACTGAACTTGCATCAAGCTCCTAACCCAGCATTTGTCTATACACAAATCAAAAGTAGCTTTTAGCAAGACATCATGACCATCCGATTAGTAGAGTGTCAACATATAACTTTTTAACCTGTCAGTGATACTATTATTCATACAATTAGTTCTTTTTGTTATAGATATCTTTTCGAGACTGAGATATAGATTAAGTGTCTCCCTTAGAGATCCTCGAGTTACATAGACTGAGTTCTATCAACGACCAAAGAAATATCGGATCAAATATCAACTCAATCCCACTATAGTCATAGATTTAATTAGTTAGTGTCATCCGTTAGAAAGACCTTAACTGAGATATTAGCTCCCATACTCGGGAGTGACGAATCCTTTGTCTATCCATCATAGCATTCGTATAGATCTCGATATAGTTAATAACCACTTTTCTAGTAATCTTCTAACTAAACTATTTTGAGTTGGTGTTAAACCATATCGATCATTGCACAAGATGGTCTAGTAACCTTAAGTCTAAGAATCGCATGTACCACTATTCATTAAGAGGATATATTTCATAGACACTAATGTAACCATCCATATAAAATCTTTTTGATGGGTTAGTCCAGTGAACAAGTCTACCTCGTGCACCCATGGGTTACACCAAGCTATCAACAAACAACTTTAACATGTGAGAATTGTCATCATTTTTTGATGAGGGCATTCAACATTATGATAACTCTATCACTATTACTTGTGCCCTTGGTCATGGCAATATCAAAGTTACAGATGTTTTAAGAATAACCATCCAATATGCATATAGAGTTCTCACAATCAGGTGTCAAACATTGATCCCCTTGTCATGGTTGAACCATTCTTAGAACATTTGTCCAAGCATATATTAATATGTTTTATAGACAAAGAATGCCACAAAAAATTACAAATATAACCTTTATTAATGAATTTATATTATTATGAAGATTAGTTTTAAGGCACCAACCCCAACAATATCATCATGTTATGTCACCAAATATGCTGCCATGTCATCCTTTATTGCCATATCATATGCCATGTCACCTTTTTGCTCTTAGCTCATTTCTTCAATGTTTTTAATGTTTTTCACCTTATCACCCTTTTATCATGGTTTTTCATTAGTCTCATCTTCATTCGCCGTTTTCACCCAACCTCCCTCTTACATCAGAACATATTTTGACATTTTTTCTCTTAATGTTTCAACCTTGTTTTCCTTCCACGAATCGAATGCCTTGGTCCCTTATTATTCACCCCTACTTAGAAAAAAAAAAAAGACTCACTTTTGAGTCGTTATCATGTAATAAACTAGCTAAATAAGGATCATACCAAGGTTTGAATCTTACCTTCCTTCAAGGAAAAAAAATTTGTTTCCAAAGATGTAACAATTCCATAATATACTTGTTAAGTTCATTGGCGGCCACATAATTGTGTTTAAGAGTTATCACAGAGTTACCATGATTAACTTTAAGATATCTTTATCAACAATGATTTTGATTTCAAAATTCTTGTGAAGGGAATGAAGATTTTCTTAAACTGAAGGTATTTTGCTCATCTTTTTGATTTTTCCATCATCCCCTATTTGCTCTTTTTCACTTAATGTAGTAAACGTAATGCCCGCCTTATTATCTTCTTTAATTGTGCAACTCTATAGATTAAACAAAACGTCATTTTCTTTTGAGTTTTTCTCTATTTCATTAACTTTTTTATCATCTTCAAATTTTACTTCATTCCCCTTCAGTGGTATAGAAATCAAAACTCTTTCTTCTTGCTTTGGAGTGTGATCTTCAACCTTGTTATATACAATGACTTGTTTTTTCCCCTACATGAAAGAGTAAGTATTGTCATCACCCTTATATGTAGCATCTACATCATATTGTCATGGATGTCTAACAAGAACATGACAAGCATCCATTTTAACTACATCACAAAAGATCTCAAATTTGTAAGTTTTACCTAAAGATAAGGGAATCCTACATTATTCAATTACTCTAACACTCAGACCATTTTTAATCCAACTAATACTATATGAAATAGGATGAGGTTCGGTTTTTAGCTTGAAGTACTCTACCAATCTTTTTGCTACAAAATTTTCACAACTTTAATTCTCAATCACGAGCTTGCACACTTTACTATTAACTGTGCACTCTCTCTGAAAGGTTCTCTTACATTGTAATTCATCAAGTTATCTAGGTGTGTAAAACAAACTCTTCTCCATATCTTCTTCATGCCTAACCATCTCAAGACAAGACTTTAACACCACTTGATGCAAGACAAGTATTGATGAGGTTATAATATTGTTCACGAAGACGCTTAGGGTTGATATCGTTCAATAGACACAAAGAGATAATAAGAATTCTTGCAACCTTTGCAAAGGAATTCTTAAAAAACTCAAATAAGAATTTTTTTTGATATCTTGAAGTGTCTTTTATATAGACTAATGACTCTCCTAATTAAAATAGAAATCCTAACTCTACTAAAATAGAAAATTATTAAATTAGGATATTAATTTAACTAGAATTAGAAATATTAATTAATTTCAAATTCTAGGGATCTATGATTATAGGAAATAATATTAATCGAACCCTAATTTAAAATTAAGTTTTCCTAAACAAATAATCCTTTGCAAAGCTCTTTATTCCTTAAATTAAAATGAGACTCTTAAAATATTAGAAAAATAACAAATAATAAAAGACTCAATTAAATAAATTGAATTGAGAAATTTGTTTTAAACCAAATTCCATAAGGAAAATTGATTTAAACCAAATTCTATTCAACTAAGAATCCTTTTCCTATATGCATAAGCCTTCCTACATGGCTCCATATTATCTTGCATGCCCATATCATCATGCCATGTCATCCTTGGTTGCTATATCATGTGTCGTGTCACCTTTTGCTCTTGGCTAATTTTTTCCATGTTTTTAATGCTTTCCACCTTACCACCCTCTTGCCATGGTCCTCAATTAATCTTCTTTTCATTTCTCTCTTCCACCCAACCTCGTTTTTACCTCGAATCATCCTTTAACATCTTTTCTCTCTATGTTTCAGCCTTGTTTTCCTTCCACAAGTCGAATGCCTTGGTCCCCCATTAAAAGCCCTCAAAGAGATACACCAACCAAGCAAAAACACAAGCCCAAGAGTTGTCCTAATAGGTGACTTGAGAGGTGAATATCTCCCAAGAAGTAACCCAAAAGATGTATTTAAAAAGAAGGGAGAGCTTTTCTTTTAGTGAGAGAATTTTTTGTTCAAATGAACTAAAAGCCTACTTTATAGTAATGGCTAATTGACAATTTTATATTTGTTATTTGGTCCCTTTAAATTCTTAATTTAGACTATGTCCATGCAAGTATGTCAAACATATATTTTAGCCACCTTAATTCAATCTCACTAACATCTTAAATTTTAAAATGTTACTTCTGCACCCAATAACACTTTATATGATTTTAATTTCATTATCCTTCAGAAGGTGCTAGCTAACCCAAATAATCAATCCGTACTTTCAAAATGTTTGGTTTATTAGTGTGACTCTTTAGGTTTAATGTGGCTAATCTTAAACCCTTTTTGGATGATTCAAAATGTATCTAGAAAACTTAATGATTATGATAAACATCTAACAATTTGTCATAGTCCCTAAACCACGATGAAGAAATACTCTATCAAACCTAATTTCTCAATTGTATGTTTCATGTAAGAAAGATCCTTTTGTTGTCTCATCCTAATTAATTTCAAGCTCATTGTTTGTCAAAACCTTAATTTTGATTCTTTATGAATTGTAGATCGATATATTCAGAACACGTCATTACGAACACCCTTCGTATGACTTATATTATACTTTGACCAGAGATTTTGGTTTCTAATATTTGTTGACATTCATTCTAGAGCTCATATCCAAGTTGAATTAGTAGATATTTTGAACCCAATATTTTTGAGTCAATGGATCCCATCTTGACCATCATTTATCTCCGCATACAAACAACATATGACCAATTTTCATACAGAATATGATTAACCTTGTATTTATACAACATATGAACCACACGCATTTGTATTGGATCCGATCATGATGTCTCAAGTTAAAGGATTACTTCATACACTAGTATAGTCATAGAACAAACCATTTGTTAGATTTAATAACCATGTGACTTATCGCGTTATTGGTCATATATGAAAAATGGTTCACTAACTGTTAATCTATACTAATGCCCTAATAACATGACCATCATCTTCACCCATACTAATATCATCTCATGATATTCAATGAGGTATTCAGTATGTCTATTATGTGATATTATTGCCTAACTCATATCACATCTATAGGGAAAATTTTGATAATTTTGTTTTATATATTAAGTGAATTATCTAGACAATTCATACATACTTTATTTTATTTCAAATAAAGGAAATAGTTTATGTATATGAATAAAAGAATTCTTTATTTTATTAATAAATCATTATATATACATACACAAAAAAAAAAAGATAAAATGTCCTGAAATCGATAACACGAATAGTTTCTAAGGCATACACTAACAATTATAAACTGTTTATAATGAATTATAACTTGAAAAAAAAAATCAAAAACACTCTTTTGGAGCTTCTAAATAAGATTTAGTAGTTCTACAAGCAAGGGGAAGGGCATGAGGAAGTCAATATTGCCTCCATTAGTGGAACAAAGAAGAAACTTGTAACCTCTCCTAACCATTGGGTGTGTTACAGAAAAACGGCATGAGTTCCCCTATTTTAGAGGGCCCGGGGAATTTTTTCTCTTTTTTTTTATTATGCCCTGTAACATTCCCAATTTGCAATTCACACAAACCAGTCCTACCAATCGACTGGATTTCCATCAACTTAATCACAATTAGTAAAATAAATACATAATAATAATAATTATAAAAATTATCACCCACAGAAACTTTATAATCAATTTTCATAACTAGCTGTATATATATATATACATATCCATCAATATCTACATCAAGTATATATATATATATATATATATATATATATATATATATATATATATATATATATATATATATATATATATATATATATATATATATATATATATATATATATATAGGCATATATTCACATATACATCAAAACATATATATATCAATAAAAATATGGTGCCTTCCTCCCTTAGCCTCATGTCTCATTAGTGCTCCCCGGGAACCTTTGCTACATTTCTTTACCTGTAAAATATTAAATTAAACGGAGTGAGCGACTATGGCTCAGTAAGAAAATCATACTAAACACTTAAAGTATTTCATGCCAGTATTAATCTCTTTTATACTCAGCGTGTCTGAGCTATTTACAACAACATAATTGACACAGAACACGCATTTAACACGTATCATAATTCTTTTCTTTCACACATTTATTCATTTTCTTACTATACAGATATGATTCACTCGTTATGATTTATGCATGTATGAGTGCCATGACATTTCTATTTTCTAATCGTACATCTTTCTCAACTCTTTATCAGCCACACAGGCTTGTATGCATAATTCTAATGCAAATGACTTTCATAAAATATTTACTAATTTGTTTCTCTCTTTTTCTTATTGACTGGTCTAGACTACATATGATAGTACTTGCAGTCACCATACAAAGTATAATTCTCTCTTACATGCATATTTTTTCTTTGCTGTCCACACAGTACAGCTAATATTTTTCTTTTGCTGTCCACACAGTACAACTGATATTTTTCTTTGTTGTCCACACAGTACAGCTGATTGTCCACACAGTACAACCGATTATTTTATTTGCTGTCCACACAGTACAGCTGATATTTTTTCTTTGCTGTCCACACAGTACAGCTGGTTGTCCACACAGTACAACCGATTATTTTATTTGCTGTCCACACAGTACAACTGATATTTTTTCTTTGCTGTCCACACAGTACAGCTGGTTGTCCACACAGTACAACCGATTATTTTATTTGCTGTCCACACAGTACAGTTCGCGTGTAAAGATTGTAAGTATGTTTTCTGCTTTCCTGTATCATATGAGTCATTATGAAACCAAAAGTACTTATTTTCCATTTTCTGAAAGCATGCATGACTTAGAAAATATCTTTCCTCTTTCTTTATTTTTTTCTAAATCATGCATATGTTATGATTCCTCATGTATGCATATATAACCATAATATGAAATATGCACATTTGTTATTTTCCCTTATTCTTTTCATTCCTTCTCAAACATTATATTATTTTCTCATGCATTTATATATATATATATATATATATATATATATATATATATGTATCCTGCCTCAAATTAATTTCAATTATACAATATAGGCTTAATATAAGGGTTATTTCACACATTTTATGCACATAATTAAGCAAAATTAACCTATATCACATAAAATGACATTTTTACCCTTATGGCCAAAATTACCTTTTTACCCTTATGACCAAAAATTACATCTCCTAATGAATTTCTTTATCCTTTTAAGCATAAATCACTCTAATTCTAATACCTTACACACTTACATAAGTAAAGGTTATTTAAATAACCTAACTCAAATTTACTTCAAGTATGTAAAGTATGAAATTCTTACCTTTTATTGGCTATATAGATGATTTAAGCTTATTCACCTTCTTTTCTTCTTTCTGGCAACCGTAATCAACCAAAAATATGATCATCCATCAAACTCCCAAATTTCACATATCTTAAAAATTAAATTTCTTACCTTAGAACTGATCAGAATTGACAGATCTACACTTTTTATAACTGGGGCCTCTGGAAATTAGGTGGTTTAGCTAGGTTTTTGGATGAATTTTGGTTAAAGGAAAAAGCTTAGCTATAAAGAATGGAGGTCTCGGCTAAAAATGGTGAAGAATGAATAGGGTATATGTTTTATAAACCTTTTGGACTATTTTGCCCTTAATCTTTTCCATAAATTACTATTTTATCCTTAGCCAATTACCAAAAACCCTTAGCACCACCATATAATTTCAAGTGTGCCCTTCAATTTTAATTCCCACTTTGTCCCTTGAATCTTTATAAAATGACCATTTTACCCCCTTTGAAAAATATTGCTCATTTAGTAGTTTTCTATAATTCTTTTGCCATTTCTTTACACAACAAGTTATAAAATCAACTCTAGGGGTAATTTTAGAAGTGGAGTTTACTGACACACCTGAATTTGGATGTTACATTTCTTCCCCCCTTAAAAGAATTTCGTCCTCGAAATTTAAACAAATAAGTTGGGAAATCTCTCTCTCATTTATTGCTCAACCTCCCATGTGGCTTCTTCCACCTTATGATTCCTCCATAATACTTTCACTAATGGAATTGTTTTATTTCGGAGCTCTTTTATTTTTCTGTCTAGTATCTGCACCGGTTGCTCCTCATAAGCTAAATTTTCTTTTAATTCCACATCATCTGGTTTCAAGACATGCAAAGGATCGCTAATGTACTTTCTCAATAAAGAAATATGAAATACATTATGAACTCGATCCATACTAGGTGGAAGTGCAAGTCTATAAGCCACCTTGCCCACTCTTTCTAAAATTTCAAATGGGCCAATAAATCTTGGAGAAAGTTTCCCTTTTCTTCCAAATCTCATCACGTGCTTGTAAGGCGCTACTTTCACAAAAACTTTATCACCCGATTGAAACTCTACTTCTTTCCTTTTCAAATCTGCATAACTCTTTTGTCTGTCCTGAGCTTGCTTTAATCTAGTTTTGATAGTCTTTATATCTTCCACCATCCTTTGGGTTAACTCAGGCCCAAGAACTTGACTCAAATCATCTCGCTCTCCTATATCATCCCAATGTAATGGGGATCTACACTTTCGTCCATAAAGAGCCTCATATGAGGCCATTTTAATGGTGGACTGGTAACTATTATTATATGCAAATTCGATCAATGGAATCATTTCATGCCAAGTCATTTTGTAATCTAAACAACAGGCCCTCAACATATCCTCTAGTATTTGATTCACCCTCTCTGTTTGGCCATCTGTTTGAGGATGATATGTTGTGCTAAATGTCAGCCTCGTACCCAATGCTCTTTGTAAACTACCCCAAAAAGCTGAAACAAATTTGGGGTCTCTATCTGACACAATAGTTTTGGGTACACCATGTAATCTCACAATCTCCCGTATATAAATCTGGACCAGTTGATCTGAAGCAAAACTATCTTTCACTGGAATAAAATGGGTCGATTTAGTCAATCTATCTATAATCACCCATAATGCATTATAGCCTTTTTGTACTCGAGGTAAACCAATGATGAAATCCATTGAAATATCTTCCCATTTCCATTTAGGAATACTAAGTGGGTGAAGCAAACCTGAAGGTCTCTGATGCTCGGCCTTGACCTGTTGACATACCAAGCACTTAGCTACATAGTCACCAATATCTTTCTTCATACCTATCCACCAATAAGTTTTCTTTAAATCCTGATACATCTTTACTCCCCCAGGATGAGCAGTGTAAAGTGTATCATGTGCTTCACTTAGGATTTTCTTTCTCAACTCCAGATTTCGGGGAATACACACCCTGTTTCTGAACTTGAGCACTCCATCTATCATTTGAAACTCAGTTGTTTTCCCTTCGCATATCTGTTGACTTATTTTCTGGCACCATAAATCTTCTATTTGCTTTTCTTTTATTTCATTGAAGAGATTAGGTTGAATTTCCAATCTGGCCACTTGACTTCTTATCACCTCAATCTGTTCCCTCTGAAACTCTTTTTGTAACTCTATCTGAATGGTGAGATGAGTTATGGCAATCTTTCTACTCAAGGCATCGGTTACCACATTTGCTTTACCCGGCTGATATTTAATATCACATTCATAATCTTTGACTAGCTGCAACCATCTCCTTTGTCTCATATTCAAGTCTTTCTGAGTGAAGAAATATTTTAGACTTTTATGGTCGGTGTAGATATTGCATTTAACTCCATATAAATAATGCCTCCAAATTTTTAAAGCAAAAACCACTGCTGCTAACTCTAAATCATGGGTAGGGTAGCGTGTTTCATAATCTTTTAACTGCCGAGAGGCATACGCTATCACTTTACCCCTTTGCATTAGCACGGCTCCCAGGCCATTATGCGAGGCATCACAATAAATATCATAATCTACACCTTCCTCTGGTAATACTAAAATAGGAGTTGTAGTCAACCGTCTTTTTAGCTCTTGGAAACTTTTCTCACAAGCTTCAGTCCATAGAAAAGGAGTTCCTTGTCTGGTAAGAGTTGTAAGTGGTTTGGCCAATCGAGCAAAACCTTGTACAAATCTTCTGTAATAGCCCGCTAGCCCTAAAAAGCTTCTAATCTCTTTCACAGTCTTCGGCCTCACCCATTCAAGTATTGTTTCCACTTTACTGGGGTCTACAGCTATACCTTCCTTAGTAACCACATGTCCCAAAAATACTACTCGATCCAACCAGAATTCACACTTAGAGAATTTGGCATACAATTTCTTTTCTCTCAATCTTTGTAGCACAAATCTCAAGTGTTCAGCATGTTCTTCTTCTGATTTAGAATATATCAAGATATCATCAATAAATACCACCAGGAATTTCTCAAGGCAATCATGAAATACTCGATTCATTAAATCCATAAAGATTGCTGGAGCATTAGTCAATCCAAAGGGCATCACCACAAACTCGTAGTGCCCGTAGCGAGTCTGAAAAGCTGTCTTTGGAATATCTTACTCTGCAATCCTCACCTGGTGATAACCCGATCTCAAATCATTTTTGGAGAACATAGAAGCTCATTTCAATTGATCAAATAAATCATCAATTCGAGGCAACGGGTATTTATTCTTCACTGTTAATTTATTCAACTCTCTGTAATCTATGCACATACAGAGCAACCCATCTTTCTTTTTGACAAATAGTATGGGTGCTCCCCAAGGAGAGTGGCTAAGTCTACTAAAACCCTTATCTAAAAGTTCTTGCAACTGTTTCTTTAATTCTTGCAATTCAACTGGAGCCATTCGGTAAGGGGCTTTTGAAATTGGGGCTGAGCCAGGTTCTAACTCGATACTAAACTCTAACTCTCTCTCTGGAGGTAAACCTGGTAGTTCATCAGGAAAGATATCTGGGAAATCTTGTACTATTGGGACATCTTGAACACCCAATCTTTGAACATCATGCTCATGCACCATATGAGCTAAATATCCCGTACACCCCTTTTTCAATAATTTTTTCGCCTTTACACTACTGATCATCATACTAGGCTGATAACCCTCTCCGAAATTAAAGTAATCCCCATTGTCAAGTTGGAATCGAGCCTTTTTCTTTCTACAGTCAATCTCAACTCCATATCTTTCTAAGAAATCCATGCCTAAAATAACATCAAAATCAGGCATATCAAAGACAATCAAGTCCACCTTTAACTCTCTCTTATGTATCACTACCCTCTGGTCTTTTAACATCTTATCAGTAATCACACTCCCACCATCTGGCATTTCAATTTTAATGGAATGGGTAGATCTAACAGGCACTAAACCTACCCTTTCAATAACCCCTGGTACAATAAAGGAGTGTGTAGCTCCTGAATCAATCAATGCATATAAAGAAACAGAGTGGAAAAAGAGCTGACCAGTAACTGCAGATGGACTAGCCTCCGCCTGACTATGGGTAGCTGTATAGACCCGTGCATTAGTACCTCTACCTGGTTGCACTGGTGGAATTAGGCTTTGTTATGGTTGTATCTGAACTGGCACTTCGGTACTTTGGCAATCCTTTGCTATATGCCCTGGCTGTCGGCATCTATAACAAATCACCTGTTTTTGCTGGTACCAACATTCCCCACTATGACGTCTCCCACAAATCTGACATTGGGGAATATTTTCTTTTCTAGGCTTCTTGTCACTCTTCCAGCCTTTTCTACTTGCTTTTGACTGGAATTTTCTTTTTCCTCTATTGTTTCTAAAACTGGAGCCAATTGAGCTACCCCCTGATGCTGTAGCAGGTGCTGAAATAGTCAATGAAGCAGGTAAAGCTGACTGACTTGGCATCACTATCTGGGGTATTGTCACTGATGGAGGTGTTGACATGGAAGGTGCATTCCTGGGTAGCTTATTAACATATACCTCCAACCTTAATGCTCTCTCCAATGCCTCTTCATAAGTTTGAGGAGGTTGTGGTCCAGCTAGCACATGCAAGGCTATCTCCGGTCTAAGGCCCTGAAGAAATCTGTCCAGCCGGAGACTAGGGGTACTCACCATACCTGGAGCAAAACTGGCTAAGACATCAAAACGGGTAGAGTAATCCTTTACTGAACTCTCTCCTTGTTGTAAAGAAATGAACTCCTGAACTTTGACTGCTACCACATCAGCTGTTCTGTATTGGGCCTCAAATACCCTTCTAAAGTCTTTCCAGGTCATCAGATCCACATTTCTGGTTTCTTTAACTAGGTCCCACCATACGCGGGCCTCTCCCCTCATCAAGAAACTGGCGTACCGAACTTTTTCTCTATCAGTCATAGAAAATAAATCCATAGTACTTTCCACCTGCTTGATCCATTCATCAGCCACTAAAGGATCTTTAGTACCTTTAAATTCAGGAGGGGTATGCTGATTAGGTAAGGAATAAATGGGCTCAAGTCGCCTTTGAGCTCTAATTTCTCCTCTCCCTTCATTCCTCATTTCATTTCTGATTTCTTCTATGACTTCCTCACGAATCTCACTTCTAATCTCATCTCGGATGGCATCTCTGGCTATATTTTCAGGTGTGGGTCTATCTTGACTCTCAGTCAACACCTGACGGATTATATCTCTTATTTCTGCTAGCCCAAATCTTGAACCAATTGACGGGACAGGGTTAGACGGTTCTCCCGTCTCTCTCTAAATACCTCTTCCACGACCCCGTCCTCGTCCTCGTCCTCGTCTTGTGGTACTCATCATCTAATAACTGCATAAGTGTAATTACATAATATTCTATTATTTGAATACAGGTAAAGAAAACAACTTACTGCAGTCGATTCTCGGGAGCTGATCTGTGAGACATGAGGGGCACCTGTGCAATATTAGAATGCAAAACCATAGATATATTGTACTATATTATCACACATTATATTATATCTTCCTTTAAGCGCCCAAAATCGCGCTCTGATACCAAAAATGTAACCTCTCCTAACCATTGGGTGTGTTACAAAAAAACGGCATGAGTTCCCCTATTTTAGAGGGCCCGGGGAATTTTTTCTCTTTTTTTTTATTATGCCCTGTAACATTCCCAATTTGCAATTCACACAAACCAGTCCTACCAATCAACTGGATTTCCATCAACTTAATCACAATTAGTAAAATAAATACATAATAATAATAATTATAAAAATTATCACCCACAGAAACTTTATAATCAATTTTCATAACTAGCTGTATATATATATATACATATCCATCAATATCTACATCAAGTATATATATATATATATATATATATATATATATAGGCATATATTCACATATACATCAAAACATATATATATCAATAAAAATATGGTGCCTTCCTCCCTTAGCCTCATGTCTCATTAGTGCTCCCCGGGAACCTTTGCTACATTTCTTTACCTGTAAAATATTAAATTAAACGGAGTGAGCGACTATGGCTCAGTAAGAAAATCATACTAAACACTTAAAGTATTTCATGCCAGTATTAATCTCTTTTATACTCAGCGTGTCTGAGCTATTTACAACAACATAATTGACACAGAACACGCATTTAACACGTATCATAATTCTTTTCTTTCACACATTTATTCATTTTCTTACTTTACAGATATGATTCACTCGTTATGATTTATGCATGTATGAGTGCCATGACATTTCTATTTTCTAATCGTACATCTTTCTCAACTTTTTATCAGCCACACAGGCTTGTATGCATAATTCTAATGCAAATAACTTTCACAAAATATTTACTAATTTGTTTCTCTCTCTTTCTCATTGACTGGTCTAGACTACATATGATAGTACTTGCAGTCACCATACAAAGTATAATTCTCTCTTACACGCATATTTTTTCTTTGCTGTCCACACAGTACAACTAATATTTTTCTTTTGCTGTCCACACAGTACAACTGATATTTTTCTTTGCTGTCCACACAGTACAGCTGGTTGTCCACACAGTACAACCGATTATTTTATTTGCTGTCCACACAGTACAGCTGATATTTTTTCTTTGCTGTCCACACAGTACAGCTGGTTGTCCACACAGTACAACCGATTATTTTATTTGTTGTCCACACAGTACAGCTGATATTTTTTCTTTGCTGTCCACACAGTACAACCGATTATTTTATTTGCTGTCCACACAGTACAGCTCGCGTGTAAGGATTGTAAGTATGTTTTCTGCTTTCCTGTATCATATGAGTCATTATGAAACCAAAAGTACTTATTTTCCATTTTCTGAAAGCATGCATGACTTAGAAAATATCTTTCCTCTTTCTTTATTTTTTTCTAAATCATGCATATGTTATGATTCCTCATGTATGCATATATAACCATAATATGAAATATGCACATTTGTTATTTTCCCTTATTCTTTTCATTCCTTCTCAAACATCATATTATTTTCTCATGCATTTATATATATATATATATATATATATATATATATATATATATATATATATATATATATATATATATATATATCCTGCCTCAAATTAATTTCAATTATACAATATAGGCTTAATATAAGGGTTATTTCACACATTTTATGCACATAATTAAGCAAAATTAACCTATATCACATAAAATGACATTTTTACCCTTATGGCCAAAATTACCTTTTTACCCTTATGACCAAAAATTACATCTCCTAATGAATTTCTTTATCCTTTTAAGCATAAATAACTCTAATTCTAATACCTTACACACTTATATAAGTAAAGGTTATTTAAATAACCTAACTCAAATTTACTTCAAGTATGTAAAGTATAAAATTCTTACCTTTTATTGGCTATATAGATGATTTAAGCTTATTCACCTTCTTTTCTTCTTTCTGACAACCGTAATCAACCAAAAATATGATCATTCATTAAACTCCCAAATTTCACATATCTTAAAAATTAAATTTCTTACCTTAGAACTGATCAGAATTAACAGATCTACACTTTTTATAACTGGGGCCTCTGGAAATTAGGTGGTTTAGCTAGATTTTTGGACGAATTTTGGTTAAGGGAAAAAGCTTAGCTATAAAGAATGGAGGTCTCGGCTAAAAATGGTGAAGAATGAATAGGGTATATGTTTTATAAACCTTTTGGACTATTTTGCCCTTAATCTTTTCCATAAATTACTATTTTATCCTTAGCCAATTACCAAAAACCCTTAGCACCACCATATAATTTCAAGTGTGCCCTTCAATTTTAATTCCCACTTTGTCCCTTGAATCTTTATAAAATGACCATTTTACCCCTTTTGAAAAATATTGCTCATTTAGTAGTTTTCTATAATTCTTTTGCCATTTCTTTACACAACAAGTTATAAAATCAACTCTAGGGGTAATTTTAGAAGTGGAGTTTACTGACACACCTGAATTTGGATGTTACAAAACTGAAACAACCTTGGAAAGATCCAAAGGTTGGACCAAAGAAAAAAAATATCAAGAAAAGTGAAACCAATATAGAGAAGGCTAGGGCCAAAGGGCAATGCTTCCACTATAAGAGGAACATACATTGAAAGAGGAATTAAAATCTTTACCTTTAGAACTTGAAGGAAAAGAAAGCAAGTATAATTTCTTTATTTGTGATAGAATTTGAGTTAAATGTTAATTCAAATGATCAATCTTGGATATTAGATTCAACAACTACATCTCACATTAGTGTATCATTGCAAGACCTGCAAAATAGTTATGTATTGTCCAGTGAACTCATTTTGAAGATAGCAAACAAAGCAAGAGTTACAATTGAAATCATGGGAAACTATTCTCTGACACTCTCATTTGGACATGTTTTATGACTGTAAAGAGTTCTTCATTTTACTAAAGCCACTAGAAATATAATTTACATATTTGTCTTATGTAAAAATGGTTATAATATACAGTTTAATGAAAATGAATGTTTAATTCATTTTGAAAAATCTTTAGTTGGCAAAGTAGTAAATATAAATGGTTTATATGTTTTAAAGCTGAATGGTCTAAGTATTATGAATGCTATCACAAATAAATGATTTTGAGAAGAAATCAACCCAAGGTTACTTTGGCATTGTCGATTAGGTCATATAAGAGACAATAGAATAATAAGATTGGAAACAAATAAAATTTTGAATTCATTGGAATTTGAACCTTATCCCACTTATGAATCATGTCTTTAAGGAAAGATGATCAAATTGCCCTCTAAAAATAAAGACAAAGATCTAAAGAACTACTAGAACTGGTACATCAGATGCATGTAAGTCATTTACTGAAATGACAAAAGGTGGTTTCCAAAACTTCATCACCTTTACCAACAATTATTCAAGGAATAGATATCTGTATTTAATGAAATACAACTCTAAATCCTTCAAAAAGTTCAAGGAATTTAAGAATAAAGTAGAGAAACAATCTAAAAAGAATACTAAGACCCTACAATCAGATTATAAAGGCAAATATTTAAGTATGAAATTTTGAGATTATGTTAAAAAAGTAAAATCATATCCAAAATGACTCATTCGTATACACCACAACACAATGGTGTATTAGAAATGAGGAATTATACCCTATTAGATATGGTACGGTCTATGGTAAGTTTTATAAACCTACCAATGTCATTATGGGGATATGCATTGCTTACTACTACACATGTTTTGAATAGAGCACCATCCAAATCTATTAAAAAAACACCATATGAGATGTGGTATGGCAAGCCTCCCAGTATTAATTATCTTAAAATTTGGGAATGTCCAACTTATGTTAAATTAGTTAAAACTAATAAATTAGATTTTAAGTCTAAAAAGGGTTGATTCATAAGATATCATAAAGATTTTTTGAGATATTATTTCTACTTTCTAGCTGATCAAAGAATTTTGATCAACAGAAATACGTACTTTTTGGAGAAAGAGTTTTTGCAAGAAAGAGGTACGAAAAAAATAATAGAACTCAAAAAAGAGTTTGATAAGCCTCAGATCAAATGAGTTAAGCCAAAAGAGTCCTCTTAGTAGACCTTTGCATATGATGTACCAATTCGAGTTCAAAGATCTTCTAGAATATCGAAACCTCCAAATTAATATGGATTTCATCATGAGCAGAGCTTTGAATCATTCTTAGTAAGAGAAATAGATCATGAGAATGATCCTAGAAGTTATGAAGAAGCTATATTAGATATTGATTTAGGCAAATGGTTGGAAGCAATGAATTATGAAGAAAAATAGATGCATGCTAATCAAGTATGGACACTTGTTGATCCAACAAAAGGAATTGTTCCTATAAGCTGTAAGTGGGTCTTCAAGAGAAACATTGATAAGGATGGACAAGTAGAGACCTATAAAGTTTGGCTGGTAGCAAAAGTCTATACTTAGGAACAAGAGTTGGATTATGAGGAAACCTTTTTACCCATAGCTATGAACAAATCCATCTACATAATGTTAGCCATTACTGTATGCCATAATTATGAGATTTGAGAAATGATGTCAAGATTGCATTCCTCAATTGATTCATTGAGAAAACAAATATATAGAACAACCCATAGATTTTGTATTCGTTATCAAAAGACATAAGGTATGTAAGTTACATTGATTTATTTATGGATTGAAACAAGCTTCAAGGAGCTAAAACATTCGATTTGATAAAATAATCAAATTGTTTAGTTTCATAAAGAATCTAGATGAATTTTGTGTTTACAAATGGGTAAAGGATCATGTTATTACTTTTCTGATATTGTATGTAGATAACATACTTTTGATGATTAATAATGATATTGACATGATGAATGAGGTTAAGATTTGGTTATCTAGAACATTTTCAATGAAATATTTGAGAGATGTTACATACGTCCTTGGAATTCATATTTATAGAAAAAGAACAAAAAAGATAATTGGATTATCCTAGAAATTGTATATAGAAAAATTTTTGAAAATGTTCGACATGGAAAACTCAAAGAAGGGACTTTTGTCCTTCACTCATGGTCTTCATCTTTCTTATATTATATGTAGATGACACTCGCAAATGCATAATGTGCCTTATGCTTTAGTTATAGGTGAACTTATATACATAATGCTCTATACATGACTTGATATAACATATGTTGGAAGTGTTATGAGTAGATATTAGGCTAATCCAGAGGAAAAAAATTAGTCGATTGTAAAATCAATCCTTAAGAACTTGAGAAGGATTGATAATCTTGTTTTGAGTTATTGATGGTTATAGTTAAACATTCAAGGATACTTAGACTCTGATTTCCAGTCAAATGTTATATCAAGGTTCATTTTTATTTGTAATGGGGGTGCAGTTAGTTAGAAGAGTTTCAAACAATCAAACACAACTAACTCCACTATAAAGGCTAAATATATCACTACTTCAGAAGTAGTAAATGAGGTTGTACGGATACACAAGTTTGCATTCGAACTCGATATGACTCCAAATATGGTTTATCTAATAATATTCTATAACAATACTAGTGTTATTGCACAGATAAAGGAACCAAGGTAGCATTAGAAGTCTAAACATATTCAATAAAAATATTACATTTTAAGAGAATTTATTGGAATTGGAAAGATATTAGTATAAAAGATACTGTCAATAGAGAATGTTGTTGACTTACTGATTAAGGCGATGACACTAAAATGGTTAAACCATCATTTTGAGAAGATGGGTATGAGATATAACAATGAATGACTTTAGTACAAGTGATAGTTTTGTTAGTGTATACCTTAGGAACCATTTGTGTTGTTGGTTACAAGGTATTTTATCTAGTATATATATATGTGTGTAATAACTCATTAATAAAAGAAAGAGTTTTTTTTTTTATATACATAAACTACTTCCTTTATTTGTATTAATATATGTATGTAGACTGTCTGAATAATTCATTCAATCTATAAAACTAAATTATCGAATTGTTTCATATGAACGTGGCACAAGTTGGACAATAATATCACATAATAGACATATTGAATGCCTTTGTTAAATATCATGAGATAATATTAGTGTAGTGACAATAATGGTCACGCCATTAGAGCATTAGTGTGGATTAACAGTTAGTGAACCGTTTTTCTAATATGGCCATTAACTAGACATGTCAAATAGGTTGCGCTAGCTCATAGCCTGACATAAAGCACATAAATTAAGAATAGGCCTGTGGGCCTATCGAGTTGGGTTATGGACTTGGGCATCAGGCTTGCAGGTCGGTTTAGCACTATTTAGACATAATTAAAAAGATTATAATATAATTAATTAATTAATAATTATAATATAAAAATTATAAATATTTATAAGAAAATGAATTTAGACTTAAAAAAAGAGTTGAGTTCTTTGGATAAATCTCATATGTATGAGATAACCAAAATTTTAGTTTGGTTGAAACATATTGCTTAACCTTTAATTATAGTAGGTGCAGAAAGTGAATGATTTTATTTTTTTAGATGTAAGGCTCTTTGCAAAGTGTAAAAATGTCATACATCTAAAAGAATACAATCACTCACTTCCATTCATCCACTATAAATAAAGGCAAAGCAAAGTAGAAAGTTTAACAAAATTCAAGTTTTGGATCTCACATTAGTGAAATTGATCATAAGAATTCAACTCACCTATTATAAATAAATTTACCTTCTTTTTAATCACAATTTAATTTCCCAACATGTTTTCTTTTATTAGAAAACATAATTTTAAAAAATTATTTTTAATTAAAATTAATGGCCCGGTCTGGTATTGTAATAGCTCGATACAACCCTATATACATAGTCATGGGCCTTATATTTCTTTTGGGTTGGCTCAGCCCAAAAGGCCTAACTTATTGATGCCTTTACCAATAATGATAAGTCATGTGGTCATTAAATCATAGTCAATGACTTATCGTATAATTATACTAGCGTATGAAATAATCTTTTGACCTAAGACATCACAATCGAATCTGATGTGGGTGTGGATGATTCATATGGTATTAAATATGGGGCCAACCACGTTCCATACGAAAAACCCTATTGGTTATACATTGTTTGCATAAGGAAACAAATGATAATCAAGATGAGATATGTTAACTCAGAAATATTGGATTTATAATATTCCCTAATTCTACCTAAATCTGAGTTTTGGAACTAATGTTGATAAATATTGGAAACTGAAATCTCTAGGCAGAGTATAATATAAGTCATACAAACGGTGATCGTGATGACATGTTTCGAATATATCGATTGCCAATTTGTAGAGAATTGAAGTTAGGGTTTTAATGAACTATGAGTTCGAAGTCGATTAAGATTAGAAAATATAAGGATCTTACCTATACGAAAAGTACAATTAGGAAATTAGGTTTGATGGAGTATTTCTTTACCATGGTTTTGGGGTTATAACACATTACTAGATATTTACTATAGTTATTAAGTTTTCGAATGTAGTTTTGGATCGTCCAAAAAGGGCTCACAACTATGACACAGTAAATCTAAAGGGTCACACCAATAAACTAAACATTTATATAGACGAGATTAATTATTCGGGGTTAGCTAGCACCTTTCAAAGAATAATGAAAATTAAGATCATATAAAGTGTTATATGGGTGAAAAAGTAACATTTTAAAAGTTAAGATGTTAGTACTAAAGTATATGTTTGATATACTTGCATGGTCATATTTTAAATCAAAAATTTAAAAAGAACAAATAACAATTACAGAATTGTTAATTAACCATTACTATATAAATGGACATTTAGTTCATTTCAGAGGTATTATCTCATTTTAAACCAAACTAATTCTCTTACAAACATAAAAAACTCTCCCTTCTCTCTACATCTCATGGGTTTAGTAGGCTTTTGGCTTAGTGGTGCAATCTTTTGAGGTTCTTTCATGTGAGAGGCTTTCTTCATCATCCTACATCAAAGAAAGTAAGGAGTAGGTAATACATTAAACCTCTTTATACTTGTTTTTTTGTTGCATTAATTTGTTCTTGATTTTAACATGCATGACATCGTTGCTTCATTTTCTTCCCTATTCTCTTTCACAGCTTTTACCATTTCTTTAATTTTTATATAATTAGCTACTCATATATTGACTTGCAGTTTATGTTTTATGGATTGGATATTTTTTGTACGCTTTCGACTTTTGTTTTCATAAGGGTATTTTAATAAGTTTGCAAAGATTAATAAATGAGTTTTTATTTAAATATTTTACAAGTTTTATTATATGTTTTTAAAATAATGCATACTCTAATAATCAATCTAATGACATCTTCCATTGGAGGACAGTACCTTTGGTAAGGGATGTTACAAGTTAGTATAAAAGAATGGTTTTGGTACCTAAAAGATGTCCTATGTTTTTTCAAATAAAGTGGAATGTAAGTCTCTCATGTCATGATGACTGCATTTACAGTTAATCATTGTAAGTAAAAATTTTATTATGCCTCCTAAGTTTATATGGAGACTCATAGTTGTGGGTTTTTCAAGAAAAATGAGATGAACCAAAATTAGCACCAAAAACAATCAGACTAAGAACTCATAAGGGACTCATAGTAAGGGGGTAGTACCCTAAGTTCTTCAAGTAAGTTTAAGTGCTAATGACATCAAAAACATATTCAAAGTGAAGTTCAAAGAGTAGGGAAATGCCCTAACTCAGGTTAATGAGTCAATTAAAACGGTATCTGCACAAGCTGAAGCCTCAATTGAAGTGACTTTAACACCAATGGCAGCACCAATAAAGACTCAGCTTCATCTTGTCTTTAATCTACCCAATATGCACTAACCTTAGAAATTTGATGGTGCAAAGGACCCAATTATAGTTGAGGATTGGTTAGAATCGTTAGAGAGTGTAATAACCCTATTTGACATGATAGATCAGGAGAGAATCAGATATGTCACCTATTTCTTCAAGTCTAGTGTCAGAACATGGTGGAACCTAGTCTTGGAGACAACAAAGATTTTAGAGATGTCTTGGTTAGAATTTAGGAAAGATTTGAGGTTGAGTACAAAGGAATAGATATGGTATGCATTAAGGCTTAAGAGTTCCTCACCTTGACTTAGGACATAGACTTCGTAGAGGAGTACTATAACAAGTTCAACCATTTGGCATGATATGCTCCTAAGATAGGGCTAATGAAAACGTTTGTGTAGAAGTTCGATCTAGCCATAGCTTAAGATGTCATAACAGGTACATAACCATCCCAAACTTATAGTGAGGTCCTAAGTAGACTCTTAAAGGTTGAGGTTTTTGTTAAAAAGATGTATGGCCAAACCCTGACTTATTTAGCACTAATACCAGTATAAACCCTAGGACTATAGTCAAGCGACAACAATGCCTTGATTTAAATGGGCTTTTTTTTAGAAAAAGAGGAAAGAGGTCATTTTAGCCCAAAGGGAACAGAAGGGTTGAAAGAGTAGTAAGAAGCAAAGAGGGCCAGAGAATCTAACTATTAGAGGCATGGCCAGCATCATAAAGGAGAGTGTCAACTAGGCAAGGTAATTTGTTACAAGTGTTGTCAACCAAGGCAAATGGTAAGAAAAATGTTAAGTAAGGGGTGTATAAGTTTCTTAGCTTATATGGTAAGTAAGGTGGAGCTAGGCTCGAGTATAGATGAGATGCTAGTCATTTAGGAGTTTCCAAATGTATTCTTGAAGGATTTACAGGGATTTGCTCTTAAGCAAAAGATCAAGTTCAACAAAGAACTGGTGTCAAACATAACACTTATTTTTAGGACACCTTACAGAATGACCCTAACCAAATTATAAGAATTAAAGAAGTGGTTCTAGGAGTTACTTGAAAATGGTTTCATCTAATTAAGTTACTCTTCTTAGGGTGCTCTCATCTTGTTCATAAAAAAGAAAGATATGTTTATAAGAATGTGTATAAATTATAGAGAGTTGATCAAAGTAATAGTAAAAAACATATACTTGTTTTAAATTAACGGTATTTTAGTCTTTTTTCTAGTTTTAAATTCCATGCTTAATGTTTTTTAGAAGTATACATTCATGTATGGAAGCATATATGGTCATATTTGGTCAACAATAAGTCAAATTAATGGATCTGATTGCAATCGTGATGAACTAGGAAGTTACCTTAGTTATGTAACTAGATACACGGTTGTGTATGGCCTATACATGCCCATGTGTCGTATCTTGGAATTAAAATAAAAGGATGATAACTCTAATTCTCTAACATTATCATTCATAATCATAAAAAGTAGAGAGAGTGAGAGAAAGAGAAAAAGGTAATTTCATCTCCTGATGAGTTGTTGATGATCAATGAAATCATCGTAGCTACACAAGGAAAGCATTTTTGTTGGAATCCAAGTAAGTGGCATGACTTCCCTTGCTTGATCATGAAATCTTAGAAGTTTTTCTTGTTATTCACATGATCTAGAGTTGTTTAGATATGATAATAATGATATATGTGATGTATTTGACTTCATATACAAATATGATGAGCCATTTGCATGTATAGTCTTTTGAGTGTATGAATTGGCAAAAATTAGGGTTTATATTAATATGAGCTATGAGTTGGGCATATGTCCTTGCATGTGTGTGATGGATGTTAAGAGAGTTGGTGCCAAATAGACTGTTTGATTAATGTATACATATCAAAGAATAGAAACAACATGATTATGGCATGGATGTGATGTGTTTTGGTTGATAATATGATAATGCGTAAAAGCAATTGTGTATAAATCGTATTACATGTTTTTCCAATGTGCATACCTATCTAAGACTTTTTAAAGATATGGTCGGAATTGGTTGGTATGGTTCTAGTGCTTATGTTGCGTCTTTACAATGTAAAAAACCCTTAGGACATGATTTCCAAATCATGACACATGGTTATGTATAATCTTATACATATCTTTATGTTGTTCCAGAAATTTCAAAAGCCTGAAAATCTCATGCTTATTTTAAAGGAAGGTATGCATAGTTGTGTGGTATAAGACACACGCCCGTGTATGGCTTTCCAAAAGTGGACAATGTGTAGCAAATGACCTGTGGTAGGTGCACGTGGATCTCTGCCCATAGGGGTGCGTCTAGGTTAACTCCCCGTGTACACCTGTTCTATGCATGACCATGTCATAATTGTCACACGTCTGTGTATATGGGTCAGAAGGCACATAGGCATAGATAGAAAAATACATAACTGTGTACCCTTGGACAAAGACAAAAGATAATTATACCCTTAAGCTGTGTGCATAGAAAGAGAGAGTTAAGCAAGAAGAATAAAGAGCCATTAGAGGATAAAAAATTCAAGAAAGGCATAAATTAGGTGTCCGACTATATGAATGACAACGTAACCTTGGACGAAGTTAAATTTGGGTCAAAAGTTAGCAACCTTAAGGCTAGAGTCACACCTTTAGATAATTACCAGCTATGTGCATAAATGATGATAATTGTGAAAGCAATAAGGCTAGATACCAATAAGATACATCACACACTTGGTGCCAAGGTTCATAGCCACCCAATTTAGTTTAGGTGTGCGTGGTAAGAATATGACTTTTAGATGTTCCTCATGTGATCAACAAGATGCACCATATATATACCCGAGGTAGGGGTCATCTTCAGATAGTTAGTTAGCAGTTTTGATCAGTTTATGTGATAAAGAAATGAGCTACTATTAGAGATTTTCCTATATGATCAAGGTGTCCCAGTTAGTTAGCTCAATAGACCATTTGACATATGTGTAAGGCACAATAATAACTTTTACCAAAATATTAAATATGTTGATTCCAGTTTGGATCTCCCTACGTTTCGTGGAGGATCTATGTTAGGGCACCGAGGTGTCGTATTATGACCTTATTTAGATTACTAATGAACACAAGTTTTATGGCCAGTTATTTTAATAACTAGGGATGTCGAAAGGTCTCCACTTATTAAGTTTTACTCGTGTTTCCTTTCATTTGTTTTATAGGTAGGTATGAGTAGTGGGGTAGACGAGAGATCTAGTGGTCCAATGAGCAACTATACGATATTAGACATGTAGTTATTATTATTATTATTGTACTATTTTCAAACACCTGTCATTTTATGAGTATTGATTTATAAAACAGTTATTTTAATTATATTGCTTTTTTGCACGTTTTATAATTATGATCATGCATTAAAATTTTTAAATAGTATAACTATGCATGTCTCTTTAAGTATATTCCTTTTATGGGTATGCATCTGAAAAAAGGTGCTATAATATCCAAAACAACTTTTCATACAACGTATGGTCACTTTGAGTTTGCTATTATGTCATTCATATTGACAAATGCCCCTATAGTATTCATGGATTTGATTAACCAAGTATTCCATGATTGCTTAGATAAGTTCATTGTGGTCTTCATAGGTGACATTCTAGTGTATTCTATGAGTCATGAGGAATATGAGCAACACCTAAGATTTACCTTGTAGAGCCTAAAAGAGAAGCAGTTGTATGTAAAGTTCATGAAATGTGAATTTTGGCTTGATAAAGTGACTTTCTTGGAGGTATGTATTCTCAGCAAAGGGTGAATCAGTTGACCTAAGCAAAATTGAAGTAATGTTAAACCAGTAAAGGCCAAAAACTATCAAAAAGATTCATAGTTTTCTAGGCTTAGCAAGGTACTATACAAAATTTGTTAAGGGGTTTGCTAAGTTAGCAAGGCCTCTCACAACTCTCATGAAGAAGAAAATTCACTGAGTGATCAAATGCATGCGAAAAAGGTTTCTAGGAATTAAAGAAAATATTAATTCAACTCTAATATTGACCCTACTAAAAAAAGGGGTTGGTATAATTTGTATACCGATGCATCTCATAGTG
Organism: Mangifera indica; assembly: GCF_011075055.1. Classification (NCBI taxonomy): domain Eukaryota; kingdom Viridiplantae; phylum Streptophyta; class Magnoliopsida; order Sapindales; family Anacardiaceae; genus Mangifera; species Mangifera indica. Next base: position 1,189,499 of record NW_025401095.1, on the reverse strand, counting down.
GTTTGAGAGCCATATTAATGTAATGAGATAAGGTAATAACATATGCCTCGAGAATGTTAAAGGATTTCAAGACCAGATATCTCTTGCATGATTTGGAGTTTGCAATGGTGGTGTTTGCCCTTAAAATTTAAAGGCACTACTTGTATAGATTGAGATGTATACATTTACAATGATAAGAAGAGCTTTAGGTGCGTTTTCACTTAGAAGGAGCTAAATATAAGACAGAGGAGTTGACTCGAGCTAGTGAAAGACTATAACTATGACATTAAGTACCCTCTAGGTAAGACAAATGTAGTAACAGATACCCTTAGTAGAAAGGTATTTCTATCACAGTTGACAGTTTAGAGAGAAATCTAGACATATTTGGACCAAGAGCAAAATAAGTTAGTGATTGGGGCTCTAGCTAGATTAGAGATAAAATCCATGTCAATAGAGGAGATCAAGACAGCTTATATAATACCTACAAGTATGTCCAAGGTTATCTTCATCTTTTGGCTTTGTTTATGTGTAATTATGCTCAAGTAATTAAACATGTATGAATTTGGTGATGCATGATTGTGTAGGAAGGCCATATGCTCATGTATGGGATGAAAAAGGGCAAAATAGCCTTTGATACGTGAAAATTAGTTAAGTTTGGATAACATGCACACTTGTGCATGAGGGTGTACATGCCCAAGCATGGTCAGCATGTTTGAATATTTATAAGGATGCATTTCGTTAGGATTTTGAAAAATGTCTTTAATGTTTAATGACATGCACAATTGTATATGAATAATTCTTACCCATGTGTGTCGTTATTTTTGAAAAATAAAAATAGTTATGAACGCATATGGAATATGATTATAATGACTACCTGATGAATTTAAAGAGATGTTAGGAGTATGGAATTTGATTTGTTAATATATCTAAAGTTGTTATTGTGTTTGGTTGATTTTTATTAAGATTGGTAATCTAAGAGCTAATGTAGAGTGAAGTTGTGCCTTTAGGACCTCTTTCACATATTAGATTAATTGTTATTGAAATTCCAATGTTTATGAGGTCGATAAGGTGATGTTGTTTTGTTTGGTTATATGTTTTATGTTCATGATTGTGTTAGGGCTAAGTAGAATGCAAAAATTAGGTCTTCCGCCTTGTTATCTAGGAATGTCACACGATTGTATGGTATGAGACACATGCTCATGTACACAGGTTTTAGAATTCAAGTTAAGTTTCTAGCATTTGGTGATCGTTGGATGTAGTTGACTGGTAAGCTGTCAACTAGGACACATGCACTATCCATGTGTAGCTTTAGCATGACTACGTGTGAAGGTGAAATGATTGAAATACTCTTGCAAAGTGGCATGGTTGATATGAATTTTAGTAAGGAAAGTGCAATAAATATCTAAAGGGGCACACACTTGTGTGTCTAAGACACACCCCTGTGTGTATAAGAAAAATACCACACAGGGAAAAGCTACAAAGAAAGTTGGCTATAAGCAAGTGATATGAGGAAACACCACCATCTGTTAAGAAACACATACCTTTGTGTTTAAAACATAATAAAGAATGGAGAACGAGAATTAGTCTAAGGATCTATGGGTTGTCTTAAGAGTCAGTATAGAGATCTCAGGTACGTAGTAGTATCCTATATGCCTAAGAAATAAGTTTTAATGGGCACAAGGTGTATATTTAAGTAGAAGCAAGAACGAGTCGAGTTAAGTGAAGACTTGAGATACGTGCATGCTAGACATCATAGGATTGTTACGAGAGGGCATCGTGAGTACATATTCCTTACATCATACCTGTAATGGGGTACATGCTCATAATATAGCCTAATTGAGATATACTTTGTGTAGTGGAACTGAGAGATAGCTCACACGACTAAGCTGTCAAATCTCTATATTTGATTTAGTTTGATTGGCCTAGTATACAGTTTTAGTTTAGCTTCTAGATATAGATGCTTGCATCGAGTAAAATTATGGTCATGTTAGATAAGGATCCGAGGAATGGTTTCTGAGTGATTGAGTAGAATATAGTTCGATCCGAGAATTAAGATATGTAGCCTAGACATTTCCTAAGTTGAGCATGGAGTTGATAAATCGAACCCATTATCATCTTTATGGGAGTTTAATGTCGACTTTGGATGACAAAAATAGTATAGGTCAAGATCAAAGGTAGTTTGGAGATTTAAATAAAAGTTAACAAGAAAGTCTCCTACTTACTAAGTGTTTTAGCACTCACTCTCATACTTTCATATGTGTAGGTGAAAATGATCATGACGGCTACAGGATAAACGATAGTTAACAGGCGTAGAGTAGCAAGGGTGTTTCTGTCATTTTTATTTATTCAATTTTACCCTTTTTTTTATTTGTAAGTAATTGGCTACTCATATATTGACTAGCAATTTATGTTTTATGGATTGGATATCTTTTGCACGCTTTCGACTTTTGCTTTCATAAGGGTATTTTAATAAGTTTGTAAAGATTAATAAATGAATTTTTATTTAAAGACTAACGCTATGTGTACAATTTTTGTGCATAACTACTCAATCACATGATGACACATCATTATTTATGCACAAAATTATGTACATAGTATTAATGTTATTTAAATATTTTATGAGTTTTATTATATATTTTTAAAATAATGCATGCTTAAATAGTCAATCTAATGATATTTTCCTTTAGAGGATAATACTTCTAGTAGGGAGTGTTATAGATAGGGGTTGACAATAGTGATATTATGGTGTTGGTGAAGTAGCAATGTCAACAGTTAGTGTTTCAAAAAAATTTCAAAGATGATTTGTGATTTTTTAAAGGTTTTTAAAGACTAAACTATAATGTTTAAAACGTTTGTGTCTAAACAAATCACTTTATTTTTAATTTTTATCAAAATTAATAGATGAAAAATTACTATTTTACCCTTACACTTTCATTTTTTTTAAATAGAGTTTAATTTTGAGTGAAAAAGTGTTATTTATGAGATCTAAGGATAGAAATGTGTTTTTAGGTCAAACATTCTATGGGAAGAGTTTGATTTTGGATAAAAAGTGGTATTATTGCCATTTAGGGTTGGAAAAGGTTTTCAAGTCAAACCTTGGGTGGAAAAATGTGATTTACTTTTTTTAAAAATTACTAATTTTGCATTGAAGCTCCAGAAGTTTGATTTTTAATATCATTTCCTTAATTTAAAAAAAAAAAAAAAGAAATCCAGTGAAACGTCCAAGAAACCTCTCTCTCTTAAGTTCCTCGTTGGTAACGTGGGTATCTTCGTTGCAAAAACCCGCTTTTAAAAGCACTAGCACTATTCGTCAAATAATCTTATTACATAAAAAATCATGTCTTCTCTTCTTAAATGAACATTGGCAATTGATAGATACAACCTTGGTTTACTACCAGAGTGAGGCAGATCTTCCAAAACTCTCCTTTTCCCATCATTTAATGAGGTTGGTTTTCAATCTCTTAAGTTTCTCTTACCTCTTTGTTTGGTTCCCGAGAAACCCTGAAGAAAATTTTGGTGGGCTTTGGCTTATTTTAACTGAGATCATTATATCTGCCTCCTTATAGTCGTTTTAATTTGAGGCTGTATAGTCTAACGATTTCGCTCATATTGATTCTTTTACACTTGGGATAACTTAGTCCTTTGAATCGCTGTAGGTGGGTTCATTTTGATGCCAAAAGTTAAAGCTTGGTTTCTGCGATTTTTACATTGAAGTTTTGAAAATGGGTACTTATGTATGCTTTTTTAACAGTTAATCTTCGGGGGAATTTGCCTTGAATTAGTGAAAATGAGTGTGCTGGGGTTTGATATTGGAAATGAGAATTGTGTGATTGCCGTTGTAAAGGAACGTGGGGTTGATGTTTTGTTGAATGATGAATCAAAGCGTGAGACTCTGGCTGTGGTGTCATTTAGTGAGAAGCAGAGGTTACTGGGCTCAGCTGGAGCTGCTTCTGCTTTGATGAACCCAAGATCAACAATTTCTCAGGTTAAGAGATTGATTGGTAGGAAATTTAGGGAAGTTGATGTGCAAAAGGACCTAAAACTTTTACCTTTTGAAACTTGTGATAGTTGTGATGGCGGAATTTTGATTAGGTTGGAGTACTTGGGGGAAACTCATATGTTTACTCCAGTTCAATTATTAGGAATGCTGCTTTCAAATTTGAAGCAAATAGCGGCGAAGAATACACATATGCCTGCATCAGATTGTGTGATTGGTATACCGTGCTACTTCACAGATCAGCAGAGACGTGCTTATCTGGATGCAGCAACAATTGCTGGGTTGAAGCCATTGAGATTGATGCATGACTGTACCGCCACTGCCCTTGGATATGGTATTTACAAGGCTGATTTTCCCAACACAGATCCAACTTATGTTGTTTTTGTTGACATTGGTCATTGTGACAGTCAGGTTTGCATTGCATCATTTGAGAGTGGGCAAATGAAGATACTTTCTCATGCTTTTGACAGTAGCTTGGGAGGGAGAGACTTCGATGAGGTTTTGTTTAGTTATTTTGCGGCACAGTTCAAGGAACAGTATAACATAGATGTTTATACAAATATCAAGGCAACCATTCGGCTGAGGGCATATTGTGAGAAAATGAAGAAGGTCTTGAGTGCAAATGCAGGAGCACCATTAAATATAGAGTGCTTGATGAATGGGAAAGATGTTAATGGCTTTATTAAGAGGGAAGAGTTTGAGAAGCTGTCTTCAGTTTTGCTGGAGAGGATAAGAATTCCATGTCAGAAGGCTTTGGCTGATTCTCATCTGTCTGTGGACAAAATCCATTCGGTTGAGCTTGTTGGTTCAGGTTCTCGGATACCTTCTATTACTAGGATGCTAGCTTCACTGTTCAATAGGGAGCCAAGCAGGACAATAAATGCTAGTGAGTGTGTGGCTCGTGGTTGTGCTCTTCAGTGTGCAATGCTGAGTTCCGTATTTCGTGTTAGAGAGTATGAGGTTTGTGTTTTTCTTTCAGAAAGTACACATTGTTTTTGCACAGTTTTTGGTTCTTCTCTTTTTACTCGCATGATAATTTGTATTTTGGTTGCTTTTTTTCTTTTTGCAATTTCTGCTTCCATTGCTTCTCCTTGAGCAGATACAGATAGGTATTCCTGGTAATTGATTGCCAGTTACGACAATCTAGGTAATTCATTTACCTACAGAGGTTGAGAGTTTATTGTCAGTCCTTTTTTTCCTTTTTATTTTCTGTTAGAAAATAATTAAGAATCTTTACATCATTAAATAAATAGATGTCATTAAATCCATTCAACTTTTGGTTCTACGTAAGTGCATGTGAGTGTTAGTGTTTAGTTATAAAAACCAGTTGGCTTTAATGTGATGCAATATTCTTTTCACCAAAATAAATTTGTTGTGAAAGTGCCTGCTGCAACAATCACTAAGTTCGTCTTTCTGTTCTTATTCCTGCCTTGTTTATACATGCATGGTGGTATTTTCTTTACAGGACTTAATGTTATCAAAACTTATCATTTTCAGGTTCAAGATTCATTCCCTTTCTCCATTGGATTCTCTTCTGATAAAGGTCCAATTTGCACAGAGTCAAATGCTACACTTTTCTGCAAAGGCCAACCATTTCCCAGTCTTAAGATACTTACTTTTAATAGGACTAATGACTTCCATCTAGAAGCCTTCTATGTAGATCAACATGGATTACCATCTGGCGTATCTCCTCAAATCAGTAGTTGTATGGTATGTTTTTGTTCATACATGCTTCTTTTCCTAGATATGTGCAGATCATGTAAATGTATTTCTTAATGCATGTTGATTTAACTTATGCATTGTAGTGGTTTGGACATACAGTCTCTCTCTTTTGGGCCTTCATAGTGCTCAGCTTTTTGTTCTGAATAATGCAAGATGTTGATTTTGTAATACAACTTCTTGAAATTTTATTTATAACAAACCAAGCTAATACAATTTTACGCCCATCTTCTCTCTCTCACTCTAATGTTTATGATATTGATCATACATTCATGTATTTATATACATTAAATCTTCCTTTCTATTAATGTTAGGAAGTAACGTGGAACCATATAAACATTGCTTTTAAAAAAATACATGAAATAAATTTATATCACAAAAAAGAAAATAATCTCATGTGATTCTGCCTCAAATAACATGGTATCAAACATGAAATGTGAAAGAGTTAAGAGATTATTCCTCCTTTTATCACTCAACCCAAGTGTTTAAACCACTCTTCTCACATCTAGATAGAGAACACAGCTTAAGTAATCCTTTATTCTCCCATATCCTATGTATGATTCTCATCCCTATATTAATAGTTACTTTAAGATATCTTTTGTTCCTAATAGAGGTAGTACGTCTACTCTCAGTACGAGCCATATTCCTATTCCTTGTAAAGTGTTAAACTTGGAAGGAAACAAACAAAAGAAGAAAAAGAAAAAGGTGCCACCAGATCTCAACTAATTGTAAATAATTAATATGATTTTTTTTTCTTTTACAACTGTGTACATTGAACTTCCTGCAACAACCTGCTTGCAGACTTGGTTAATTGGTGACTATTATGAAAATTCTCTAGATTGTTGCTAGCATTGAGATAGGAAAGTAAAGTATGTCTAATAAATGTATGGGGGAATACCAATTAGGTATTCTTTTGAGTCATAATATCTTTATGTGTAGTTTTGTCGGAGTGCATAGCTGCACAAGATCTAGGTAGATTGTTTGATGCTAGAAAATGTGAGTGGCGATATACGTTCTCATCTCATGGCTTTTTAGTAAATTTACAAAAATTTTGAAGTTTATCTATCTATAATGCTTAAGGACGGTGTCCAAGAAAACTTTGATCATGTGCATTATAATGCCATAACTGGAGCTAACTGTTATATTTCTACTGCTGTTGGGATAGGCTTTGGTTTATAGGTGTAGCTAACTTTAAGCAGCAGAAAGGAAAAGAAAAAAATAAAAGAGAGGAGCTTTTGTATCTTTCTAAGTCAATGATTAAGGGCATGAAACGTGTTATCTTTTCTTGCCCATTGTATGCCTTTGTATTTCAGTTGTATTTTCTCCTTTGGCTTTCTGACTTTGAGTTTCAAATTTGGTTTTATATTATTGAATTTATTATTTAATGTTCCTGTAGATCGGGCCTTTCCAAACTTCTCATAATGAAACAGCTAAAGTAAAGGTCAAAGTACTGCTAGATCTTCATGGGGTGGTGAATATACAGTCAGCATCTGTAAGTACATAATCTTATTGATTCTTGTGTCAGACTATTTGCTGTTTGTTATTTTTCTGGTCATTGAGCCATTTTACTTTCCTTTTTCTCTCTTTTTGGATGCTATAAGTAATTATACAAATTTGTTCCTAATGTTTTCTAATGGATTCAGTTAATAGAAGAATACTTGGATGTTGTTGAGACGAGGAGAGATGCTCATTCACCTTCAGAAGTAGAGGCCAAACTTGATGATGTGCCTGCAGAAGGAAGTGATACTGAAGTCTGTAATCTTGTGCATTATGCACTCTTCAGTTACCTTATTATAAGTGTTGCATCTCAACACATGTTTACATTTACATCCATGTTAAAGCAAACAAATAAAAGGGAAAAATAAGTTAGGGGGAAACAGAAAAGAATATCAAGAAATTCTTGCCCTAACTACAATTGTCCTAACTAGGAGTGTTTTTCTGTATTGTATTCTGGATCAATTAATCACTTGTATCTTATGTTGTTGAGAACTGATTTTTTTTTTAAACACAGAATTATGTGTTACGTTGTTAGGTTTAGATGATGGGATTAACTTCCTTATGCAGATAAATAAAGTGAGAAATGGCAAAGTCATCAAAAGGCTTGATATTCCAATTCATCAGAGCTGCTATGGTGGAATAACTAAGAGTGAGCTTATGGAATCCGTTGAGAAAGAAAATCAGTTGGCCCAACAGGATTTGAAGATGGAGCGAACCAAAGATAAGAAAAATGCCCTGGAGTCCTATGTCTATGAGATGCGTGATAAGGTACATTTCACATTTAATTGCTTTATTATCCTCCCAATATTACAAGCTCTAAGGACACAGCTGAATAACACTATTATGCAAGCAGATTCTGAGTATGTACCAGAGTTTTGCTTCTGTGGAAGACAGGGAAGAAATCTCTAGAATTCTTCAAGAAACTGAGGACTGGCTTTATGAGGATGGAGTTGATGAATCTGAAAATATTTATGTTGAGAAACTAAAGGATCTTAAAAAGGTGATTATGAAGAACTTTGGGAAATCACTTGGTTAAGTTCTTAACCAAAACAACTAACTAATTTGAAAGGTTTAATAGTTTGTTGATCCTATTGAAAATCGATACAAAGAGGAAGGGGCCAGAGCACAAGCAACTGGGGATCTCCTGAGGTGTTCATCGGATTACAGGAAGGTTGTAGGATCACTTCCATCTAATGTGAGAGATGCGGTAAGATCCTTATGTACTTAAGTGATGTAACAGGGATGGTGATGATTTGTAAATCAGTTTGTAGTATGCCTTCTCTCCTTTTCAGATCATTGATGAGTGCAATAAAGCAGAGCAGTGGCTACAAGAGAAAACCAGACAGCAGGACTTGCTACCAAAGGATGCTGATCCAATATTATGGTCAAGTGAAATCATGAGAAAATCAGAGGCACTTGACTTGTAATGTTTACCTATCTCTAACCTCTACTAGGATATTTATCATTCAAGTATTCACAAATATATAATCCATACTGGCTGTTCAAAGAGCAGACTTCTTTCTACTTTGAATGTCCAGTTTACCATAATAAACTCTGATTTTTGCACTCAGAACCTATTTTTAAATCTGATTACATGAGACAAAAAATCACTATACTGGGCAGTTTATACGCATAGCCAAAAAGTTACTTGTCTTTTTAAAATCCAGCATTGACCAATCCAAGCTTGGAATAAACCTTTGGATATGATGTGCTTCGTAGGCGATCCACAGGATCTCAGCTCACCTTGTTGACAACTGGACCCATAACATTCAACTCACCCTTTAAGCTTACTGTTACCGGTAAATTGTTGCATCAGCTCTTTGCTATTGAGATTCAGATAGGATTTTGCATCCACAGCTTATGATGTCAAATCCTATGCGTAGAAGGTTCCCATGGTTTTTTTTTTTTTTAACTTTTTAACTAGTGTGCATGAATCTATGTTAGCTATGTACCCTGGAAATGTAAAACAGATGATATTGATTGGATCTTTTTGTTTCTTTTTATTTCCTATTTCAAATATATACTATGGTCTTTTCTTTTTGGTTCACTAAGATTATGTGAATTGTATGTCAGGACTTGCAAATACATGATGAGATCCAACCCATCTCCCTCAGAAAGAGAAGATTCAAAAGACTTGGAGGCAGACATGCAGTTAGATTGATGTGGCTTTGCATAGATTTGTGACATTAAAGACCAACAGCAGGAGGAAACCTCACCTTGTTTGAATTACATAGATTTTCACTGACCCATTCAAAATTTTGTTAACTCTTATTCATTTGTATAATCTCAGACTTTAAGTAGCAGTATGAACATCTTTCCACAAGGTGAATGCCAGTTTCCGTTATTTCCTACCCAGTCTTCACTATATTGTCTGATGATTATTTGGTACTATGATAATGATCAGGTATGACCATTGTGTTCCTCTAATTTTTAGCTCATTTCTTTGATTTCCAATCTTCCAACATAAAATTTTGTTTGTTTTTATTGTGTTGCGATTTACTTGATCTGTATAGACACTCAGAAAGATGTTATTATTCTGATTTCTGTTGGTAAATGGAAAGTACTTTAGTGTGTGATGCCCTCTATCTTGTCATTTGTATCCTCCCCTCAGGTTTCGGGTTTTGTTAGTCATACCCTATAGTCGTGCATAATTACCAAGTGTTTTAAGAATTTTAGATTTTAAGGCGTAAGGTTGGTAAACATCGTTTTCGTTCCCAGATAGAAAGTTCAACCATGTCAAACCGGTTGAATAGTGGTCGAATTGGTGAACTCTTTGAATATATGTTAGAAATAATATTCAAAATAATATATATAATTAATCATTAAATATAAAATTTGAATTGTATATATATCAAATGAATTTAACTTGACTACTCACATGTTATGTCAATTGATAGAGTGTGTGGATTCAATTCAAGTCTTAGCAAATATAAAATTTTTTATTAAAGTGGTACTTTCCGATTTATGTAAAGCCCTAACAATTAAAAAATTGCAATTTTTATGTTCATGGCAGCATAGGGGTTTGATAAGGTAGATCATTGGCTGAATTGTGAATGGCCAAAGTATTCTCTATTTTCAAATTTTCATTCTTTAATTAAGAAAATCTTAAATACCTACTCATAGAAAGTTAAATCTGTTAATTTTAAGAGTAAAATTATCATTTTATTTACAATAATAAAAATGAATTAAAACTTAATCTTCTTTTCATCACAAAACTTTAAAAACTAAAAGTTTGTCATTCTAAGTAAAATTTTAAAAAATAACATTTCTCTTCTTAGGATTCAGTTTTCAAACTCTGGCGTTATCTCTAGTGTTATTGCTAGTGGTCTTTCCCTCCTGAAGTTTTCTCTCCCTCCAGTTATCTCTCTTCATTCAGCTGGACACTTGATCGACATTGAATGAAGCTTGAGAAACAAAGAGCTTCGTCAAGAGATCGTCAGAGAGAGAGGAAACTTTGAAAAGAAAAGGTTACCGATAATAGTGCTAAAGTTTGAAAACTAAACTCTATGAGAGAAATATTATTTTTTAAAACTTGGTATATAGGAAAAATAGTTAGCTTTTACAGTTTAAGAGGGTGGGAGAGAGATAAAATTTTAAAGAGTTAGGATTCTGTTAAATTTAACTGTTTATAAGTAGGTAAATAAGATTTCAAAATTAAAATATGAAAACTTGAGATTAGAATACATTTTTGGGTGGGAAATACTCCTTTGGCCATTGTGAATCAGTGGGTTTGGGTTGGTTTAAAGTCTATTCGCTTTCAATTCACAGTCATTCTAAATGGTTTTTAAAACCATGGCAGTGAATGTTATTTATTTAATTAGTATAATACTAAAATAAAACCTTAAAGGAGTGTTCGGCTCATGATAATATTTAATTATGTTAGTAATCTATATTTTATTATTAACATTATATTATTTGATTTGTTAGTTAATAATTATAGTAATATTAAGATAATTCTAATTTTATTACAAATTTTGCCTTCATTTACAAAATTTTTAGGGCAAAACTATTTTTATTTTCAATTAAAATAATATACAACATGACAACCAAATTTAATTAATTCCATTATTTGATAATACAGTTTTAATAATAACAGATTACCCAATTCAAAGGCGAAATTGACCCTATTTTATCACGCTTAAGCTGTAGGATTTTTGGCCATGAAGTCACGCTCTTGTTACTGATCCATTTTATGTCTAATTGAAAGTACTACAATCGAATACTTTAGTCCAATTCCTCTTAAGAACACAACGATGTAAAGCTTGGCGGCTAGAATAATGCTTAACACCGATTCACTGTTGGGTTTTCATTGATTACAGTCCACCTTAGGATTACCTTGTACAATTATAACAGATATTTAGAAAACAATAAAACTATATCTTATATTTAAATAATATACTATCATACAATTGAGTAATTTTAAATTAAAGATAAACTAACATATAATATAACACATAATCTAAACATATAATGGAATACTTAATTTGTTGCACATAGCATTGTTGTTTATTAATTATGTTTGTGCACAAGAATCTCTTGGGCAAAGTCTAAAATACATGCACAATCTTTCTATAGGAAGACTTAAATAGCCCTAAACTCTCACTTTCTCTCCATCTTTCATCTCAAGCAACTTGATACAGATATACGTAATATTTTTCTGAAAATTATTATTATTTTCTTAGAAAACAAGGAGTATAAATTACAGTTTCGCATAATTCATGGGTCTTTGTGATTTAGGTTTAGAGATTTGGTATATTGTATTTATGTATAATAATAGGTTTTTCCATGTTTTAGTAACTTGAAGATACAAGCAAAGCAATTATTGGTTGATGATGTTTTAATTGATTTGATTGAAAATGTCTTTACATATTATATTCTTGTGGAGTGACAAATTTTATAAACTAATGTTAGTGCATTTGTTGTGTTCACTTGTAAAATAAATGAAATATTAAAAAATAAGCAATTTTTAATGTAATTGAAAAAGTAGATGAATGAACATTTACCATTTTCTTTTTGGGATAACAATACTCTAAAATGTCAAACTATCACTTTTTTTTTATTGAAATGAGCAATTTTTTTTTTTTCTAATTGAAGAGTCTCAGATTTTTCTATTGAATGAATTAAAATTTTAAATTAATCTATTAAAAAGACCAAACTTTTAATATTTCTTATTAAATGTACTAGACAAATACAATTAAAATAGTTTATTTTGTTTTGTTTTAAAGATAAAGTAATTAGTTTAATGTATTCAATAGAAAATATTAAAAGTTTAGTATTTTTTTATTAAAAAACAATCTAAAAGTTGGTCTATTTAATAGGATAATTTGAAATTTTAAGTTAGAATTTTTAATTTAGAAAAAAGTGATAGCTCAATAACTGTGGTTGTTATTATTATTATTATTTTTAATACATAAATGCCTCTTAAGTCTCTTGTGTAAGAGAAAAAATTATGTTCATGTTGAAATAGTAATTAATTTTGAAAATATTTTTTTATGCATTTTCTTCCTATCAATGAGTAGGAAAATTATTAATCATAAATTGATTGTAATGGTTGTATTTTAGGAATCCTGTTCTTATATTTTGGATGTACACCATTCAATAAATATATGTGAAAAAATAAAATAAAATTTTCCGTGAAAATTTATGTTGGAATCAGAGTCTGCGATACCTTGAGCACCCATTTGAGAAGCCAAAAATTATTTTCTGACGTAGTATTGTGCCAACAAACACTATAAGCTTATTGGTAATGACCACCAGAGCTAAGAACTTGTCAATTTATGTATTTACGTGTATTCTTCAAAAGGCGTATAAGTGCTGTCATCCCCCAACTCATCAAATATTTATCACAATAGATGTGACATTTCATGAAAGTTTAATGTATTTTTCCTTTGAGGTTGAAGTTGAAGGGAAGTATCATGGGGAGATTCAGACTCTAGAAAATGAAACTCATCACATCTGTAAGGAAATAAAATCTTAAAAAATGATTAATCAAAATGTGAATACATTGAATGAATATGGTATAACTTTGTACCACTCAAATGGCCATGAACATTTTGAAGTAGAGGACCTAATTTCTTCTCCAACAACTACTGAATCTTCTAAGTCAAAGGCTCTCACAGATACACCAGCCAAACCAATCATCTATAAAGAATGCTTTGATTAACTTCTTGTGTCATCTAAAAGACATTACCATAATATCATACATACTAGGGGTATTCCTAATACCATATATGAGGCTAATCTTTTTAAAAAAGTTAAATATTCTATAAATAATTTTGTGTCATATCAGCGTTTGTCTAAATTAAAGAAGTCATTTTAAAACAATTATTTACTATAGCTAAAACTAACAGTGTGCATGCCCAAGTGGAAAGTTGCTATGCATGAAGAGATGATGTCAGTACATAAATTCCGAACCTAACTTTTTAGATGTTAGTATTTAAATCCTTGAATTGAGATCTAAAACTCTTAATATTTCCTCGCAACAAATAGTACTTGTTCATTTACTGCCAAAAATAAAATATGTTCATCATCACTTATGTCATTTTCACTGCATCTTCATTGGATTTGTCAAATCTTCACCAAGTTTCCGTATTTGATAGTTAATAGAAATCTATGAATAGCCAAACCTCGTCTTCAACACTTAAAATCATCTAAACTCATTTTTTCATAACTACGATCTCTAATGGATATTTATGTATATGAGTGATTAATATTGGCTGCTTAAATTAGCTTTGGGATGATGATGTTGATAACTGAAGATTTTTGAAAGGTTAGGATTACATATTGGCTGAATTTGCCTAGATTTGATTGTTTTGGCAACCCAAAATTGAAGACGAGGAAAAATGGTTAAAATTAGGCAAAAATTAAAAAGTTGATTGAATACTATGTTGTAGTCAAATTTAACCTAGAGGAAGATGAAGTTGGTTAAAATATATGATTTGATTAGATTTGACCAAAAAAAAAGTTGACTGAAACTGTGAAGTTATTTGGAATTCCACCAAACTGGAATAATCAACAAATAGGATATCAAATGTTTTTTTTTTAATTATTGCCAAAAGGGGGTATTTGTAATTTATTTAACTAACACTACTTTGGATGTAAGGAAATATTATAATTTTATCTATTTGGCACCTCATTTGGACAGTATAAAATTATCTTTATGCAAAATTACCTTATCCATTATATGCATGAAAAGTGTCCAATACCCCCTATCGGTTAGTTTGGGTTGATTTTAGGTATTTACGTCGTCTACAACCTTAGACTCATAAACATGCCAAATTTGGCTAATATGTACTCTTAGCTTTTGAAAAAAAAATATCAAAATCTCTCAATTTTCAACATTCCTCCAAAAAGTTAATCCACAAAACTAATATAAAGCACTCGTTTACATAAATATCATTAGAGCTTGTAGTTATGGAGAATAAATTAGATAAGTTTTAAGTGTTGAAGATGAGTTTTACTAGTCATAGTATTCAAAAATACCAAAAATAAATTGGAGAAAACTTGATGAATTCAACGAATATGAAGACAAGTGAAGATAAAAATTGTCTATATTAGTAGATCCAAAAGGTATATTAAAAATACAACTACCTGAAGGTAGAAAAGTGTTATTCACTCATAGGAAAAATTACAAATGCTGATTTTCAATTCAAAAGTAATCTAATATGGTTCCTCAAAATCATTTTGAAGTCAAATTAGCTACATTATTTTGTGAGTTGTGACAATTAAAACAATTGAAAGGCAGCACTGATTTAAAATGGACCCAGGCCGGCATAGTTTTGATCATTAGGGTTTTTTATTTTATTTTATTTATTGTTTATGGCAGAAAGTTGGTGGGCGAAAAGTCTTGGCGTTTATGGCTCATCTATAACAAAACTACTTCGACCCAGAATTTGTCGCCTCTCCAGCTAGAATTCATCTGGCTCTTTTTTGTCCTCCCATTTATCCAACCGCATCTTTGCTTTCTCCACCTGAAAGTCCAACCTCCTCGTTAATGCTTATTTATAATATATATATTGAAGTGTTTGGCATTTGTTCTGGCTCATCACATGCTTGAAAGGCATATACGTGAATTCAGGATTCTCAACAACTTTGAGAATTAAAGCAGCACATGCATCTAAGGTTGTTAATTCATATATAGAACTTGCCTCTGCGTTCCAGTCGGTGCGAAACGTTACCCACAGCAAAATGATAGTCTGCATGGCAGTTCCTCCAATCATCCCAGACCATATTCCCTGCTTATTTGGTTTCATTAATCAGCTAGTTTTCTGGGAAAAAAAAATGTTGGTGGCAAGAGAAGGATTTAATATTATTGTACCTGTACGCCCAGTTGGAACTTGAAGCCAAGAAGACAGCCCAATGGAATCCCAACAACGTAATAACATCCTATGTTCACCCGTGCCACAAAAGCTTGCCATCCACATCCAACCGCCACCCCTTTGTCAATATAAATTATTAAGATATGATATGAATGTACAAGGCTTAATGATTTGTATTAGTTAATTAATTGTGTCTCTGATCTGATGTGAAATTGTTATGGAAAATAATTAATTTATGATGGCAGTCCAAATACATAAACCTTGTACAACTCATGCAAAGACAACCTAAGCATGCACTTATAATTAGGGTTTGACAGCATAAAACAGTATTAGGTTACCTACTTTTCTTGGCATTTAATTATAAATAAATAAAATTTAAGTTTCTTAGTCTTGATCTTCTTACACTAAAACAAGAAAACACAGCCTTAGATCTGAAAAAGAGTTGATTTTCTCCTCTACTTTCTTCAAATAATAAATTACCCCTTTTGTATAGCAAAAACAATAAAATTATGTACAGTCTATTTTATATGCATAATTATATATTTAAATAATATTTTATTATGTAATTGAATAATTTTAAATTAAAAATAAAGTCACATCCAATCACATAAAGATATATTATTTGAGTACTTAATTGAATACTTAAAACTAGATATACATATCATTATTCTATCATAAATAATAATTTTCCTCTTTTACAACTATTCTCATAAGCTTGTAACACACTTTACATTTTAGGGAGTAAATTGTTATTTCTGACACTTAAGAAGCCCTTAAAAAATTGCATGAAAGGGGGATTCAAGTAGGTTTCTGAAACAAAAACCAGAAGAGCAGAGCCTTGGATTTAATAATGAGAGTAGTTAATTACATACCTGACAAGACTGGTTGAACACCATTAAGAATAAGAGTAATAGCCAAGTAAGGGCAGAGGCGTGAAACTGCGTCGGCCACTGTCTCGCCACTTGTGAAGGCGTAGCTGATGACATGACGTAGAGCAAGAACCACCACAGCTTCTATTACAGCAATTATCAAAGAGACCAAGTTCACCATTACCACTGAAAATGCTGCTGACTTGGGGTTCCCAGCTCCCAGCTCGTTGCTCACTCTCACACTAGTGTTACATCATTACTTATTATTATCAAATTCAAGTTAACTAATAAAAGAAACACATTCAATTAATTAATTAACCTTGCCGCAGCATTGAACCCAACTGAAACCATGAACAACAACCCCATCACCGCCATGCTGCAGATGCATCCAATATTTAATCAATTTGCTTAGCTCAACCATAAGAATTTGCTATATTCACTTGTACAAAAAAGATTGAATTTATTTGATAACAGAAAATCATCAAATGTAAGATAATTAAACAATATTTACTAAATAATTTCTTTAGTCATTATGAGCCAGCCAGGTAGATAGAGAATATTTACATGATTTTCTTTTGGTTTAACATTTACACTGTTATAAACAAATAAGTAATTAATTAAGAAATAATTAAACAGATTTATAAGGTTGATAAATTTGAAACTGTTTTTTAAATAAAAAGAACAAATAAGTTTGTATACGAATAATAATATATCATTGTATAATCAGTTATTGTAAATTCAAATCTAAGGTTTACATAATAAGCCTGAGTTTTTTGGGCAGAACCCATGAATTCTATCAAACTTTGAGTTTCGGTCATAAAATATAGAAAGGGTAAGAAGAAGGTTGGTTGATAGGGTGGTGTCGATCCATTTTTATATCCAATCGCAGATCAAACTTGGCACCATGAACATGACTCAATTTGCGATTGGGTGGACTAACCTAGTGTCCTTGAATTCTACTTTGTCTTCTACCATGTGAATTAGTCTCCTGTAAAAGACTAAGTTTGAAGATTAAAAGATATTCAGGAACACTAGTGAGTCCGTCCATTCACTCAACAAGAAGTCGTAAACAAAGATGCTCTTGTGAGATTAAATTTGGTGACATGGAACGCAACTGTCTCATTGCTCATGGAACATTAGTTAATTTACATTAACAACTTTTTACAGTAAGCAATTACTTTGAGGTGAATTTTTGTCTTAAATGAAAAAAATTTGGCAAACGTGATCCAATTTACCTAAAATATAGGAATGTTCAATTACTCTAAGCAAATTGGACAATCAAGAGGATCTACACTACTCCTTCATAAGGGATGCGGAGGTTTGGATAGGTCTAATTACGTGTCACTATAAGAATTCTCTACTCAACACAAGAATAGAATTTGATACCTCTAGTCATGTGTCAATCTATGCAACATAGGTCGTACCCATTCAAAAGAATTTGTCTAAGTGGATGAATTTTTAAGATACAATTGCACCAATTTGGCCAAAAAATGGTGATAATACAGCAATTTCGGGAGAGAATTTCTTGGTACAGAGTGACTAATTTGGATACAATTGACACCTCCTTATATCCAAAAAAACTCACTTGATACCAAGAAATTTTCTTCAGAAACAGTTGACCTCTTCTTATATGCTCTTTGCTAATGACTAAAATTTAAAGGTGTTTGCAGTAGTGTTTAGCATAAGATTGTATGTAACCCCTTACTCTTCTGGAAAAAAATATATGTAATAATGCATAAGGATGAGATTAAGGATTTGATGTGGTTTCAAATATATGTGCAGTGAAATTAAAGAAGGAAAAAGTAATATAATGAATTGTTACCAAACGGCAAGAGAGTCCAATGCAAGCTGAGGATTGTCGAGCAGGCCAGCAATCAAAACTAGTATTTGAAAGTACCATGTTTCTAAGCATAACATAACAGCCGATCCAGCTGAGAGTTTGAGAAATTCCCAAAGCCCAGAAAATGCCATCACATTAAACCCAGTCCACGTGTGCTTACACTCACCGCTTATCAGGATGTATCCAAATTGAGCTCCCACAATTATCCACCATGATAAGCTCAACACCAGTGATGCGCCTATCAATCCCAATCCCAACTTGTAAATAGCCACCCAGCTAAGCAACAAGTGCACCACAAGAGTTGCAGCTGATATGTATGAACTTGGAGCCACAATGCGTTGTGCTTGCAGGAACTTTTGTATGGGAAAGTTGACAGCATATGCAAAGATTTGTGGGATCAGACCCCAAACAAACACTGCAGCTGCAGATGCCAACTCCTCCGTTTGACCAAGTAGGATCAAGATGGGTTTACAAAATATGTAAATCATCATCAGTGGGAGGCCAGTTAGGACAAGGATGATTGTTGCTCTTTGGAGATATATCCCTAGCATTTCATACCTCTGAGCACCATAGGCTTGCCCACATAGAGTCTCCACTGCACTTCCCATGCCAAGCTGCGCGCATCAGTTTAGCCACATAAGTGAAATATGAATACATACGGTATTAACTTCTCACACCCAATTAGATCGATTAGTATGATTTTCCTAGTTTTAGTTATTACCATGAGGCCATAGGATAAGAGTTGAATTCCACTGTTGCCAAGGGAAGCAGCAGCAAGCTGAAGATTCCCAAGATGACCACAGAAGACACGGGTAGAAAGGGACATGAAGTTGTTGATTAAGTAAACCAGGACGGCTGGTGCAGCCAACGGGAAGAGTAGCTTTAATTCCAGCCATGAAGCCAACTGCAGACGCTTAAAATATGACAACTGGGGGTCAGATAACACCTTCTCAAGTCTATGGTTCAATCCAGGATGCCCTTCAATCAAGATGGGTTCATGGACACCTTCTTCTCCAGACTCCATGGCTTAGTCTGCACTAGCACTACTGGTTGTTCTGGTATTGATGGAGTTTTTGTTTTTTTCTTAATTGCAAGAGATAATATCTATCTTTCACTCAGAATATATATATATATGTGTGTGTGTGTGTGTGTGTGTGTGTATCTATGTATGTATGTATGTATGTATGTATGTATGTATCAAACTTTTGCTTCCCATGTTGATTGGATGTCATGCCTTGGTTTGTGCACTCAAGGACCTTTCGTGCAAACTCATTAATTTTGTTTCTTAACATAGAAGAGACCTTTTCTGAGACTGAAATAAAAAAAATTATAGCTAAAGGTCTGATTGTTGTAAAATTTAAACGCAATTTTTTGTTTTTGGAAATAAGTATTAAAAAAAAAAAGGCCCTTGGGAGTTAGTTAGAATGTCAATATTAGAGTGTCCAAGCAATAAATTATGAGTTGGAAACTCCCTCAAGAGACAATCAAGTTAAATTCTTAAATTATTTGATAATTGTGAAATTAATCACCAAATCCATAAAACAATCCGACCGTAAAAATGCTTTTGGTAGAGATGAATCAAGTAAAACAGTTCTACAAATTATGTGAAACACATTTTCAAATGTTAAAAACATTAAAATATACACATCTAAAATATTTTGAAAACATTTTAATAATAAAGAAATATGATTGCCTAAGTGGATCATTTTCAAGGATATTATAGCACGGGATATTATGTTTTAGGAATATTAATATTTTTTTGTGTAATAAAAATAAAGTTGTATAAATAATACTTGACTAAATTAATGATAGGAATGTAAGACCTTAAATAAAGGGGAAAAAAAGTGTTCATCTATTGAAAATTTATGATTTATTAAAGTCTAAAGTTAGTTCACAACTCATTAATATGTTAGGATGTTTTATATCCCAAATAATTAGTAGCAGAATTGACATAATTTATTTGTTCTCCATTATAGGTTGATTAATAAATGGATAAATTTTTGTTTTTGTATCAAAATCTCGCAATTAAATCTTGGGATATTAATTAAAATCGGTAAAAAAATTTTCGCATAAACTTTTTTAGATAAATGTGCAGCGATTTTATCTTTATGGGCAAATTTACTTTTAATTCTAAAAATACCCTCTTCCAGCTTATTACGTCACTCTCAGCGATTTACGTCACGTTCGGCTGCTTAAAATTTTTTTAACATATTTGATAATTTCTTATTTGAACTATCACTAATTCACGTTCTAAAGATTAAAAACATACTTAAAAATTGATAAATTTTTGTTTAGGTTTCAAATATAGATAGTAACGAAAAAATAGCATAAATGAGGAGAATGATAAATGCAAACCGACGTTGTATCATAGTGCGTATAGGGCGTAAAGGGTGCGTAGAGTACGTATAGGGTGCGAAGGATGCATAGAGTGCGTAAATGGTGCAGGGTGCGTAAAAAGTGCAAGGTGCGTAAAACTCATTTTAAAATCTAACACATAGGGGTGCGAAGAGAGTGCGCACCCTCATCGCACCTCTGTCTTATATATATTTATATATAATAATATAATATAATATTTAAAAAATATAATAAATATATATTTTATTATTATATATATTTATTATATTTTTTAAATATTATATTATATTATTATATATAAATATATATATAAAAGAGTGGTGCGATGAGCGTGCGCACTCTTTGCACCCCCCATATATATATATATATAAATTTTAAAATGAGTTTTACGCACCCCGCACCTTTTACGCATCCCACACCCTTTACGCATTTTACACATCCTGCACGTACCTTACACACCTTGTACGTACCATATACGCACCTTTTACGCCCCATACACACCGTGATACAACATCGATTCGTACTTATTATTCTCCTCATCTATACTATTTTTTCGTTACTATCTATATTTGAAATCTAAGCAAAAATTTATCAATTTTTAGGTATATTTTTAATCCTTAGAACGTAAATTAGTAATAATTCGAATAAGAAATTATCAAATCTGTTAAGAAAATTTTAGACGATCGAACGTGACGTAAATCACTGAGAGTGACGTAATAAACTGGAAGAGGATATTTTTGAAATTAAAAGTAAATTTACCTATAAAAGTGAAACCATTGCACGTTTGCCTAAAAAAGTTTACGCAAAATTTTTTTTATCGATTTTAATTAATATCCCTTAAATCTTTGTTCTAATAAAATTTGATTGAAATTGAAATATATATGGATACAGTTTATTGATATTTTCCTCACAATAGTTATATTAACTGATTTTACATAGGAACTAACATTTATAAATCATATTATTATATTTTACTCTGAGAAATGTTACAAGTGATTTTTTTTTTTAAATTAAAAAATCTTTATTTTAGTTGGATGGTTTTTTAGGTTTAAACTGATGACACTAAATAAACAAAACCTACCTACTAATCGACCATAGTTGTTGACATGTGTTGTGTACATCGCATAAGGTCCGTGTAGGCATCCAATTAATGTTGTATGCCTATGGATGGTAGGTTCACAAATACTGGACACTTAGGTTGTCACTCAACATGTCCTTGCCCTTGCCCTTGGGGTCAATATCGCCGACCAATGCAACAATCACTACAAAGCCTTACAGATGAAGAAATGTGTTATAAACCGTTTCACTACCTGAATTCCATACAAAGCCAGAAGCCCCAAAACATTTCTTATCTCTAATTCCAAACCATAACAAATCTCCTCAATGATATTACCAAATACAAAGGGCTAAACGAATTTCATTACCAAATATCAATGCAACCTTGTGAGTTCCTCAACTCTCTTACACAGCTCCTCTACTGAAACATTCATCGTCTTCGAAATTTCATCCATCCGACTACGGCTCAGATCAAGGAACGACTCTATTAAATCACCATCCAGGAAATTTTTTGCATCCACTGTTTTCTTCTCATTGTTGAATGATCTCCATTGCTCATGATTCAACCCTCCCACACCCTTTATCACCTTCCTTAAGTTTGACTGCAGCTTCTCTAAGAAAAGGTACTGCTCGTGAGGAAGTGAAGCAATAACCCCAATAACACCATTCACCGTCCCAAATATCACAGTTGGAATCTGACCCACATCAGAATCTGGCAATCGCATCACAAGGGAACCATGCCGAAATCGATTCACAAATTCTCCCAGGTGGTATTCACCAACCACCTCAAGGCGGCCTCGCTCCTCATCAGTGGCACCTTCACTATTCTTCCTAACTGTAAAGAGGTTAAAGTTGTTTTCAGCACCAAGGTATATGTCATCATCAACAATTTCAACGGCTGACATCCAATTTGCGTTGTAGTCACGAGCCCGTTCTTCAATGGCACCTTCTTCATGCTGAAAATGATTTCATTGTTAGCTAACAGTTGAGAAAACAAAGTTACCTTATGCAGCACATGTAAAATTAATTTCTTGATCATAATACAACAAATATGAAAACTACCAAGCAGAAAACTATCAAAATAAATGCACAGTGGGATGCAATACAGAATTTTTTAAAAAAAAAAACCTTGTAGATTAGCAAGGAAATAGATTTCATCAAATCACCAACAACAATGAAATCTCCACGAGTTTGTACATAGAGGGCAAGTATGTGACCATGATGACCGCATTCAGATTGCAATTCCCGACTACCATCATCTCGGAGCATCCACTTGTATAACTGGATTTTTTGATTGATAGCCGCAAGCAATTTACCATTGAAGGCATTCAATGAATAAACTGCTCCCTTAGTTTCCTTCTCTGCAATCAGCTGTAACTTCCCATCTTCCACTATGAAAACCAATATCCTCCCCTACAAAGAGAAAAGACATAATCAAAATAGGAACATTGCTACAATGTGTCATTCTCAAACTGAAAACAAAGATAACCTGCATCTAGTCTACCTTGGTAGGCTCATTTTCTTCTGGCAGAACATAGGCAGTCCCAACACAGTAATAAACATTACTATCATCAGAGAAAGAGCAGCTGAGGATGGAGCAACCGTACTCAAATGTGTCAAGTGGGTAAGTTGACATAAACTCAAATGTTTGGTCATCTAACAGGCGGATGAAGTGCATTTCAGATTCATCCGCACTAGACTGGTTCTTCAAACTACAGATAGCAAAAGTCCGGGACTGCTCTTGATGACAGATACGGCGTGCATGCTCCCCAAGAGGTATAGAGCGGATATGAAGCTTCTGGATATCATCAATTGTGCCAATAGTAAGCTCACCTTCTTTTGCAATTGCAAGGCTGTTGATAAAAAGAACCATTAAACAAATCCTCCAGAAAATTAATCTTTAAAATAAGATACGTTGAAAAACACTCAGCTATGGTCATGTTCAAATATAGTCTTTGGATAAGTTTCATGCAGAAAGCAGTCAAGAAGAAAGTGTTTTTGATGTCTAGCTCTGTTAACATTACAGATTAGCCCCAATTAGTCCAACCTAATGAATTTGTATATATATGGGATAACTAAATTACAACCACCCTAATAATGCGATATGTATCATAAATGTAAATAAGATCAGAGTCACTTTATGAATAATAACTTTTCATTCTACAAGGCTCAGATAGTAAAGGATGAAGGGTGGGGTACCTGTCTGGAAAGGCAGCAGAGTTGAAAGGGCACATATGACTGACTTCTTTCAAATTTACATTACTATAAAGTAGCTTTTTGTTACTGCTATAAATCACCGTCGGTCTGTCTGATGCAGCAAATACATGAGTGGTACTCTTGGATGAGAAAGTACGGAGTGTAATAGGTTGGGTTCCCAGCGACACTTTTTTCCTATCCGTCAACTCACCAGTATTCATGTTCAACAAAAAATTTAAAAGATGACCATCTCCAAGTGCACATAACAAGTAAGATATCTGAAAAGAAATTGCAACACATATTTAGCAATGAGAGACAGCAAAATGGAATATTATGACAACACAGTAAAGATGAAAGCAGCAGGCACATTTACTTCGTATCCCCCATCTAAGCTAAAATTTGTATTCATATTCATTCTAAGCTGAATGTCAGGAACGACCACGTTTTTAGTGATACTAAAGCGAAGATTCATTTTAATATGATGCGTGAAACAGGACATGACACATTTTCCAATTTGGTGCGGAAGTCTCATCATAAGAAAAAATTGACAAGTATAAACTGAAGAAATCTCAAGCGCAAGCATACCCCTTCAAAGGCACAGAGAAGAACAGATCGAGGTATGATTTCTCCACCCAGATGCTCCTTAGTGATCAGATTTAGGTCAGGAAGTGAGAATATCCTAACACTTATATCTGTCCACATTCCAACTGCAGCTATCTGACTATAGTTGGGGTTCTCACCAATTGGATTAATGTCAAGGCATGATATCTCATACTCCAGTTGTGCATGTTTTATTTCTGTCAATGTTCCATCATCAATTTCTAAATAAACCAAATGCCCACCTCCGGTTGCCAGTAAAACCTGTCTCAAGCAGCAGTTCAATATATATGTCAGGTACTGAAACTACAACATCCAAAACTGGATGTTAATGTAGAAATCTCCAATAGGCAGTTGATGCATCCAGAGTTTCTAACAGATGTCTTAGCTACGTCACACTATAAATGAAAATGATAATGGTTTACCTTTCCCTTTTTTCTTTAAAAAACTTTAAGTTATTATTAAAGTTAGCTATTATTATCAAAGTTATTATTATTAAAGTTATTATTAAAGTTGTTATTATTAAAGTTATTATTATTGAAGTTATTATTATTAAAGTAATCATCATCTTAGCTGGAATGCCCAGTCAATCGACTGAGGTTAAAATTCATATACAGAGAAAACTACCGATAGAATGTTAATACATGATTATGCTACATATATTGTCTACCTAATTGTATTTCTAATACTAATTCATTATTTTCTTTGGATTATATATTTGTATTTGGAATTAAAATTTTCGTTTATTCAGTTGAATTGTTATCTAACATTACAGAGCAAATAGACCAATTTAAAGCAATGCTATATAAGGATGTGCAATATCACATTTGTGTAAGAACCAGTGAAACCAGACATACATTTATACTAAGTAAAGGGACGGAAACAAACCTGAGTAGCGTTGGCAGTTGCAACATTAACTGAATATCCTGCTGGAGCTTTCCATTCATGGCGCAGCTCCCTAGATGTCGAACTTACAAGTCTTACAGAGCTAGAAGTAACCTGTCCAAGTAGTTTGATGAGCCAGTGCTTTCTAAAAATAATAACTGGAAAAAATTGGGCTTATTGAACAAGACTTTGCAAAAGAATGCCTTGCATAATACCAAAAAATACAAAAACAATGAAATAATTGAATAACAACAAAACAATACAATAACACCGAAGAAGAAAATAACAGAATCAAATTACTAAAGCAGCCACACAATTTTAGTTACAACAGATGATTTCTTTGATTTTTCATGTTCAATAAAAAGAGGACCTCAAATCTTTCACCCCTGTAACCACTTCAAGTTACAATTAACCATTTAAAGCTTAGTGATGTGGTAATGTCTGCAGCAACTAAGACAGAGATAAATACAGCCAAGCCCCAAATGTAAGTTTATGGGAGTCCATTCCTGTTGCTAAATAAAATATTGGAGAAAACTCCCTTATCACTATAGCCCCAAGCCCATCGAATTATTTAAAGAAGATTAAGCATCATACATAGCAAGGTGGTCAGGTTGATTCATTTTCAAAATTTGGGAAATTTTAATTTTTCACCTTTTTCTTTATAGGCAAATTAAGATATGTATTAATTTTATGAGGCTACAAAACAGGAGGTCATTATTCCAAGCACCAGATTAATTTACTTTTTTATTTTTTTATAAAATCCCATTAAATTAAAATAAACATTGTTCTTGATTTCCTCCTACCAAAAAACAACTCAAATATGAATTAACTACATTGCATAGTTAAAACTAAAATTCAATAACAACCCATCTATGTGCATTTATTACACAGAATTTAACACCTAAGAATTGACCAATGAACTGTGCATAGGTAATTTTATTTCAATATATATGTATGCACACACACATGCATACATACATATATTCAAAACCTCAGTTAAATTATACATACGCATGTACAGACAGTTTGTTATTACAAAATAGAGATCAACATTTCAATATCTAATTAGTAAATGTTTTGAACTTCGTTTTTATTAATTTTTCACACTTTTTCATGTTGCATATGCAAATTCTCACAGTTGAACCATCACTACTACCTCCAAAAAACTGCAGGTTCAACCACATTAGAGCTAATGATTAAGCACACAAACTCGACCACCATACGATCATCATGCTACCAGCATCATCATAATTATTTCCCCTATTGTTATCACTGCACAAACCAAATTCATTGTCACAGTTTCCAGTATCAAAATTGGCTACCATAACCACTATTATCACACCAAACAGCCCCTATGACAACCGTCATGCCTTTTCACTCACATTTTTTTATCACAAAACTTTTCAAATCTCAGTTATTATAAAAACAAATACTTAATTTATTTATTATCACCACATTTCAACGCTTACCTCCCAAAATCTATAGTTTACTGCTTTAAATATTAACAAACAAAACCTAATCATGAGTAACAGCCATTTCTTATTTAAGACAGGTAATTATGACTAATGCATAGAAGAGCATATCTGAGACAGCACCAGGACAGTTTACTCTGGTAAAAGAATTGGTTCCTGATGTCCACATCATCAAATCGGATAGTAAATCAATACATTAGCAGCAAATAAAAAATCTACACTAAAGTGAACATCCCATTAATTCTAACCAATTTATTAAAAAAGATTGCAAGCATTTAACATCCATAAAAGGAAGAGAACATAAGGAGAAAAAAAAAAAGGAAAAAAAATACCTGAACAAGTTGATTGTAAACAGCATCATGGCAAAACAAAGTCTGTGCTTGAGAACAAAAACCCTCTATCTCAGTCTCTTCCAGCTCATCCTCCAGATTCATTGCTAAAATCCGTGTTTCACTGATAAAACTAACCACCAGGAAGGTATCAAATGGATCATCGGTGGATGATCTCAAAGACCACATCCCTTTAATACCTTGCAATTCCACTGATGCCTATAATGTCACATATACATAAACCAATAAGTGTGTTACGTGACCTAAGTATATTACTAGAAAAATCCTGGAAATAAAAGAAAATCTTTTTATTTCTAAGATACCTGTTCATTTATTCCAATCCCATTTCGAACTATGCGAAGAGAACCATCCTTGTAAGCTCCAGAGCATGTTACAACCTGACCTTGGCCTTGCCTCTCAAGGTCAACCACACAGAAGTCAACAATGGGCCCCAAGTTGACATACCTTTCTAATACTTCCACATATGAACCCTTTGCATCAGGTTGTAGATTTAGCTTTATAAGCTGGATTGGAACCATTAGAGTGACAGCAGTTAGTGTCGTAAATCCATCTTAAAATTACAACAAAGTCTATTATTTAGCTAAAAGCTGCAAGACTCAGCATGAGCATAAGATTAGAACTATTGATTTCGAAGGTTCTTATGAACTTTTTTTGGGTCAAATTTCAATAAAAGCTGTTAAAAGTTCACATAAGTACTAAAGAATTTACAACATATAAATCAAAAAATGAACAATCAACAACAAATTATTTCAGTCCACCAAACCTGTGAATCTCCATAGCTTGAGCCAATATACACAAATGCATTATCCAAATATGATATAGTAGATGCAATAGATGTTTCGCCCAACAGCTCGATTTTTAGTCCAGTGACCCTGAAAGATAAGCATATATAACACAATCATAAGAGATCCTACTATAACAAACTGCAAAAGATTAAAACTAAGCTTCAAGTCTTTCTCTATTTGACATTTATTTGATTACAACATTTTTTCTTTCTCTCTCTCTCTCTCTTTTTTTTTTGGGGGGGGTGGGATAGAAATTCAAGATATATTGCTTGAGAGTAAATATGCAACCAAATTGAATGACCACTTACTTCTCTTTCTCATGGGTTATAACCAGCAGGTGAAGCAGGCCAGCATGGTCACCAAGTAGATACCTAGAACCATCAGCATCAACTCTTCCATAGGCTTTTGTGATAGACTAGTTTATCAAAGTGATGAAGAAAATAACCCAAGGCACATTTATAAGAAATTGCAACTTGTTATCTTTCAGAAAAAACGAAGCAGCACAACACATAACTGGTAGCAAGTCTAGAAGTAACTTACTGGTCTTATTGGAATTGCTTTAAAAGTATTAGCACTACAATAGACAATTGTTTCTTCTCCAATTATAAGAACACCACAGAGAGGTGGAGGTACTGGTATCAATAAATCAGCTCCATTGTCCAAATTATTCTGGTACCACGGGCCCTCAGCAAAATCTTTATCTTTCAGAGCAACCTCGTACGTTTTGACATGACGAGCATCTTTATTATCCTACAATGAAAACAGTGCAATGGTAAGACCATATAAACTATTCCGTCAAATATACTTCTACTAGAATACACAAAGAATACCTAGCACGGTCCAATAAAAGACTAACATTTAACAAGATGGATATATCTGACAATCAAAATAGTAAGGAAATGCCAAAAGAAGGTGCTTCTTTGACACTCCAAAATGGGGTGAATCGATTACAAGGAAATTATAAAGTTTTAGTAATAAAACTAATATGGATCACATCTTATATGCAAAAGCACAGTTTACAAAAGCATTGTGGGGGGGGGGGGGGGGGGGGGGGGGGGGGGGAGAGTGGGGGGTGTTCCTCAACTAAAGTATGTCTAAAAATCCTAGAATTTTGCCTCACAATAAAATCATCTTATATTGGGAATGTTGACAACCTCTTTCTTTGAAAGGTCTAGAAGTAATTGCACCACAAAAGCAATATTAACGGAATTAAATTATTAATCTGAGCCATAGGTTTAAAAAGAGTGTAAGGAACAATTCCTTTAAAAACATAAGTATGCACTAATAAATTAAGGACCTGGTAGAGCACTACAATTGTTGGTTTTGAACAACCATAAAGAAACTTGATATCCAAGACCTGAAGCTCCTCAAGCCTGAAAAGAAGATAGCATCGAATATGTTACACTTGGTGTTATATTTTGGCTATATAAGTGAAACATAAAATATCTGTTCCACTGAGAATATAAAAACACCTACATAGGGAGGAGTAAAATGGATGTATATCAAAAGATGGAATTCTTATGCTAAAAATTTTTATGGTTATACTCAATGACCCATTTGTTCAAATGTCACAAATTGCATACTGAAAAACAGTAGATGAATATCTATGAGAAATAAAAGAACAAAAGAAAAAAACCAAGTAGTCTAAACAAGCTGTCACCACCACAATTTTGTAATAAAACAGAAAATTATCAATAAGAGAGCACTTAAAATTTCAAATCCACAAGCAACCAGCAATTCAATTAGGATAAACAAAGAAGATGAGTTCCTCTATATTTATTTGTGTAATGAGTTCAAAGTGCTGCCCTGAATGAAACTCAATCACATAAAAATAACAAATTCATTAATAAACCAACATAAAGTTCACATTAACCACTTCCTTAAACAAAAGAAGAGGCTAATTAACTCAGTGTTTTAAAGGAGAAAGGAAGTGACATTTGAGAATGCAACAAAATGAATGATTGTAGGTCAAACAAACATGCTGAACATGAACAGTCAGAATGAGTTCCACAATTAACTTTTCTTTTTATCACGTCCCAAACCATATGCAATCGATACAAGAACATTGACCTCCATCAACGGCTTTGTACAGTTGAATTTTCTCTACTTCCCAAAGTCCTAATTGCAAGAATACTATTACCAAAGATTTGAAAAATTTTGGAAATAAAAAGATGGGTATCCACTCATTAATTTCTTGTCTCTACAAAGTAAAAGTAAATCCTTTGCCAATGGTTAATAAGCTAATGTACAATGACTACATTGAGATACTCCAGAACCCTAATGTCTATAGCAACTGTTCAAAAGTTAAGAACAAAATGGAGGGGGGAAATCCATTTCTTAGAGAAATGACACAAAAGTTAAGCCAAAATCCATAATAATTCTGCATAGAAACATAGAATACGGTGAACACATAAACTATTGGCCCAGGAAGACATGCATTTAAGTGTCAAATATAGCATTCAACACACCAGAAATTATATCATAGCTGAAGTTTCTAAGGACTCAAGGAATACCTAATATTAAAGGCTTCCTTTAGCTGTCCTTTACTATCGAAAGGAATAACCTGCAAAACAGTAAACCATGAAAGTTAGTATTTAAAGTAATGATTAATAGCAATGCAGGAAATTTTTTTAACATGGAAAGCAAAAATCAACACACACACACACACAGAAAACGTGGAGGAATGCACATCAAACTACATACCTTGAACAACCCATCATACAGATGGAGTCCAATCAATCTACAATCAGGATCAATTATGCCAATCTGGAGCCAACGAAAAAGGAAAAATAGAAGATAAAAGATCAACTGGGATAACTTAGAAAGGAAAACATGTGAAGAGAACTTTCAGCAAAATAATAAGTGAAACCACCACAAGAATTCATGAAGAGATTTATTACCTGACCATTATCTGTAGGACGGCCTATACGATCAAAGACATCTCCCATTGCTCTACATGACAAATGTATAACTTCATCATGCAAGAATGTTATAAGTCAATTACATAAACAAATAACAAAAATTTCAGAGATCTATCTAGTTATATACACAAACTCTTTACAAGGCAAGATCTACCTTTTGCACAGATTGATTAAGCGTAAGATTACTATATCCTACTATAACAGTTTCATGAGATAAGTTTAAAACTGACACACAAGCAAAAAAACATGAACAATGTCAAGCATTGCAGTAAACAGAATGACTGGTTGTTTCTATTTGTGTAGAACTTAAACCTTGTAATAAGCTCAGAGGACTCAGCATCCCACTGGAGAACACAGAATTTGTATCTTTCAGTTGCAATGAATAGAAAATCCTGTGCTTCACCCTGATATGAGCAAAATTTATAAACAAAACCATGAACAGAATTTACATCACAATGCAACTATGTAGAACTTAGAAACAATAAATAACTCACATGAGGGCGAAAAAGTTCAAGAGTTGCAATTCTTCCGTATATGGGTACATCCAACATAGGCTGCACAAGAACATTATTACTTATTCTCATGTTCTTGATACCAAATTACAACCAGAGCATACATCTTAAAATTTCAAATTCTTCTTTATTTCCTTCTTGTACATTTAAAAAAAAAAGAAAGAAAGAAAGAAAGAACCCAGTTCATGCTGGATTCAAACATAATATCAAATAGAAAATTTACATTCATAGAAAGAGAACTTGTAAAAAAATGTAGAAAATACCTGCAGTCCCTGAGGAGTAAGCAAATGTATTTCAATACGAGTGCATTTCCTGAAAGGAGATAGGAATAGAATTTAATAATACACTTCAGTTACACAAAAAGGACTGACTGAACAATAAATTAAGCTTGAACTAAAAGAAAATCAGACATATCGAAATTATTTTCAGCATAAGCAACACAAGAAAGCAATTAACACAGGAAAAAGAAGGCAAATCCTCATAATCATGCCAACACAACTTCAATTAGCGAGAAATATATTACTAAAATAGACGAAACGAAACCCTAGCAGAAGGAAACAACATTAGAAAGTGAAAAAAATGGGAAAGAAAACGGTAAAATGTTAAATAAGGAGGCATAGAAGACGAAGAACAATCGTACGCAATAATGAGATTGAGCTCCTGAGGGCTGGTGAAATTGCCGACAGAAGAGTGAGTAACATTGGTGGGCTTGTGAGCCGTAACGACGTAGTTCCAAATACTCATTTTGGTAGAGTTAAAAGAGAGTGTTTCCTGGTGCTGTTGCCAAAATTTATCTGGAATTTTGAGGGTTTCCTTTTATATTCTTGGCTTCAGTTTGTAGTAATCTGTGTTGTGGCTCTCTCTCGTTGGAAAGAGGTGCTGCCGCTACTGAACCTAGACAAGGGCACACGTGTTTTCTTTCTCGATTTTCTTAAATAATATTAAAATTGTTTTTATCCCTATCTTTTGAACCGTTTAAATAATTTAACATTGTTTACCGAATCTTTTTTTCAATCAAAAACTATATAATTAAGCTAGAAACTTTAATAAATCGAGATATTAATGATAAGATAAATATTTGACTATCATATTATTGATATTAATTATTTAAAAGATTTTAAAGGTAACAACGGATTCAATCGGGAATTGAAGAAAAATTAATAGATAGGAACGCCAGAAAACTATTTTCCATTCAAGTTTTAATTTAATCTAAAAAGTATATTTACAACAGATAAAAAACTAAAACACTCACCCATTTTAAACTTTTGTTAAAATTATCGTTAAATAAAAAGACAAAACTATTATTTAATAATAATATTAAAAAATATATAATTTTATCTCATTTACTCACGGGTTTTAAAAATTAATATTTTACCTCATATCTCAACTTTGAAAAATGACTTCCCACCCCCAAATCCCTATGTTTTTCTTCACATCTCTGACTATCAGTGAATAACAGTAGTTGGAGGCCCTAAACTTTGGTGGACAACACTAATCATTCTTTACTGGACAACGAAGCATTGTCCATTCTAGATGACGCTTGTTATTCAAATAAGGCGATAAAGCATCGTCCAGATTTGGATGATGTTCATCATCTTCTGGAAAATAATGTCTTTTGGCATGATAATATAAGTCTTTTGAAAGGTTTGACTATCAAAAAGTCAAACTGTGAGACACTCATCCTTGACTGTGGGACGCTCGTCCTTGTCTATGGGACACCCATCCCTATGAGCTGACAATTTCAAAATCATGCTTGTGCAATTTTTAAGATGCACATCTTAGGGATGTCTGTCCCATTTGAAAGGACAACTATCCCAAATGTGTTTTCCAATGGTTATGAAACTCCACTTTGTGTCACATTTAGGGTTATGTATTCTAAACCTAAACTCATTTTTCACAAAGAGCATAGTAAGGATTGGGAGTCTTGGAGAGCTACTGGATGCCTGCCACTTAAAGACTAAGCACCATCAGAGGAGAGGTAGGCGCACTTTCCCTTTTCTCTAGTTATTTTGGCATGGTATATACACACACACACACACACATATGTGTTTATGTGTGTGTGTGTGTGTGTGTGTGTAGATTTGTCTTGTTGTTGCATGTGAATATTCATAATGCAGTATAATGGCATAGAATTTTGAAAACGTGATGATTAGGTTGATGAGTAATATATTTATTCTCTGACTTCATATGATTTTCGTTTGATGATGATTGATGAGGGATGGTCTGATGAATAGGATAAGTAAAGAAGTGTTAGGAAGAGTCTAGGGGTTAGATTACTGAATCGTTGGCAAAGTCAATGCAATTTTGAAAGTTACAGAGGTGGAGGATGCTCGTCCCAACAAGAATGGTGCGGTTGTCCCATCGTGAAGTAAAAGATGACATTTGTGGTCAGGCATAAGGGTAGATTGGTAATTTAATAGTGAGGAATATTGGGCACGTAGGAATTAGGTTAGAAGGGACTGGTCATCCTTCATAAAGGGGAGGATGACCATCCTCTAGGGTAGAACAATCGTCCTTTATGGTAAAAAAGGGTATGTTGTACTAAGGGCTAGTGAATAGACTTGTTGTCCTCTATACGATGTTAAAGGATGTAAGAGACATTCAAGACATCTATTCTAATCGAGTTCAAATAAGAGGCATCTGGGACATCTGTTTCATTGGTATATAAGTTATAAGAGGAGTTTGGGATGTCCAACCCAATTCTCAATAAAGTGTAAGAGACATCTGGGATGTCCTACTTGAGAGAATACGAGCAATGAGTTATGGCAAGCATCCAAGACGCTAGATTATATGAATATATTGATAGTTGGGTTGTCAATAGATATCCTAGGAATGCTCAATTGATTGCATGTTTGCTAGGTGTATTATCACTCATGTGTTTTGCTTTGGCTGGCTGGTAAATGTGAGGACAGAGTCGACGGGGAGGCTAGTAGAGCAACTAAGTGATGGCACAACCACCATCATAGACGTTTCATTTCATTTAATTAGTTAAATTGTTTTGGGATTCTTTTATACATTATTATGGTTTTATAAATTATGGATTTTAGTTGGCTATCTACCATCTTATGACATATTTGGACCTTAGATTTTATTAAAATCATCGAGGTATTTCATGAAATTGTTTTCTTGTAATGCATATATATGAGAATCTTTATTACATACGTGACACGTCATCCCAATAAATTACTCCTAAGGGTATGATATGGAGATGAGGTGTTACCTATAACACCCCATTCCAAAAGTCATATCCTTCAGGATAAAGTTGTATTAAATCTATGTCATGCATGTTCATTTATATCAATGCATATTAAATATTTTAAGTAAACATACACAACTCTCAATAAACTAAATAACATCAAGGCTTATTATTAATAGAAAATAATAACATATCTCATCATAAATTTCATCCTAAGCATTATAATAAAATCTCCAGTTCTCAAACTTTGTTATGGAATCAACCACTACACTTTACTTAGAGCTTTTATAGCTAACTATATCACCATTCAAACAAAACACAAAACCTAATTGGGATTTGTAATCATCTCAATTAGTTTAAAAACTTATGTCACTATAACCTTTTATAGTAAGTTCATATTCCCCTTAATTAATCAAGAATGCATCCTTAGTCTTTCTTAGGTATTTTAGGATGTTTTTGACAACCATTTAGTGTTTTTCATTTGGATCAAATCTATATCTACTATTAACACTTAAGTTGTATGAGACATCAATCCTTGTACATAACATGACATACGTGATTGATCCTACAGCTGAAGCATATGGGATCCTATTCATCTTATCTATTTTAGATTGCATACATAGACATATCTCTTTCGAAAGATATACACTATGAGACCTGGGTAGAAATCCTAACCTAGATTCTTCCATATTGAATCTAGTAATACTTTATCTATATATGTGTTTTGACTTAAGCCTAACAGTTTGTATTCTCTATCTTGGTAAATTTTAATCTTAAGAATGTAAACTGCTTCTCTTAAGTCTTTCATGGAGAAATACTTGGATAACTAAGCTTTTATCGATTACAAGTTCAATATGTCATTTTCAATAATCAAGATGTTATCGATATACAATACCATAAATATAATCATACTCTTATTGACTTTCTTGTACACACATGGTTCATCTTCATTTTTTATGAATCTAAACTCATGAACAACTTCATCAAAATAAATATTTTAGCTTCTTAAAGCTTGTTTAAGTCCATAAATGGACTTTTCCAACCTGCATACTTTGTTTGCCTATCCAATAAGAACAAAACCATCGGATTGTGTCATATTGACATCCTCTACAAGGTTTCCATTCAGGAAGACAATCTTTACATCCATTTGAAAATTTTCATAGTCGTAATATGCAACTATAGCAAATATAATCCTAATAGACTTAAGCATAATGACTGGCGAAAAGGTTTCATCATAGTCAATGCCATATTTCTGAGTGAAACTTTTGGCAACCAATCATGCTTTATAGGTATGCAAGTTACCTCTTATGTCAGTTTTCCTTTTGAAAACCCATTTGTACCCTAAAGGTTTTGTCCCTTTAAGTGCATTTATCAAAGTCCATACTTAGGTCTGATACATAAAGTTTATTTTAGATTTCATGATAACTAACAATTTATTAGAATTTGGATTTGAAACAGTCTTGTAGTAGGTTTTAGGTTTGTTATTATTGATGACAAATACATCACTGTGTAAGTTAGAAGAAAACCAAATCTCTCTAGCTCGTGATGTACTCATGTAAATCTATATAGCTTTTGTATGTGTTGAGGTTGTTCCACTAGAAATAAAGGAACTTTCTCATCATAATCATCTATCTATGATAACATATCATCGTAGCTAACATTTATGGTATCTTGTGGTATAGGAACTTCATTAAACTCCAACCTTCTCCCACTGGTTCTCTTAAGAATAAACTTTTTCTCAATGAACACATCGGTGCCAGTAACAAAGATCTTTTGCTTATTTGAGTGGTAGAAGTAGCATCTTTTAGATACCTTCGAGTACTCTACAAAGATACACTTTTAGACTTAGCACTTATCTTATTCAAAGTAAAATTCTTGACATAAGCTTTACAACCTCAAATCCTCAAGTATTCTAGATTGGGCTTTCGTCTACTCCACAACGATATAACATAGTTCAATGTAAAGGTAGCAGTTTATAAGCATGACTTTAGAAAAACATGGTTAGATTGGTAAATCTTGTTATGGACTTGACTATTTTCATCAAGGTCTTATTCTTCTATTCAAATACACCATTATATTATGGAGTACTAAGAAGAGTGAGTTGAGATACTATCCTAGTTTTCTTTAGGTATTGTCTGAATTTAGCATTCAGGTGTTCACCTCCTCGACAATTTGAGAATATTTTAGTTTGTTTCCCAAGTTGCTTTTCTATTTTGTTCTTGAATTCTTTGAATTTATAAAAGCATTCAGACTTATATTTCATAAAAAACACAAAGCCAGATCTACTGAAATCATCAGTAAATGTAAGTAGGTTTCTCTATATCTACTATGCACTATCATGGCCTACACATATCATTGTGAATGATCCTTAATAGTTTGGTCACCCTTTCACTATGTCCAATGAAGGGTGTTTTGGCCATCTTACCCAATAAACACGATTTGCATTTATCATATGATTGGAAGTCAAATGATTGTAAGACTCCTTATTTAAGAAGTCTTGATATATGTTTTGATCTTATGTGGCCTAGCTTGTAACGCCACAAATATGTGGTATTCAGATCATTCAATTTTAATCATTTATTGTGTTACATATTAAGAATTTCATTATCTAGTTTTAGAATATATAAACCATTATGCAATTCAGTTGTTCCAAATAGAATATTATTTAAGCTAATGGTTATAATATCACTAGTAATAAAAAATGAATATAACTCTTTGTCCAAACAGACACAAAAACTAAGTTTCTAGAAATAGAAAGAATATAATAACAATATTTTAATTCTAAAACTAGCCCAATGGGTAACCTAAGATAATAAACACTTACGTCTAATATAGCAACATGTGTTCCATTTGTAATATGCAGGTCAACCTCTCTTTTGACGAGCAATCTACTTTGTTGTAATCCTTGCATATCAGAACAAATATAAGAACCATATCCTATGTCTACAACCCAAGATGAACAAAAAGAGTAATTTATCGCAATGACAAATATATCTGGTAAAGGCTTTAATTATCTTTTTCTTCTTGTTTTCTAGAAAGGTTTTGCAATGTTTCCTCTATTGACTTGTCTTGCCACGATAGAAACATACAACTTTTCCCTTTCCCACACCACTTGTAGGGTGAGTAATAATATTAGGTTGCTTTTTCGTTTTAGGCTTGAGTTTAGCCTTAACCTTGCCTTTGCCCTTAGCCTTGCCTTTGTCCTTAGCCTTGACTTTTAATGCTTAGGTTTGAACTACAAGTAGATTAGTCAAAGCTACCTTTCATATTGCTTATTCAGTCTACCTGAGTGTATACAACAACTCTTTAAGGGTTTTCTCCTTTTCGTGCAGGTTAAAATTCATGATAAAATTAGCCTATGATTTGGGGAGGGATTTCAACACGAGATCAATGGTAAACTCATTGCCCATGCTTGCTAACCACTAAATGTAGCCAATCATCTTGACCATATAAGGGCTAACTTGTTCTTCTTCAGAGAGTTTGCAATCAAACAACACACTTGACACCTCATATTATTCAACCTTTGCATAAGTGTCATAGAACTCTTAAAAATGTGCAAGTATGGATTGCACATCATTTTCTCATGTTGTTGTTGATGCTTAGCTAATATGGAAGTCAACATGAGACATTTAACTTTCATAAAGTCATCAAGATACTTATTAAAAGTATCTTTTTGCTCTTGGGTGGCATCAGGACCAAACTTAGAGGATGACGATCCCTGATCTGAAGATTTTTATACCAATAAGTAAAGTTACTTCTAATGAGCTTATTTTCTTTTTTGAGAATTGATCGATATGTTGGGTTTAACATGGTGATTATATGATCTGTAATTTATAGATAAAAGAATCAGTTATTTTATTTTATTTATTAATATTCATTTCAATTATGGATTTAATAATTAAAATACTCATACTATTTTCCTCAATCCAATAACCCTCACTATTGTATTCAAGAAGTTCCGGTGAACTTTCTAATGGATAGAAACCCTATTGCATTAATTTTCTCCTTCGCTTTTAGTGAACAAGTTTGAATTAATCGAATAGGTAAATTTTAGATTAATTACCAAAAACCCATGATCTCAAGTTAAGTGTTACCCCTAGAAATCATGTAAACGGAAATGTGACTCTCGGTATTAGTAGGGTGGATACTACATATCTCTTTGTATCGACAAATGCATTTCTACTCATGCCCTTAACATATTTCACCTTCGCTTTGACGAACAAGCAAAGTACATTAGTTAGGTTGGACCTGACATGATTATCACCTAATTTTTCACTTAGTAGAAGTGTACCCTTCGCTTTGACGAAAAAGATTCCAATGAATAAAGACTTAATTAAAGTGTCATGTTGGAAGACATTAATTAAATCTTAGATTAATATTAAATTGTGGGTATTATTATTTACTCTCATTAGGTTTTAAGGCATATGTTAAGTGATATTTGCAAAATAATGTAGGATCGAATAGCCTAAGAGGGGGGGTGAATTAGGCAATTTTAAAACTATCTTTACCAAATTTGATAATTAAAGCAATTTATTCAAATTAAATTATGTTGCCTATTTTTAATCCAATATATGAAAATAACTAAAATATTTCAAATAATCAATACAATCAAAATAACATAACATAAAATATAAGTTTAAGGGAAGAGAAAATCAAACACGCGATGTATAGTGGTTCGGCTCAACCCGGCCTACGTCCACTCCTCCAAGTTTTCTCCCTTGGAGTATTCCACTAATCCTTGGTTGACTAAAACCTCAACCAAGCTTTTCTTCACAACCAAAATAGCTTCCAAGGTGCTATTAACCTTTACAAATATTGAAACTCAATTTCTCTCACAAGAAATTTTCTAATCTCTCCAAGAGTGAATCTCACTCTTTTATAACACGAATTTTAGTATGAAATTGAAATATGATCTCTCTCAAGAGTGTATATGAAAGTTAAAGCTTAGTACAACCAAATGCAAATGAAATTACAAAGTGTATGAGCAAGGGTTTTGATTAGAGAGAAGAATTTGCAAGTAAATAGCTCAAAATTAATTTGCTCTCAAATATATGAAAGTTCTTGGTGGCAAAAGTTATTTTCGAACGAAATTGATTGGGTTTATATAGAGGAAAATAAGGAAAGTTACCATCGTGCACAAAGATAGCCGTTTTAGTTTTCCAGAAAACGCACAATTCGATCGACCGGATGGAATTCGATCAACCGGATGGAATTCGGTCAACCGGATGTGACGTGGCACTAGCCGTTGGAAAAATTCAAACCAAAATTCGGTCGATCGAATTTCTAAAACCAAAATACATGGCTTCTGGACAATTCGGAAACTGATTCGGTCGGTCAAATTCGGTCGATCGAATTTTATTGCATTTTACCCCCTGAATTTTCAAAAATCATATTTGACCCTTAAAACTTTGAAAAGTGACAATTTAACCCTTTTTTGAAAATTCTTTCAAAACCAACTTTAAGATATGAAAATGTAGTTCACAAAACTTCATCATTTTAAAAGAATTGATAAACTTTGGTGAAAGAATTGGCTTAAACCAATAAGTTTGAAAAACAACATTTTAACCCAAAATGTGAAAGATATGAAAATGAGTTTTCAAGTGAGCTATCACATGCAAATAAATATTCTAATCAAAACGAATGCTCTAAATTACAAATATATCTACCTAACACTTGAGTTTTTCTTCAAATCTTCACTAATTCTTCAATTGACTCTTCTCTTTCATTTCCATCTTGAAACTCCTTCAAGTGCATTAGATAAATCCTTGCAATCTAAGCTTGCACTCAAGTAAAATCATTAGTCAATATGTTTAGGGACATATTAGTTTGTTATCATCAAAATAAGAGCATAATGACTCATTGAGTCAACAAATAAAACCTACACATATATTCTACAACGTAAAATTAAAATGTACCAGTACACAACCATAATAATGTCAAACCCTTCGAGCTAAGAAGAGTTTGATTGGTCAATCTAGGTGAATCTTCATGCTTGTCTTTTTGTCTCTAATCTTCAATTATTATATGACTAGATTTTCTAGTTATAGAATTCTAAGGAAATAAAAATAGCCTAATCTAAAAGAAGAATGGGGATAAAGGCAGAACGTGCAAGCCTAGTTTAGAAATTATAACCCAAAAATGAAATAGAGAATTTAATAAACATTCACAAAGGTTCTTTTACTTTGTACTAGGCATCATGTATACATACATCCATACATATACATATCAATTAAAAATTAAATTTTTCATTATTATTATCCCAAGTGTTAAATTATTTTTGGTCCTTGAAGTTTTACAAACCCTTAAAGCTCAAGAAACTCCCAATTTAGTCCAAATTCAACAAAACATGACTAAATTGGAATTTTCAACTTTTTCAAGTGTGTAGGTGTGTAGTTTAACTATGCATATGGAATTCAACCAAATTCCAGAATGTAGCACGACAAAAGTCATAGCTTGGGCATGACTAGAATGCAACCAAGGTGAAAGGCACCACGCACAAGGAGGCATAACTAGACCAAAATTGATCCAATCATGCACCTTG
Source organism: Mangifera indica (assembly GCF_011075055.1). Classification (NCBI taxonomy): domain Eukaryota; kingdom Viridiplantae; phylum Streptophyta; class Magnoliopsida; order Sapindales; family Anacardiaceae; genus Mangifera; species Mangifera indica. The sequence continues at coordinate 1,148,414 of NW_025401095.1, read as the reverse complement.
TGCACACATGCCTTAAAGCCATGAAAATGTCATGGTTGGACCAAATTATGGTTTAGCCATGCTGTGTTTTAATGTCATGCACCATGAGACAGTCACAACTAAACCAAATAAATGGTTTAGTTGTGCACCACTTATGGTGCAAAGGTTTGTCCACTTGGCACCTTCATGCATAGTTTAGAAGATGTCGTGCATGGATGGTTTTCTAGACCAAATTTTTTGGGTTTTCTAATGACGAACAATCCAGAAGACTCTTGTTCTTCCAAGCCAGTCATCAAGGTGAGGGAATGCAACATATAAATTGTACTCACACTAACAATAACCTTCAAATCATACAATCAACAAGATTCGTGCAATAACGCAAAACTTACAACTTTTAACCAAAATTCAATATGCAAATTTCAATAAAACTTAAACAAAAATTTAGATACCATCACTCAATAATTTTACATAATTTACGTTATACATGATACTTAACAAATCATGCAGCAACACGATTTGCAAATCATCGTTACCAGTTTTAGTCTTAATAAATTTGATTACATGTAGTCAACACATAAAATTAATCAAAACAAATAGTAGGTATATATTGTCATGAAAATATGTTAAACGATGTCCCTGATACCACTGTAAGGTTTTCATGGTCCCCCTGATCAGCAGCATAGTAGAATTAAAAATTTTAAAAAAATCTTAAAAACTCTAACCAGGATACCTGTTTCATGAATCATGCAAAACACTCATAAGGTGTTTCAGGTTTATACCTGTATTGGTTTCTCCTCCAAATCTTCACATGGCTTGAGACTGAATGTTATCCAACCCTTAAGAAGTGGTGCCTTGGTATCCATGCGGAACATAAACACATAAGAAACAATCAAGGGAGAAGGCTACTAAGGCTTCTTATTTGGATTAAGTGTGTTCACAGGAAGAAGGAGAGAAAAACAGAAAACTTGCAGCTAAAGTTGTTGTTGTGTATGTGTTCTTGTGTTATTTTAATTCTAACGCATGCTTTAAATATGTGCAGGTGTCCGAATATAGCAAGGATTTCATCCAAACTTGACACCCTCAATTTACATGTATGGTTGACATGTAACATGTACAACTAGCTTGTTTTATGACTTGTATGTATAATTCAATCATTTCTTTAACCAATATCTCTCAAGACTAAGACATATAAAAGTGTTTATCTCACTAGTTCCTTGATAAGAATTTATATATATCAATGACTAACATGGATTAGACAATAACCTCATCACATTGTGGTCACAAATTCAAATAGTTATAAATGTCATTTAGTATTCTCATGTGAGATATCTTCTCTTATGTTCAAGAGCAATGAATCTTTTATCAATCAATCGTAGCCTCCATGTATTTTCACAATATGATCGATTACTACTTTTATAGTTCCCCCAATTACGATATTACGTTAGATAGTGTCAAACTATACTGATCCTTACACGAGATTGTCTACTGACCTTAAGTCGACGGATCACATGCACCCTTGGTACTCAGAGGATTTATTTCATAGACATTAGAGTAATAATCCATATGAATATCCTCTGAGTAGTTCAGTTTGATAAACACGTCTATAATGTATACCTATGTATTACACCAAACTATCTACAACAGCTTTGACACTTGAGAATTGTCGCCACTTTTGGTGATGTCGCTTAACACTATGATAATCTCATCATTATTACATACACCCTCGTTCATTACAGACGTTTCTAAAATGCCATTGAATATATACATAGGGTTCTTTCGATCAGTCGTTTGATTCCCTTGTCATAGTTCTACCATTCTAAGAGCATGTTATTCATACAATCATATAAACAGATAAAATATGAATTGAATAACAATAAATTATTTATTCATTATTAATATAAAATTACATCCATAAATATCAAATTTGATTAGCTTTATGACATTTACCCTAACACTGACAAAATACATTAATTCATATAAATTAATTTATTCAATCCAAACATTTTAAGAACCTAGAAGTTATTTTTCATTATTTTAATACACCAACAAATTTGAAAAGCCATCATTAGTCAATTTTTTATTACATTTCTAAATTGGTTAAATTTATAGTTAAAAAAAAAGTCAAATGGCTATTTCCTATTTGAACTTCAGTGTAACAATGGTTTTTATCTTTTAAATTTAAAAAAATTCATTTTTCTACTTATTAATTAAAACTAAACGTTAGTTTTAATTGTTAAATGACATTTTGTCACTTTTACCATTTATAAGAGAAACAATATGATTTACACCCTTCCTAATACAAATATATTCCAATTTCACTCTAACAACCTCTATATATATATATATATATATATATATATATATATATTCCATCTTTTGTCTTTTCCTTTTTCTTCTTTCTCTCTTTTTTTTTTTTTTTCGGTTAAATAACTATATACATTGCACGAAGAAATGAGTTAATAGTAATACAACTAAAAGCTTATCCTCACGGATGGAGGATAGCACAAGCTCTAGAGTACAAAGAATCATCCCAATAACATGCCTGATAATTTCATCAGTGTCAATTCAAACATAAATTTCTCTAGTGCTAACTCACAAAACAATAATTATTAACATCCCAGGAGAATGAAACCCACAGACCACAATGGAAGCCAGCATTCAAAAGGAAAACTCAAAACAAAATAATTGAAAAATGCATATCTACATGTTATCCAACACGTAGATCCCATTGGAAGTGCCCAAGCAGTTTTGTTCACCAATGAACCAACAACATCCTTCATTCCAACCCAAAATGGAGCAGCACTTCAGAATTCGAAAGGCAGATCCAGGCAGCAACAGCAGGAAAGCAGGCTAACACCTAAGCAGAACCACAGCAAGCACAAGAAGGCACCAGTAACTATAATTGTGCTTGCTGCAAACAGACAAGCAGCACAAAAACAGAGAACGGGCAGAGAACCATACAGAACCAAGGTAGGGCTCACCGCACCAGACATGAGGAGCAGAGACTCCACAGCTTACAGATTATTCTCAACTACTGCACCAACACCGGGAAGGAGATCACACAACAGGCAACGAACTGAAATCTAAATTATGTTGAAGACTAGATGCACCACACTAGAAGAGAGAAACAACTCTCCACGACAAGTAAAACTTGAAATGCAAACCAAATGGATCCAGACACCAAAGGAGCTAACGAACACATAAATTGAATTAAGGTCTTCGACATGGATCAACACAAATGGGAATCGCCACAAGCAAGCACATTCAGAACCAAGAGAGCAGAACCTGCAGAAACCAAAGCAAGGGAACAGAAGGGCAACAACCAGAAAAGCAAAGAAATAAAGAGTATCAACGCCATCAACAACAAATAACAAGAGCCTAGGAGACACAAGAAAGCTACTAGAATCTATGCATTTGACACCCTATACTCAAGAAAACCACAACAAAGCAGACTCTCAATGACGACAATATTTGAAGCAGCAGTTAGGGAGACTCCAAACATCATGAATCAGGACAGAAAGATTAGTGAACCTTAAGTTCAACCAAAAGAAACTACGCATAAATTGAGGAAATCTTTCTATGTATGGATTGCCATCTTTCTATTTCATTGATAACGTTCTTTCGCTTTTTTTGAAAAGGATTTATGAGCCCTTACCTTACTCTTAAATATTTAACATCGAGTATCAATAATTCCTTCCAATATCTTTATCAATATACTGCTTCTTCTACACATTCATCTCCAACCCATAAAAGGGATTAACTAATAGTTAGGACTCATTAAAAAAATCGATAATCTACTAATGAGAAAACCTTTTCCTGCATTAGGAACTAATATCTATTTCTATTGATTTTTATCAGAATTCTATTTGAATCTATTTATTCAAATTATCTAATTTCGATTATTATTTTAATATCATTTTTTTTTCATTCTAGTTCCAGAAGTTTGACCCCTCCCTCTAACTTTTTTGTTTTCTTTGACAAATACGATAGTAACCATTGGTGTTTTTTCAGAATTTTCTGTAGACCTCTCTGAGATAAATAGACATCTCTGCGTCTTTGTCTCTCATAAGTCGTCTGATCCTCTCTATAATGACTTCTTTGGGCAAACTTTTCTTAGCAAAAATTCTAATATTTCTCTCATTCCAGATTTCGTAGACCGTGGCACCCAAGCAAAATTTTCCCATAACAAATTTCAAATGGTCACCTTTCCATTCCAAAGCTATTTCTTATTTTTCGGTCATTGAAAAACACCAAAAAAGAAGCCAACAGATAGATTCTAGATTCAAGATGTGAGTTGTGGGTTTAGGGCTTCAATAGTTATTTGAGTGTTGAATCCTACATCAATCATGTCTCAAGCATCCAACTCCTGCTTTGATGATTCTCCATGCATCTCCTCATTGAATCCTTTAACAGAATTATAATACTCTAGGTTTGATTTAGATACATGTTATATCCTACAAGTCTCTTTTGAATTGTATCGTGCAAACCTTGAATCTAAATGAGTTGAAAACAATATGTCCTTGTGAAGGTTCAAAATCTCTTTCTTCTTTCCAATCTTATTAACTGACTTGTTACCTTTTTAACTGTTAAGATGCCTAGTCTTGTGGCCTTTCATAACAGTTCTCTAGCTAAACCCTCCAAATTCAAAGCTAAAGGCATCATTGTCTACCAGTTGATCAGTGGCAACCAATTAAGAGGTCTCAAATTCTCATCATCACTATTGTAAGTGAACAATACCGAGGAGGCTCATTTTGCTCATAACTCTTCTCAACATGAACTCCACATCTTTGTTCCCTTAGAGTAATTATACAGTGTAATTAGTTCGAACAGATTCATATTAACTGTCAAAAGCAAGAATCATGGAAGCCTTATCATACAGTGAATCTATCAAAGAAGAAATCAATGGAAGAAGACAATGCGGTAAGGTGGGAGCAATTGTTAGTGTAATCTTCGAAGGAGACATCATACATAGTCATTGACTGAGTAATTGACGGGGGCAAGCAGACTGAGAACAAGATTCTAGTCTTGCCCGTCACATTTATAATTTTTGGTTTTATAATTATTAAAAGCTAAGAAGCACGAAAATGTAGTGTGCATTTTCACGAATCCGAAACGTTTCGATTTTTGAAACGGCTCGAAACTGGTACGAAACATTTTGGGGCCGTTTCGATAATTTTAGATAAAAGGGAAATGCATTTCTTTAACAGAAAGAGTTTCCTATGCATACCAGAATTCTGAAAGTGTATCATAAATGGATTCTGAAAGGATTTTGAAAGTAAATAACAAAAATAGTTTCCTGTACGTAATAGTCTTCTGGGCGTCTTCTCTTATTTGTTGTCAATCTCCTTTGTCGTCAATCTGCTGGGCGTCTTCTTCTTTTGCTGGGCGTCTTCTTCTCTTCTTTGTTATCAATCTCTTGGGCATCTTCTTCTTCTTTGAACAATGGCTGGAAGAAAGAAAACTCTGTGAAAAAAGTGTGCGTTTTCTTGCCCTTCTATGATACAAATTAGTTTATATAGATTTGAATTTAATGCATCTCAATCCCCAAGATTATAATTCTGCATGCCTCTCCCAGATTTGTTAGCTTTCCAAGATTTGTTAGTTTTCGAAGATTTTTATTTTTTTATAAAACATATATTAAATTATTATATATATACTCCATTAGCCTGTCTTTTGCTCAGTCAATGCATGCTTTCTTCCAGATGTGTCAACGTTGGAATTTTAATTTGTTATAAAATATATTTTAAAACATTAAATTATTTTATATGCTCTATTCCCCCTGATATATATATATATATATATATATATATATATATATATATATATATCATGAATATAATTTGTAATTATAATCCATAATTTATTTTATTAATAATTATTGAATATTTGATTTTATATAATTTAATCGAATAATTTTATAGTCTATAATTTAGTTATTCTTGTTTGATTTGAATATTATTTATAGATAAAAGTTTTCCTATAATTAAATTGATTTATTTATGTTTTCAATTTGTGCGTTTATTTCAGTTGTGTAGTAAGCTGTCAAGAAGAATAGTCGGTGATTTATGTGATTTTGTTGATTTTTTTGATAAATTCGAGCAAATTGTTAGTGATACTGAATTTGAGTTAATCATTAATGGATTCTGCTACTAGTAAGGAAAATTCTAATTCTAAAAGTAATAGTAGTAGTATGGGTTTTGCAAAAAAGAATAATGATGAAGACCAAAATCCATTGTGGAAATATGTCACAAAAATTCAGAAACTTGGAGAATCAGGGGGTACATGCAAATGGGTTTGTAATTTTTGTCATAAAGAAAGGCAAGGGACTTATACTAGAGTTAAAGCTCACCTATTAAAAATTACGGGGAAAGGAATCGGTGCTTGTTCTAAAGTGAAATTCGAAGATTTAGTAGAAATGAGAAAATTAGATGATGAAGCTACCAATAAGGTTTATAATTCTCAACCTAAGGAAGTGTCATTGCCTAGCAATACTACTAATGTAAATCAATCATTGTCTTTATCCTTACTGTTACCGAGTGGGTCAAATCTTTTTTTAAAGAAGAGAAAAGTTGATGATTCTCCTATTGCTAAATCTTTTGACATACAAACTAGAGCTCAATTAGATGAGAAAATTGTTAGAATGTTTTACACTAGTGGTCTTCCTTTTAATTTTGCTAGGAATCCAAACTATATTAGTGTCTTTTCATTTACAGCTAATCATTCATTGGGTGGTTATGTGCCTCCTAGGTACAATAAATTAAGAACTACACTACTTCAGTAAGAGAAAACAAATGTGGAAAGGTTATTGGAACTTATTAAAAGCACTTGGATGGAAAAAGGGGTTAGTATTGTTAGTGATGGATGGAGTGACCCACAAAGGAGACCTTTAATTAACTTCATGGTTGTTTGTGAATCAGGCCTGATGTTTATTAAAGCTGTTAATTGTGCAGGTGAAGTTAAAGATAAATATTTCATTGCTAATTTATTGAAGGAGATAATTGATGAGGTTGGTCATCAAAAAGTAGTTCAAGTAATAACTGATAATGCAAAAAATTGTAAAGATGCTGGGGAAATCATTGAAGATATGTTTCCACATATTTATTGGACTCCATGTGTTGTGCATACTTTGAATCTAGCTTTGAAAAATATATGTGCAGCTAAAAATGTGGAATCTAATCAAGAGACATATGATGAATGTCATTGGATAACTGACGTTTATGGTGATGTTATGGTAATTAAAAACTTCATAATGAACCATTCAATGCGATTGACTATGTTTAATCGACTTAGTCCTTTGAAATTATTTTCAGTTGCGGACACTTGTTTTGCTTTTGTTGTTGTTATGCTCAAAAGATTTAAATTAATTAATGGTGCTCTAGAATCAATGATCGTAAGTGAACAATGGGGACAATATAGAAAAGATGATCAAGGCAAAGCAAGATTTGTTCGTGATAAGGTGTTGGATGAGAATTGGTGGGCGAAGGTCAATTACATTCTTGCTTTTACTGCACCGATTTATGATATGATTCGAATGTGTGATATAAATAAGTCGTGTCTTCATTTGATTTATGAGAATTGAGATTCTATGATTAAAAAAGTTAAATCAGTTATTTATGAACATGAAGGAAAGTTTCCTACCCAAAATTCTCCTTTCTATTCAATGATCTATAGTATTCTTTATGATCGTTGGGCAAAAAGTAATACTCCACTCCATTGTCTAGCTCATTCATTGAATCCAAGGTAAATATCTAATTGAATTATATATTTCTTTCATACTTATTTGATATATTTATTTATTAAATTGGATATTAATTTGTTAACTATTTGATATATCTATTATTTGTGAAGGTTTTATAGTGAACAATGGCTTGAAGGAGGTGACGGTAGAGTGTCTCCTCATATGGATGAGGAAGTATCTATTGAGAGGAACAAATGTTTTAAAATGATCTTTTCTGAAGATGAGCGTGTTAAAGCATTGGATGAGTATGCTAACTTCTCCCTCAAAAGTGGACTGTTTGAAGATCCTGACTCAATTGATGCTAGATTTAATACAGAATCGATGAAGTGGTAAACATGTTTTGGTTCAAATGCTCCATTGCTTCAAAAGTTAGCATTCAGAGTACTTGGACAACCTAGTTCCTCCTCTTGTTGTGAAAGAAATTGGAGTACTTATTCCTTCATTCATTCAATTAGAAGGAATAAATTAATTCCAAAACATGCAGAAGATTTGGTTTTTCTTCATAACAATCTTCGTTTATTGTTAAAGGTTAACTCTAAGTATTATGATGGTAAGGAGAAGATGTGAAATGTTGGTAGAAATGACTTTGGGAGTATGGAAGATGTGGGAGTTCTTCAATTAGCCAACCTGTTATTAGATAAACCAGAATTGGAGTCTGTTTTTTTCGATGAAGATGCAAATGACATAATGGATAAGGAGAATGATCAAATAGAGAAAATACAATAAATATTTTACTATTTTTAAAATTTTTTTCATTATATTTTATTTGATGACTTTGATATTGACCCTTGGAAATTATTATTTTGATGAAATAATATTGAGTTTGTAGGTTGATTTATTTACATTTTGATAAAATATATGGATTTATATACATGTTTATTTTCCATTTTAAAATATGAATATATAAGTATTGATTTAATTTATATATACATGTTTCAAGAACTTGAATTTGTAATTTATTTTTGGTATAAAATTATTTTGTTATATGTTATTTTAAATTGGTTGAAAAAAATCAATTGTTGTATTTTTTTAATTAAAATATAGATTATTGTATTTTTTATAAAAATTTCATATTTATAAAAAAAACTCTATATTTTTTATATTTACACGTTTCTCCACGTTTCTGTTTCCTACTTTTTTAAGAAAATACGTTTCCACATTTTCGTCAAATGCTACATAGATTACAAGGGGTGGAAAAAAATTAACCAGCGTTGAATGTCGATGACATTTTTGCCTTGTCCCCAACTTTATTAAAAGTAACCTACTGTTTATTTTTTTACTCATTTCACTGTGTTTCTTTGTCCAGTCTTAATGATAAATAATGGATCGTCCAAAACAAAGTTGAAACGGAGCAATTATACAGGAAATAAAAATGGCGGAACAGAAGAATAATCATTAACTAATTACATTAAAACCCTTGGAGAAATTTACAGAGCACCTATGTTCTTGAGGCCAAGAACAACCCCAACCCCAATTATGTGACCAACCGAACCACAAGCCAAGGTGTCAGCCAGTGTGAACCCAGCTGGGTCACCTGTTTGCAGCCCTGAATCCCTCACTTCAAGCTTCAATCCTGCCGTCGCCTTCCTGTTTGCCGACGGTGCCAACCCAAATCTTCCTGCAAACAGCATTAGGCTTGTAGTTGTCACCATTATCTGTTCCCAAACCAAACAATCAATCACTAAAAAAATTTTGTAAAATAATCTTGTACTGTTACTTATATAATGACACTCTTACTTACCAAGTTTGTGGGTGATCCGATAAAGTCACAGCGTGCACCCAAAGCTCCCTTCCCCTTCTGCCTCATTGGTTGAACTGCCACCTACATAATCACAATTGAAAAAAAGACAAATAAAAGGGCATGGCTAAAGGACATTGCTGACTGACCAAGTAAAGAGAAGAAGCACTGACCAGACTTTGCTCTGGAGCGGCTGAGACTTGGGGTCTTAGCCCACTGAACTGGGGAAGAGTGGTCATAACAGAAGTGGCCATTTTCTGCTTCTGGGAAGAATTGATCTAAGAAGAAATGTGATGGATTGGCAATTTAGTTTGTTATATTTAGAATATTTTACCCAAAAAGGTTTGTAGGGTTATAAAATGAGCAGTTTGGCAAATTTTCATGGTGTCCACATGAGAAATTTGTGGCCTCAGAATGCTAGAATTGGATACACTTGGATACTGGTTTCTGACTTGGCATTTTGTCATTGGGGTTCACTTCACTGGATAAGATTTTGTGTTTTCCTAATATTTTGCTGGGCTGGATCTGTAAGGATTTATTGGGCTTATATGTGATATCATCCGTCTCATTGGATGGAAAAAAAGTAAGGTTGCTAAGAAAGTTTAGGGGCTCACAAACTATTCATTGTTCAACTCGTATTGGGCTACATTTGATTCAGTTATTATCAAGTCAAACTCAAAGTTGGCCAATTCTTGCACAACTTGATGATCTTGTAAGCTGTAATAATAATATTAATAAATTTCTAAAAGTTTAAAATATTGTACTTATATATTTAAATTCTTATATCTTGACTTTGAATATATAAGATAATTTATTAATATATATATGCTACAAAGTTTAACTGTAATTTCTCGAATCTAATTAGAGTTAATCGTTTATATCTTGAGCTCAAACTCGAACATGTTACTTCTGAACTAGTTAAACTCAAACTTAAGCTTAAGTATTGTGTAAACCTAAAGAGTTAATATTTCATTTCCTTCGCTTATGTTATACACCCACTATCATTATTCCTAAAATTAAAATTTAGATAATTAAATTTAAAATTCGGGAAAAAAATGAATATTCACAATGTAAGGTCTTGCTTGATTTCTAAGAAATCAGAAAGTGAAGTTAATACTTAAAGAAAGCAACATACTGTTTGTAATAGAAAAAATTACCTATCATTGAGCCTTTCCATAATGATTCTTCTAATTCCCACAAGCATTGTCAAAAATTATGTTTATGTGCATTGACATCAAATTTCTTGATTTCTTTCATCTTTGCTCTAAAGCACATGACTGTTGGTACTCCGAAAGCCTTCCAAAATAGGTTCCTCAACACTAGGGTAGACATGTCCAACATAATTTCTTTTTGTGTGCACAAGGCTACAATTCATTCAAGGTAGCCAAGTCATAAGCCCCAAGGCCCCAAGGAATAGATTGAGTGAAAAAAAGAGAATGTTTGATATATAAAAGAGTATGAGTTTAAATCTCTTTTGATAATATATCAAGTTTAAACTCTTGATTTATTTGATTAATAGGAAGTTCAAGGAATTATCCCTAAGTTTTCAAGTTATAACTACCAATACCACCTCTTTATATAAACATTTTAATGATAACCATTCAACTCTAAAAAGATTAGACCTTAATATAAATCCAAACGTTCATGTTTTAAAATATGCTTAAAAAAAAAAAATCTCTAAAATTGTGGTGGAGCCTTGACCTTTTCTTCTTCCTCTAACAAATCAATCATACCACCCAAAGTTAATATATAAATTGAACTGAGTAAAAGTATTTGTATTAAGTTGTGCAAAATAAAAGAATCGATTCTTAACTAGAAACAAAAAGATCTTACAAAGTAGTTAGAAGATACTCAAAACCTTAAGTTATCACAAGCAACAATATTTAAAACACTTACTCGATCAATCAACCTCTTTCAAGAAGAAGTATTGTTAAATCCAAATGCAAAATGGTCAAAGATGGTAAGGTACCTAATGATGAAGCACACACCTTCCAAATGGTTTGTATGTCATCATGAACATGTCAATATGAGTGACGAATTATTAAAAGAAAAGAGAAATATTTTTATAAGAAACTTTTGTTTCGAAGCTAACTCATTTGAATTTTCAAATGGATGGTTGGAAAATTTTAAGCATGACACATGCAATCCATTCTTTCCATCATTTTGGTGAGAGTCATTCATTAGAAAAAATTACTATTTTGCCATCAATAAGAAAATAATTAAACAAATGGCCAAAGGACTCTTTCCCACCCAAAGTATGTTATTATCTCAAAGTTCGTCTTGTTAACTTTGAAAATCTCATTTATCCACTCATGAACAGTTAAAATTAACAGAATCCTAACCCCTTAAAATTTTATCTCTTTTTCCCCCCTAACCTCTAAAAACTAACCATTTCCCCTAGTTTAAGTTTTAAAAAATTGCATTCCCCCCCCCTAGGATTTAGCTTTCCATCTTCGGTGCCAAATTCGGCTCAATCACCGACAACGAAGCTTTCCAAAGGCATCACCATACTTCGGTGATCTCTCTTTTCTCCTCTGGAATGCCGATGGTCCGAGATTTGACCTGAAAAGTCAAAGAGCTTCGTTAGACAATTTTTAGGGGTTAGGGGGGAAAACTATATTAAATTTTAATTTATTTTTAATATTATAGATAAAATAATGATTTTACTCTTTAAACTGTTAATTTTAATAACCCATGGATGGGTAAATGAGATTTTTAAAGTTAACAAATAAAAAGTTAAGATAAGAGTATACTTTGGGTGAGAAATAGTCCTTTGGCCTAAACAAATAGGTTCAGGAGGAGATTCACAATATGGATGATATTAACTTATTTTATTGTATCCAACCTAATAGCTCTCTTGCAACAAAGCAGTTACAATATCGAAAGCAAAATAAAGAGAGGTATATAATTGTAACTTATCTGTTGTGATGGTGATGACTTTGACAAACTCCGACTTGGGGTCATCAATAAGTTTCTTTATTCAACATCTTTTAAGAATGTTAAATATGATCATTTCAATTACAGCCATTGAACGAATTCAAATGCATGGTTTGATAGTCGTTTGAATAGCAATGTCTTCCTTATTATATTAGATAATTGTACTGCATATGGCAAAAAGGAAAATCTCCCCTACTTCATCACACAATTGTTTTGTTCCTACCACTAAATAATAGCACTTCCAAAACCTAGTTTTATCAAAGGTTATTATTGTCAACATATAAGCACCTACTTTTAAAACAAATAGAGGAGCGGATCATAAACAATTGCCTCTTATTTAGAACACTGCAAAATTAGGATTTTTCGATACGGATGAATTGCTAGTTAAAAATGAAATGGATAAGAGAAATTAAATGAACAAATTCACAACTTCACTAATAAAATTGAATTACGGGTATTTTTAACGATAAGAACAAATTCACAAATGAAGAATAGTAAGCTAAATTTCAGGCTCATGTTTAACGAAAAATAGTGGGCTAAATTTTTTGCCCAATCAATTAAAATTTCCATTAATATTTTTATTAATAATAAAACTATATATATTCATATTATTGAATACATAAAATAAGTATATAAATAATATATTATCTAAATAATATATTATCTGATGATTAAATAATTTTAAATTAATATTAAAATAAATACTTTTAACATCGCACTTCTATCTCAAAAATCCTGAAATCTTATATGTCATTTAAAATGATATTAATAACTAAAATAAAATTATATATGTCTAATTTTGAAAATTCAATTGGGTGATTTTCAATTAAAAATAAAGTATCATCAAATCACTTGATGACACATTGTCTAAATATTCAATTAGATACTTAAAATTAAGTACACATAATATTGCTCAACTAAAGATAGTGTAATGGAAATAAAAGTTTTTGTATTGAGATACAAAGGATTCAAGGAAGACAAAATTGAAAGCTTTCAATTGCTCTTCAAATTTTGCATTAAAATATAAAGGTTACAAGCATTATAAATTTGAAAATCCTTGCTTTTTAATTCAAGCTTTATTTTTGTTGAAAATCTAGTTTGAAAAAGTAGAAATTACATGTTAAAAACTGCAAAACAAGAAAACGAATTATGTTCTTGAATTAACCATATTTCTTATGGCCTTTTTGGTCTATTATTAGGAAAACAATAAATTTATTAAACCATACAAAGACCAAATCTTTTTTTTCAAAAAATTACTGTGGGAAGCCAGAAGGAAAATTGGTGATACTAAAATCTGAATGGATAATTTGGTTAATATATTTATTTTTTACTATTTTTAAATGGTGTCATAAAAAATGTTAAGCTTTTTATTTTGTTTCTACAAAGCAAAACATATGAAAATTAACGTTTTCCAAGTATTTGTCTAATATTTTTTATTTAATATTTTAAGTTTATATACTGAAAAATAAATATAAACATCTTGCTGAAATTAAATGTTTGATAGAAATGTTAAAATGATATGAAAAAGCATACAATTGAAAGTAACCCAAAAAAAATAAAATTATTAGCATACAAAATTGAAATAAATATGTATAATTGTTGGCATTAACAGAGAACAACTAAAAAAAAAAAAATTGAAACATCTTTTATTAAATGAAAACTTTAACAAAAAATAAATTTTCCAATATACTTAATTTTAGCAAAAAAGGCATGATTAAGATATAAGTTTACCCCTAGGATTACCCAAATACCCTTGGTTTAATCGGCTTTAAAATGCTGGTTTAAGGGGGCCTTTTTAAATACTTTCCATAATTCTCAATCTGCTTTGAATTAGTTAATCAGTCCCATGACACCAAAGGAACAAAATGAATCTTACCCTGAAATATGGCCTTCATAGAACAAAGACTATCAGAATAGGTCAGAAGGATATGATGCAACAAGCTGGACTTAACATACAATAAGAATTGATATAAGAAGTTGACCTTGTGAAATCTTAGCAATCAAGGCCCACGGTGGCAAAAATAATCAACAATATGGTTGTGTTAGTGAAAAAAAAAAGAGAAAACTGGACTTCCATATTACAAAGAACATAAGCAAGAGAGGACTGAGTATAGACATGGCCATCAGCTTACCAGAGCAAATCAGTCATCTAGAGAAGATGAATATATATGTGTGTGACAAACGAGGCTCTATTGACTGATATTCACTGGAATAACTAACACTTCAGCAGGACAGAGGCCAAAAGTTTATAAATTTTGGAGCTCCTCATTGTCTGTACCTACACTTAAATTTCCTAGGTGATCTTGTATCTACACTTATATTTTTGACATATGGTCCTATAACTACCGATACATTTTCGAGTATGATCCTATATACACACTAGCATTTCAATATTTGAACAGAAATTAGTTCGGCCATGAAATAACATTGAACCAGTGACTAACTTACCAAAATCAAACCATGATAATAAAAATGCTCCTAAAGTCTCCTAAAATTGTAATTTAGTCACTGCATGTCTATAGGATGGATGACACCTGAGGAAAAAAATGCTTAGAAGAATGTTTGAAGCATCCACATAAACCGCAATATAGACTTTTCTGACTAGAAACCCTACTTTCCGCTTAATGAAATACAAACCATAAAGTTCCATCAAGAGAAAACAGTAATATACAAGTTATTTCAGCCTTATCCTACAATGTTGTAACATATTTAAAGCAGAACAGAGATAATTATAAAAGCTTGGTAAAACTAAGGAAAAATAAATGCCAACGTCAAACAAATGGTCAAAGGTCAGAAGATGACAGAAAGCGAATGACTCAGATTGTAACAATAAAATCAAGGCAATATAGAACAAAAATAGACATATCTTGACCCATTTGAATAGGAATGCAATTAGAAGGCATGCATTAATCTAACCTAACTATTGTTAGGAAAAAAAATTAAAGAAGCTGCTGTCACAATATGGCAACATACAGATATGTAGTCTCCAATAGGATGAATGCAGCATATTCATTATATAGTGCAACAAGTCAAACAATGCGACAGAAAGAGAAAACTCCTAACAAAAACACAATAATAGGATAATAATAAGTTGCTTAAAACACCTACATGGCAAGACTATTTGTCTGAAAAACCCTTTTTGTTTCCATTGGCCAAAACTATGAAAACAATACATATTGTTCTATTATAATACCGTCAACAAATTCCTCAACTAGGGGAGGAAGAGAATCATGTG
Organism: Mangifera indica; assembly: GCF_011075055.1. Lineage (NCBI taxonomy): Eukaryota > Viridiplantae > Streptophyta > Magnoliopsida > Sapindales > Anacardiaceae > Mangifera > Mangifera indica. Next base: position 1,132,787 of record NW_025401095.1, on the reverse strand, counting down.
ATTCTAAATCACTGCCAAACTCAAGGCAAGCTTACGCGTGACAAGAACATTGGGTTGAGATCAAGGTCTTCACTACAAAAGTTTCACAACACCTGCCACAAGGAAGAAATGAAAGTCAATTTACAGCTAAATCCACAACTACCAAACAGAATACTAGTTCCAATGCCAGAGGTAAGCCCAGCTTCACATAACTAAATGCTTAGTTTGGCTATATAATCATCAAACAGTAACACAATACTAAATCTTCAATCCAATAAATAGTTTCCTTCCAACAACAATAACCTTAGACCACAAACATAATAATTCAATCAACAAATCCAATAAAATTAACAATCAAGAAGTGGGCATACCCATCACTGTTGCTGCCGTGGAGGATTTCCGGGGGGTGGTGGCATCCCAGGACGAGGTGCAAAACCAGGAATTGAAGCACCAGGCGGTGGAGGCATCCCCGGACGAGGAGGTGCACCCGGCATTCCCGGACGAGCTGGCGGAGGAGCAGGAGGCCCTCTCATCATTGGCCCAGGTGGAGGCGGCACCATTGGTCTCTGAGCCCCAAACTGCTGTGGAGGCATCGGGAACTGCTGGGGTGGCGGCCGAACCCCAAAAGGAGATGGGACCGGCTGCGGAGGGCCCCGTGCCATTGGTGGTGTAGCCTGTCCCGGAAACATTCCAGCTGGAGGCATCTGACCAGGCGGACGAATCACAGATGGGGCAGCTGGCGGGTAACTGACAGGTGGTCTGGCGATCTGTGGCTGCATCATGGCAGGAGCAGGACCACCAACGCCACGAACGGGTCCAGCGAGACCCGGCTGGGCTTGGACAAGCGGAGCAGTGGGGACTCCGCGGCCAGCGGCACGGCCAATACCGGGACCAGCAACAGCAGAGGCGGAGACGGCCTTTGCACGTGACTCTTCAGGAGGAGGAGGACCTTCAACGGTCATGGAAATGACTTCTTCACCCCTGAGAAGGACGAGACCCAGAGTGCGACGGTCCTCACGTTCCTCATTGTTGTTATTTTTCTTGCCCTTAGCTGGGGGAAGCTTACGAAACTCTTCAGTGTCACCGAGAACGAGATTCATGTGACGGTCAAAGGCCATGAATTTTCCGATCAGCTGGCGACCGTCTTGGATGGTCACGCGCATCCGGTAGTTTATGAATTGAAGCATCTTCGAACTCTTTGACAACGACATTATAAAATTGTTGGTACTTACTGTTGACTCTTAGGGTTCTTGGATTTAGCCTTTCAGGCCTTTCAGGTCGTCTTCGTCTTCAAATCGAAGACCCGTAAAAAGTCTGAGGTTTCGATTTTAGGGTTTTATCAGTCTGGTCTTACTAGAACTATTTGAATGTTCCGGTTTTCGGGCGGAGTAGCGAACCGGATTTTATGGACGGGCTTGGGCTTACTTGGATTCCTCAAATTGGGCAGGTCTAAAGCCCTAAACGTTAGTAAAATTTCACACAACCTTTAACTTTACACAATCGAATAAAAAAAAAGATTGGAAAAAAAATATGATTTCGATATAAAAAGTAATGTAGGTTAGGTTGACTCTAAAAAAAATCGAGTCATATTTGGATTGACATAAAACTAACTTGATTTGATCTGAATTAATTTGAAAATTTTAAATAAAATATTGTATAATATCATAATAGTAAAAATTCACTAATATCTTTTATTTTCTTTAATCTTTATTCCCTAATTCGAATAAAAAAAGAAATTTTTGTTGTATCACTAAAATCTGCATCATTCAAAGATAATCATTTTAATTTAAGAATTATTTTTGGCAGACTTATAAAAAATTATTTGTAATTTATTTATTTTATTGGTATGTTATAAGTACTACTTGTTTAAACTTATTAAGTTTGGTGTATCATATTCGTATATTTGTTAATGGTTTTAATATTTATTATAATAGTTATATTCATCGTATATATTGAAAATTAAAATTTTTAAATATTTGATAAATAGTTGTTAATTTCATTGGTTATTAATTGTATTATTTTGAAATTAAATTTGTCAATTTATCTGGATTATTGATTATGATATTATGTTTTTTTATCCCTACAATTAATCATATAAAGAGACAATGAATAAACTATTAGTATTAACTTAAAATAGAATAATATTCTTTTAACAAAATATTGTTTCACGTCAAACTATCATTTTATGTATTATGTTGTAACAAATCATGTTATTCATTGACATTTGATAAAGTGTATTGTTTTCTGACAAATTATGTTATTACATATTATGTTTTGACACGATTTTATTTGTTACATAGTTTAAATTAATTCGAATCAGATTAGGTTAGCTTAATAATATTCTAATTTAGTTTAAGGTTAAAAATTTTTAATACAATTTTATTTTGATGGCATCAATGGTTATATTATTCAATTTTGATAAGTTAAAGTACATTATTTAAGAGATTTAATATTTTTATATTCCAAAATTTTTATCAATATCTTTTACTTTATTTTTAAAATTTTAAATGATTAAATATTTCACTTCTTAAATTTATGCCAAGTATAGTCTATCAATGGTTGGAGACTTATACTTTATAAATGAGTGATCTTTACGAATAAAAACTTTTGGTTTAAACTTGGATTGACTATAAAAATAAAAATAAACTCCACATTATAATTTTTTACAAATTAGTAATTTTATCAATACGTATGATGATATGTAGTTAGCTAAAAATAATTTAAAGTAATTAATGATCATCAAAGGATGATTATCTATACATTTGATCTGTAAGATATTGAAAAGTAGATTACATATTAGAAATTAAAATCCATAAGGATTACTTAAAGAAACTTTTGATTCTATTACAAGAGCATAATATTCAAAAAAATTTAAAATAATCCAATATGGTAAGCTATGAACCTATTGATACTTTTGTATCAAATGACAAATTATTGAAACTAGAGATATGTCTCAAAATTTAAAATGATTCAAATGTCATTGGATATATTATGTATGTTAGGGTGCGTACATACCTAGATATTTGTTTTTTTTGTCAAGCTGGTTAGTCGATATAAGTCAATATTGAGAAGAGCGCTGAAATGTTGTCTATAGAATGTTGATATATTTAACAGGCTTTATGGATTTTTTTAAAGATTAAATTTGCGTTTGATTGGCTATTTAAACGTCAGTTGGGAAAGTAATTTAGACCAATACAAATCAATTTCTAGGTATATTTTCTTACTCTAAAAGAGCCCATATCTTAGAGCAATAAGAAATAAACATGCATAACATTATCCACAACGGAGGCTGAGTATATAGCTTGTTCAGTGATTATGCAAGAGAATGCTTGGTTAAGAAGATACTTCATGAATCTGGGTAAACAAAACGATATTATCGGAGCAATGGTTATCTGTTGAAATAAAAGATTCTAAATTTTTATAGGATAACCAAACATATCGACACTAGACACAATAGTTTAAGAGACATAATTTTTAAGAGGAAAATGAGCATACAATATAATTTTATACATTGTATGATCACTAATCCTTTAACCAAGATCGTTCCAATAAAAGTATATTTTGCACATGTTAAATTTCTTGGATTATATAAACTATGATTGATAAGTAGTTGAACTTATATATTGTACTGGTGACACAATATTGAAAACCATGAATTCAAGTTTATTTTGTATTTGAACTTGCATCTCAAAATTCTTGGGTTTTCATTACATACATATAATTTTTAGCTTAATATGATTGTAATGTCACACAAGTTAGATATTGACTCACTCACATGAGCAGTTGCCTTTGGCGTTGAGAGTGCATACAAAGATGAGACATTATTCTTGAGAAAAGTGATACTGAAAAAACGTACCAATGAGAGACAAATTTCTTAAGAAAAAATTCATCTTGATGGTCAATCAAGATGAGATCATAGATAAATACATTTGAAAATTATCAGTTTGGATTCCTCATGTCTAAATAACTTATGAATGTCATATGTGAGTTCTTAATATGGATACATACTGTAAGTGTAAAGATAATTAAAAACTCAGGCTAGGCGTTGAGTGTAGCGGTTGAACTAAGATCTGTATAGTATTGGTAATGATGTTTGATAAAATACACATTATAACACATGATTCATACCATGTGTGCATAAGTAAGACGAATAGTTAAAGTAATAAGATGATGAATCCCTGCTATTTTATTGTGTGAGACTTTATAAGGATTACCTCATCTTGGTACCCTTTAACTCTTTTTTATTATTTGATATTTACTCATACTATTGCAATCTTAGCTTAGTACCTATGGCCACACATGATTTGGTCTATAGAATATGACTAAAAAAACAACTAAGTTTAAATTAAGAATTTCGAGTAGAAGAAGAAGAAGAAGACTTATATATTACGTGTGCCCATTAGTTGGTCGATCATGTCATTCATATAGGAGAATGGACTTGATCATGGATACATAGGAAAATAACATAATGATAAATAAGGGATTAAAGAGAGCTAGTGTTATTGAACAATTTTGAGGTGCTGTGAGCCTAATGCTTTATTTTGTTTTTATTTGGATTGAAGCAGTTATGTTATTCTTAATAGATGCATAGTATTTAGCTCTCAAATATAGGTTACTCGTGAGGTCACACCACACATTTGCAAGCATGAAACGTACTATTATATGAGATCTCTATAGATAAGTATTTGGTTTAAGTTTTTTGTCATTTGTGAGTGGAAGATATTAGGTCTGGGTTTACCCATGATAGGTTGACCCGACTTGGTTTACTTTAACTGCCAAGGACAGTTGGTGTAAGAGAGTTATTAGTAGTTAGACATCTAGTTAAATATCCAAACTACCTCCCTAAAAAACGTGATGACACTATTTTCAATAATAAAAGAAAAAATTCTTCTTCTCTTGGAATCTAAAACACAAAGAGATTAAGTCTCCCAAAAGAAATGAAGTACGAGGGTAAGTGGGGTCATGGAAATAACTCACATCAACACCTTTTGCTGTGTATGAATTGCGTTTGTCATGAAATAAAAGCCAAGTATGCCGAATTTATATTTACATAATTGATTTTTGGCATGTTAAATGTTTCCAATAGGATGTAATTTTATATTACTCATTAATAAAAGGATTTATTGTGACTGAATTGATATGTTGTTTGTTTATATGATTGTATGAATAACATACCCTTAAAATAGTGGAACTGTGGCAAGAGGATCAGAAAACTGATTATGAGAATCCTATGTATGTATTAAGTGGTCATTCTAAAAACGTTCATAAACCTGACATTGCAATGAATAAAGACACCTGTAATGATGATGAAATTATCATAGTGTTGTGTGATCCCACCAAAAGTGACGATAATTCTTATATGTCAAAATTGTTGTAGACAACTTAGTGTAATATATGAGTGCATCTTATAGATGTGTTTATCAGACTAATACGACTCGATGATATCTACATAAATGGTTGCTCTAGTGTCTACAAAATAAATCCTTTGAACACCATAGGCTTATGTGATCTTTTAATTTAAGGTTGCTAGACTGTCTTATATAAGGATCAATATGGTTTAATGCTATTTAACGTCCTACCATAATTGGGGTAACTGTAAAAATAGTAATCGGTCATATTATGAGATACATGAAAGTTATGGCTAATCAATAAAGGATTCATCACTCTTCAATGCAAAAAAAAAAAAAAAAATCTCACATGAGAATACTAAACGATATCTATGATTGCTTGAATCTATGGTCACAGTGGAATAAGATTGTAGCCTAATCCGTATTAGTTATTGATGTGTATTAGTTTATCTCTCAAGGTTGAAACATTTTTATGTCTCAACCTCGAGAGATATTGATTGACAAAATGATTGAATTGCACATCACTATGATGTTGTAAAAACTTAAGAGATGTCAATTGACACTCTATCATCTAAGTGACTATGATACTTTGCTAGAGACCAATCTTGGTTTTTGTTCGAATTCGCCTTGAATCCAAACACTATTGACTTGATAAAGAGTTATGGGTCATACGCATAAGAGAGCTGACTCGAACTTAGATAAGTGGATTGTTTGTTGGCAATCTAGACATTTAGGGTCGAGAGAGAGACCTATAACTCTTTGTTGACAGCCATGCACTTGGTGTGATAGTGTTTGCCATACAAGTGCATGATGCCTGTTGGCACTTTATAACACAATTGCGTGCCATTCATGTAATTTTAAATCCACAGACATACATGTGTGCCAATCATGCAAGGCTTGGGCATGCTAGCCAACATACATATGTGTGCCAACTGTGTAAGCCTTAGTAATATCGATCGGCACATATATGTGTGCTAGTCATGCAATTGGCCTTGGGAATGCTGACTGTGCACTTCACATGCCAACCGTGCATGTGTGTTAAAGGTGTCATGCACGCTTGGAATTCCAATCGTTCTCAGATACCTATACATATATAAAAGGCATGTTTTTCATGTAAAAAGAATACAAATAGACAAAGAAAAACCCTAGCCGCCAATTATGCATTCTATCTTCTGTTTATGTTAGTGCTCTAAGTGGATACCAAGGTGTTGTCTTGTGAGAGTTGGATAATATACTTTCTTTAGCCACCTGAAGGTCGAAGGAGCTATAACGCAAATATAATTCTAAAACACCCAATGAGTGTTTCACATGTTTTATGATTATTATATTTAAAACGAGTATCCTGACTAGGTTTTTAGGATTGTTTTAGTTTTTAAATTTTTAATTATACTGTGCTACTAGTTATTGACGTCTTGAAAACCCTACAATGGTATCAAAACCAACGTTTAGCATAATCTTTATGAAAATTATACCTGTATTATTTTGATTAATTTTATGTGTTAGTTTCATGTAATTGAATTAATCAAAACTGGACATAAAATTGATAAATATGACTTTTAGTTGTATTATTGCATAATTTTTTGAGTATCATATACAATATAAATTGTGTTAAATTATTGAATAATGATTCGTGATTTTTGCTTGAGTTTTGTTAACATATTAAGGTTAATCTTGGTTGAATGCCATGGGTTTTGTGTTGTTGCACGAAATCGCCTTCGAATCAAGCTGTTTTCATGATTTTAGGTTGTCACCAGTGTGAGTATGGTTAACGTACTGTATTTCCTCCCCCAACAATTTGCTTGCCAAATACTAAGAGGTTTTCTGGATTTTTTGTCACTAGACAAGATCCAAAAAACAGGTTCTGGAAAAATCAACTCTGCACGGCTAGAAGCAAACCATGCATGATAGGTGTCGAGTGCACACACTCGGTACCACATGAATATTAGATGAAATTACTAATTTTTTTAAAATAGTAAGAGTTATCAGTTTAAGGAAAATAGTAGGAATATTTTAATTATTACTTATATAATTAAAATAAATATTAGATAAAATTATTAATTCTTTTATTTGTAAATTATAAATAACAAAACCGCCATGTCATACCCTATGTATCAATCAATTTTCAAAAAAGAAAATAGACTCATTGTACCACATGAATATTAGATAAAATTACTAATTCTTTTAACATAGTAAGGGTTATTAGTTTGAGAAAAATAATAGAAATATTTTAATTATTAAATATGTAAATAAAATAAATATTAAATAAAATTATTAATTCTTTTATTTATAAATTATATATTACAAAACCATCATGTCAAATCTAATATATCAATCAATTTTTGAAAAAGAAAATAGGTTCACTGTACCGCATGAATATTAGATAAAATTACTAATTCTTTTGAAATAGCGAGGGTTATTAGCTTGAGAAAAATAGTTGAAGTATTTTAATTATTAAATTTGTAATTAAAATGAACATTAGATAAAATTACTAATTCTTTTATTTGTAAATTGTAGAACACAAAATTGTCATGTTAAACCTAACGTATTCATCAATTTTTGAGAAAGAAAATAACTCATTGGAAGCAATTTCATTGATTGATATATAAATTTTTGGATTATTCTATGTTAGGAGAAGAGGTTATAGATCCTCGAAAGGTCATTATCCCTTAAATCTGGTCCTGATGCCATCTAAGAGCAAAAAAATATTTTTAATAAGTATCTTAATGACTCTGTGGAAGTTCAGTACCTTATGCTGACTTTTATGTCACCTAAACTTAAAAAACAACATGAGGAAATAGATGTGCAACCATACTTGCATACCTTCGAGAGTTATATGACACTTGTATGAGAGCTAAACGATATGAGGTGTCCAATGCACTATTTGATTGCAAATTCTCTAAGGGAGGATAAGTTGGCCTTCATGTGGTTCAAATGATTGGCTATATTGAGCGGTTCATAAGCTTGGGTTTTATCATACACAATGAGCTTGCCATTAACCTAGTATTGAAATCCCTCCTTCAATCATGGGCTAATTTTATTATGAATTTTAAACTGAATAAAAAGGAGAAAACCTTTGAGGAGTTGTTGTATATGCTTAGGCAAGCTGAACAAGAACTATGAAAGAGAGTTTTGACTAATCTATGTGTGGTTAAAGACAATGTTTTAATAATCGGACCGGGACATAAATCGTTTTGAATACTAGTTTCGGTCAAACTAGTTAGACCGTTTTGACCGGTCGGTCCAACTGAAGATTTAAAATCCCAAGTAGCCACTAAGAGACCAGTAGAAGGTAATTGGGCCTAGGCAACTAGTAGAAGACATGACACCCAAGAAAATCTGGAAAATTCATAAACAAATCAGTAGAAAACTTGGCAAAGAACCACAGAGAGTAGCAGTAGGAAGAGGGCAAATGGACAGGAGACAAGTAGCAACAAGGAAAGGCTTCTCCAAAATCCCCAGGCGCAGGCAAGGAGAGGTAAAGAAAACTGACTTCAATGTACTGCACCAGCTTAAGAAAAGGCCACGAAAGCACACTTCGGCTGAAACAGACATAAGCAACATACTAGAAAGCATCCAAAGCATCACCTAAAAACAGCTCCTTGACAGGAAAATGCAGCCAAAGAGGAAGGGAACCCAACAACAAAAAGCTCTAGGAAGTAGCAGAAACCACTGAGAGAAGGAGGAAGCGAAGCATTGGCAGGAAAATATTAATGCAAAAACCGGTCCGCCCGCGGTTTAAACTATGAAATCATTAAACTGTCGATCCGCCCGCAGTTTACTCCAAAAATTAATTAAAAACGGTTTTGTCTATTACAGAAACTGCTACAGTACCCGGTTCAACGACTGGCCGGTCCGGTCCGATTCTGTAATCCATGGTTAAAGACCAAGCATCAAAAGTCAAAGCTAAGGCTAAGGCTAAACTTAAGCCTAAAACGAAGAAGCAACTTGATACAGCTACTCATCGTATAGGTGGTGTGGGGAAAGGAATGGTTACCTACTTCTATTGTAGTAAGACAAGTCATTAGAGGAGACATTGCAAGGCCTTTCTAAAGAACAAAAAGAAAAATACAACTAAAGCCTTTACTTCAAGTATGTTTTTCATTAAGATAAACTATTTTTCTTGTTCAATCTGGGTTGTAGACACAAGATGTGGTTTTCATATTTGTTCTGATATGCAAAGATTATGGCAGAGTAGGTTAGTTGCCAACGGAGAGCTTGACCTATATATTGGAAATGAAACACATGTTACTATATTAGCTGTGAAGATTTATTATCTTAGATTGTTGACTAGGCTAGTTTTAGAATTAAGAAATTGTTATTATATTCCTTTCGTTTCTATAAACTCGGTTTCTGTGTTTATTTTAGATAAAAAAGGTTATTTATTTTTTATTGCTATTGATATTATAACCATCAATTTGAATAATATTCTTTATGGAATAGTTGAATTGCATAATGGTTTATATATTCTAAAATTGGGCAACGAATTTCTTAATGCACAAAATAATAAACGATGAAAATCAAATGATCTGAATATTACATATTTGTGGCATTATAAGTTAGACCACATAGGATTGAAACGTATATCAAAACTTTTTGAACAAAAAATCTTGCAATCATTTGACTTTCAGTCATATAATGAATGCAAATTATGTCTATTGGGTAAGATGGGCAAATCACCCTTCACTGGACATAGTGAAAGGGTGATTGAACTGTTAAAGATCATACATAACAATATGTATGGGTTTATGACAGTGCATAACAGATATAGGAAAACTCACTTCACCATATTTACTAATGACTTCAACAAATATGATATGTGTTTGTGATGAAGCATAAATTTGAATATTTTGATAAATTCAAAGAAATCAAGAATAAAGTAAAAAAGAAACTTGGAAAATAAATTAAAGTCCTCCAAAGTAATTGAAGAGGTGAATACTCGAGTGCTAAATTCAGACAATACCTAAAAGGAAATGAGATAGTATCTCAACTCACTCCTCTTGGTTCAGATATAGGAAAACTCATTTCACCACATTTACTAATGACTTTAGTAAATATGATATGTATTTGTGATGAAGCATAAATTTGAATATTTTGATAAATTCAAAGAAATCAAGAATAAAGTAGAAAAGAAACTTAGAAAATTAATTAAAGTCCTCCAAAGTAATTGAAGAGGTGAATACTCGAGTGCTAAATTCAGACAATACCTAAAAGGAAATAAGATAGTATCTCAACTCACTCCTCTTGGTACTTTACAACATAATGATGTATCTGAATGGAAGAATAGGACTTTGATGAAAATAGTTATGTCTATGACGAGTTTTACCTACCTACCAATGTTTCTTCGGGCTCATACCTAGAAACTACTACCTATACACTGAATCGTGTTCCATCTAAATCTATGGATAAAATTCCATATGAGTTGTAGATTGAGCAAAAGCCCAATCTAGATTACTTAAGGATTTGGGGCTGTGAAGTTTATATCAAGAAATAAACTTCAAACAAGCTGAGCATTACGTCTAAAAAGTGTATCTTTGTAAGATACCCAAAGGTTACTAAGAGATACTACTTTTTACCACTTGGATGAGCAAAAGTCTTTGTTGTTTGTACCAATGTGTTCCTAAATCATAAGATACCATAAATGTTAGACAAGATGATATGTTGTCATAAATGGTTGATCATGATGAGGAAGTTCCTCCACTTAAGATAGAACAATCTCTATGTACACAAGAGCTACATAAGTTTATACAAGTACGACACCACCCAAAGAAATTTGGTTTTTTCCTAACTATGACTTATAATCTTTTGAGTTCCAAATACATGTTTTGATACCAACAAATGTAACACATATTTCCAAAAGCATACCCCTAGATGGAATATGACTTTAAAATATGTGTATGACCTAACTTCTTAAATAATTCAATGGAAAATAATGAACATGTAATATGACACTTAACTCTTACATGTGCAAAAGATGTAACAAATAAAAATCCTTAATTTATAATTAGGCATAGTAAAAATTTATAAATATAAATCCACCATTAACTAAAATTCTATGTCCAAAGAATATCTAAATCCTTAAATAAGTGCATAACAAGAGCAATTGTTTAAAATAAAATGTCTAATCCATAACATATAAAATTGATGATCTTGCCCTTTCTGCCTTATGTAACAAATTAAGTTAGACTATTAAATCCTCTATATGTCTCACTACCCACCTTTACTGAGTGAAAAACATATAACATATCTGATGCCTTATAAAAGCAAGTGACATATCTCGAGTTTACTAACTATCTATTATGCCTTGTGTACATGTCGATCAGATTATTAGTCTAACTAACTATGATGATACCCTAACCACATAAGAAACTAAAAGTAACCCCTCACTTACAAAATATACATAATTATAAGACCACTAACTTAAAAATACCTTTGGGTGGCCCCTACTATAGTTATGTATGTGATACCTTCCACTGACCATGTGAAGAACTAATTATGAAGCTACTCCCTTATCATGCACCCTTAAATTAAACTATATAGCTAATGCACCTTAACACTAAATCTATGATGCATCTTATGGGTATTTATCCCTCATATAGCCTTATTGCTTTCACATAACTCCCCATAACTAGTAGCTATTGTATAACTCTCTTTTTAAGACTTTTGCTATTTTTTACTCAAGTATGACTTGAATAGGATCTGGTGCCATCATTTACACAATCAAGCAGTTTTACTTGGCTAACTATCTTTTTCTTTCTTTTATAGACTTTTCTAGTTTAATTCCTCATCATGCACTTAACTTAGAGGTAAAAAGGTAATCTTGTCTATCTTAAATGGTGTTAGGTACCTTTTCCCTCATTTGCTAATTGTTATCACAAATATATGCTCATTTATACCAAATTTTCATTTTCCTTAAAACTCCAAAGCGAATATCTTATGTTTAAAATGCATGAAGTCGTTTCACAAGGTACCATTTAACAGAGCTTGTCAACGTCCCCAAGAGACAAAATTACATAACGTAAACTTGGCCCATGCTTGTTAGACTTTTCTAGCCAAGAGAATAATACCTAATATCTCATATAATTCTCAACTGCACCATGTAATTTTCCTAAAAAAGATCTCACGACATGCACCTACAAATTCCTCTATGCAAGCCACCTTAAACTTTCATCACATGCATGCAAATTTTAATGATTCGACATAAGATTTTCAAGAATTTCTTTATGCAATACTACCTCATAGCAAGCTTTCAATCTCAACTTAAGCCATTCCTATTGAGTTAGCAACTTTCTAGGTTCAAAAACACAACTCCTTGAACAACATGGAAATTTTTGAAATTTCTAGCCATAAAAATTATCAAAACAGTCTACAAGCCATTCGAGAACACATCCAAGATTTAAGGATAACAAACTAACAATAATCTCATACCAAATATCAAATAAACTCAATCACGATGCAATGACTTGAAGGAAGAAGACTACTTTACTTACCTAAAATTTTAGCCACGTGTTAACACAGATAATAGGTTACTGCAAAAACAAAACAAGATTTCCACCATTCAAAGGGAAACACAATGAGTCTTCTACTAGCAGTCTAAAAATTAGATAGATCCAACAGTGGAATTGGGAGAACACAAAAATCTTTTACAGACATGCATTGAAAATTTGGGCACAACATTTTTCTCTCTTTTTTTTTTTTTCTTTGGCTTGTCAGCATAACCTTTTTTGGACTACTGTCTCTTTCTTTTCTCCCTTAACATTCTCTTTTCTTTTCTCTAGCAAGATGGCTAGAAAAACCTAAAGTTTGGGTAAAAGAAATCTTATATAGGCGGCTAACGCGTAGTGTGCTTAGGACTCCTAATTAATGGAGTCTTTAATGAAGTTTAGCTAAGGAAAAATCCATCTCTTGGGATTTACTTATATGGATCAACCATTAGGTCCAAACAAAACTACCCTATTTTATTTTTGCACAATAAAAGTAATATCTTTGATTCTGACTCGGTTTAGATTTGAAATTTATAAAAAAAACATTAATACCTTTAAAATTTATTTGTAAGTATTACATTTTACCCCCTTATATGAATTTTATCCTCAAAATTAACTCAAAGAGTTATGAGAACCTTTTCCTCATGTCTTCCTTGACCTTTCATATGGCCTCTTGGATTTAGTGATTCCTCAAAAGGACCTTGACCAGGGGAATCTGTTTGTTTGTAAGCTTCTCATAGACTATATTTTCCTTGAGCTCAACATCTTCAACTTTTGGCACATAGGTCGGGGCACTAATATGCTTGCATAATAATGGCACATGGAACACGTTATGAATGCAATCCATGCTCGTTGACAACACAAACTGGTAGGCTACCTTACCTATATGCTTCAATACTTTGAATAGTCCTACAAACTTTGGCACTAGCTTCCTTTTCTATCAAATCTCATAACATGCTTATATTGGGCTACTTTCACAAAGACCTTATCACCTAATGTAAACTCAAAATCTTTCCTCTTGTAAGCGTAACTCTTCTAATGCTCTTAAGCTTGCTTAATTCTTTCTTACATTTGCCTAGTGTCTTTTATCATTCTCTAAGTCATCTTGGGCCCTAATGCTTAAGTTAGAGCATCTCTCTCACTTATCTTATCCTAATGAAAAGGTGATTTACAATTTCTACCAAAAGATGTTACATACGAAACCATCTTAATGGTTGCTAATAGTTATTATCATCAACACCTCTATCTAATTTGTCCATTTTATCTAAGAAACTTGTCCTTATTGTGTCCTTGATCACCCAATTGTCTATTTCAGTTTGTCCATTTGTCTAAGGATGGTGGGCTATGCTACAAGCTAAGTTAGTACCCAATGACTTATACAAACTTTGCCAAAATACTAAGATAAATCTTATGTCTTGATCTAACACTATTGTCTTAGGTATTTCATGGGGTTTGATTATCTCCTTGATGTATAACTAACCTAACTGATTTATACTTATGGTAGCCTTTACTACTATAAATTGCACTAATTTGGTCAAACAACCAACTATAACCCATAAAACATTATATTCATATCTAACCTTTGGTAACCTAACCACGAAAATCCATCGAGATGTGTTCCCACTTCTATTTAAGGACACTAAGAGGCTGCAAAAGTTTTGATTGTTTCTGATGTTCTACTTTAACTTGCTAGAAGACTAAAAATCTAGCCATAAACTCTACTACACCTTTTTTCATACCTGACCACCAGAAAGATCTCTTTAAATCTTGATACATCTTTACATTGTTAGGATAAGTATTGTAAAAGGAACTATACACCTCTGTGAGGATCCTATTCCTCAAATTCTAATTCTAAGGGACATAGACTTAACTTCTAAACCTTAAAATGTTATCTACTATATTGAAATTTGCCGCACTATTCTCAATAACTCTTTGTCTCATTTAAGCACACCATTTGTCTACTACTTGGCCCACACCGATCTCGTTTAAAAGGGTCAATTGAATATATAAATTGGCTAACTACCCTAATAGTACCTCAGTTTGTTCTCTGACCAACTCTATTTGGGAAGTGAGCTATAATTTGGGACAAGACTACTTTCCTACTCAGGGCATTTACTACTATGTTGGCCTTGCCTAGGTAGTATCTTATCTAACTTTCATAATCCTTAACAAATTCTAACCACTGCCTCTATCTTATTTTGAGCTTTTTTTGGGTAAAGAAATACTTGAGACTTTTGTGATCCATGTAAATATTACTTTTAACCCCATAAAAATAATTTCGTCATATCTTTAAGGCAAACATGGCTATTGTCAACTCTAAGTCATGTAAAAGGCACCGGTCTTGTGCTCTTTTATTTATTTGGAGGCATAAGCTATTACTAGACCTCTCTACGTTAATACCACTTCCAATCTTTGATATGATGTGTCTGTATAAATGTCATATTCCTCACCCTATGTTAGTAAGGCCAATATAGAAGTTGAGGTCAACCTCCTCTTCAACTCTTGAAAGCTCTACTTGCATGCATCAAATAATATAAACAACAAATCTCTATGAGTCAATTTTGTGAACGATCGGGCTAACTTGGCAAAGCCCTCTACAAACTATTTATAGTACTTTACCAACCCAAGGAGGCTTCTTACCTTTTTAAATGTCTTAGGCCACTAGCATTCTAATATTACCTCTATTTTACTTGTGTCTACTGAGATACCATCTACCGAGACCACTTGTCTAACAAAAACCACTATATCTAGCCAAAACTTGCACTTAGAAAACTTAGCATAAAGTTGTTTTCTTTTAACCTTTATAACACAATCCCTAAATGCTACTCATGCTTTTCTTGAGTTCTGAAGTATACTAGGGTATCATTTATAAAACCACAATAAACTTATCTAAGCAATCCCAGAACATTATTTTCATAAGATTCGTAAATACTGTTGAGGCATTTGTAAGCTTGAAAGGCATAACTAACTTACAATGCCCATATCTTATTATGAAAGTTATCTTAGGTATGTCTCTTTTAGTTACCCAAACCGATGATATATTGAGCTTAGGTTAATCTTAGTTAAAATTGAGGCACTCTTAAGTTAGTCAAATTAATCATTTATCCTCAGAAGTAGGTACTTGTTCTTTGCCATGACTTTGTTTACCTCTCAATAGTTGATGCACATTCTTATCATCCATCTTAGTTGATGCACAAGTAGGATCGATGCACTTCATGATAAATAACTAGGTCTAATGAAACCATTTTCTAACAACTCTTGCAGTTGTTTCTTTGATTCTTGAAGTTTGGTTGAGACCATGTTATACCATGCCTTAAAGATTGAAATTATCCCAAAAGCTAACTCTATGTTGAACTTTAATTTTTTTCTTTTTTTAGTGTTAACTCTGGGAGACTATTAATAGAGACATTTAGAAATTCTTACACAATTATAGTATCCTTTACACTTAGGACTACCTCATATATCTTTTTCATTATATTTGCCAAGTACCTTATACAATCCTTACACAACATTTTTCTAACCTTGACACTATTGATCATAAAGTTGAGCAGTTAGCTCTCTCCAAAGGAGAGCTTATCTTTATTATCAAGATTAAATCAAACTTTTTTCTTTCTATAGTCTATCTTTGTCCCAAATTTGCTTAAGAAATCTATGTCAAGTATCATATCAATATTTGGCATGTCAATCATTACTAAGTCTATGACCAACTCTCGACGACTTAAGGTAATTGTCTTTCTTTTTGGCTATTCTTAACCTCATGACCTTTGACTTTTGTGTTCTACTCAAAGCTTTTGAATAAGTATTGGGGGCATGGTTTTCTATTATGACATCATTGGTTATGCCTGATTTAAGGCTACTCATGAAAACCTTTATATTGTCTTTATTTATGCTAGCTACTTTAGGGATTACTTAGTTAAAACACTCAATCTAGTGGAAAACTCTTTTACTGTCATAATACCCTTCTTTAAATTGATGAACTCTTGTAACCTCATATACATGATGTTAACCCAAGTTATGTCTTTTACTTAACGTGTCTCACACAACATCTGCTACCATATTTTTGGCATCTCCTTTTAACAAAAAATTAGCATACTAATCTTTTCTTTTTCAATAATTTCAAATAGCCCTATGGTATTTTTAACTACTTCCAACCACTTGTCTGCTAGTACTACCCTTGGAACTAAGTTGTGCTTAAACTTGAAAGGTTGCTAGACTATCGATGAGGTGAAGTGGACCCTTATCCACTTACTACTGTAACTAGAAACCTTTGTGCCTCCAGCCCTCTCTATTTTGTTAAAGAGACAACTCAACCACTAAAAACAATTGCTTAACAATTGGTGAGGCTAGAACTAATTACTCAACATTCTCAAATGTTAGTTTATTCTTTTTGAAAACTTACATAAACTTACATAATTTTCTTGATAACTGTAAGATCAACTAGTGATGGTGTTATACCATCAGAGGCTTCTCCTTAAGCTTCTACTTGGCTTCTTTCTTGGGTAGGGACCTTTAAAGTATATCTAATAAGCCTCTTAGATTTTCTCTTTCTAAACTAAAATTTAACTCAAGCAAATACATCATTTAGCTTAATGCAACAATGATAAATCTGTAGGAACGGTTAACATTGCATAAAGGGCCACTTTCTTCACTTAACTAACTTATGCATTTTTTAGACATTATGACTTAACACCTTTTAAGTTCCAAGAAAATGCTCTGATACTAACAAATGTAACACCTCTCTCTAAAAGCATACCCCTAGATAGAATATGACTAGAAGATACGTGCATAAGTTAACTTATTAAATAATATAGCGAAAAAAAATGAGCTTGTAATATGAAATTTAACTTTTACTCATGCAAAAGATGTAACAAATTAAAGTCCTTAACTTATAAATAGTCATAGTAAAACTTCATAAATATAAATCCATTATAACTAAAAATATTGTCTGAAAAATATCTAAATCCCCAAATTAGGGCATAACATGAGCAACTATCTAGAATAAAATATCTAATCCATAACACAGGAAATTAACAATCTTGCCCCTTTACCTCATGCAACAAACTAAGCTAGACCGCTGACTTTTCCACATGCCTTGCTATTTGCCTTTATCTAAAAAACCATAAAAAAGGAACGTATGAGTGAAAAACAGTCAATAGCTAGATGACCTTTCAACACCTAGCAAAAACATAATTGGCATCCCACTACTAAAGAATCTGTACGGTCATAACTTGGCACCTTTATGCCCTAATCATAGGTCATCTCACATATTCTAATAAGGCCTAAACTGAACTCGGTGTATTTGATTCCTCATGAAAGCAATTGACATTTTTTATGTCTACTAATAATCTATTATGCCTCACACACATCCTGATTAGACTATTGGGCTAAGTAACTATGATGAAACCCTAATCTCATGGAGAACTAAGTGCAATCCCTCTCTTAACATATATGCATTGCTACAAGATCACTAATTGAAAACCACCATTGGGTCGTTCTTACCATGGGCATGTATGTCATATATCCCACTAACCATATAAGAAGCTAACTATGAAGCTACTCTCTTACCATGAACCCTTGAATTTGACTGTATGGCTAATATACCTCAGCTTGAGTGCATGATGCATCTCATAAGTATTTATCCCTCATATAGCCTTATTTCTTTCACATACCTTGCCATAGCTAGTGGTTATCTATGTATACCTCTTTTTTCTAGACTTTTACTATTTTTTACCTAAATCAAACTCAAATCGAGTCTAGTGTCATCTTTCACATAGTCAAGAACCTCTATTTGGCTACCTATCCTTTTCCTCATTTTCTAAAATTTTCTAAGTTTTACTATTTTAATTCTCTATCATGTGTTTAACTTAGAGGTAAAAGGGTAATTTTATCTACCTCAAACAGTGTTAGGTGTCTTTTCTCTCGTTTACTAATTTCTACCACAAGAAGACGGTTGTCCTATACCAAACGTTCACTCGCCCTAAAACTTTAAAAAAAATATCTCATATTTAAAAAGTATGAAGTTGACTTATATGGTACTATCCGAAAGCTTGTCAGTGTCCCCAAGACTTAAAATTTCATGACCTAAACTTGGCCCATGCTTGCTAGTATTTTCCAGCTAAGAGAACAATTCTTATTATCTCACATAACTCTCAATTTTACCATGCTATTTTCCTAAAAAAAAGATCTCATAGCATGCACCTACAAATTCCTCCTTGCAAGTCGCCCTAAACCTTTATCATATGCATGCAAATCTTGGTGATTCAGCACAAGATTTTCAAGAATTTCTTTCTTGGCTAGTTGTAAGCTGAGAAAATATAGCCTACAATGCTCCCTCACAACAAGCTTAATGCTAACCCATCTCAACCTAAGCCATTCCTTTTACACTAGCAACTTTCTAGCTTCAAGAATGCGACTTCTTGAAAAACATGGGAATTTTCTAGGTTTTCAACCATAAAAATTATCAAAATAATTTACAAACCATTCAAAAACATATCCAAGATTCAAGGATAACAAACTAACTATTATCATATACCAAATATCTAAGAAAACTCAATCAAGATATGATAACTTGAGAGAAGAAGTCTACTCTACTTGCATGCATTTTCAACGATGTTTTAACATAGATAACAGGTTACTGGAGAAACAAAACATGATCTTTAATGTTAGGAATGAAGAACAATGAGTCTTATACAAACAATCCAAAAATAAGAGAGATTAAATGATGGAATTGGGAGAACACATAAATCTCCCATAGATGTGCATTGACAATTTGGGTGCAATGTTTTTCTCCTTTATTCTTCATTTTTTTTTTTCTTTGGCTTGTTAGCACTATCTTTTTTAGATTGTTGTTTGTTTTGGTTCTCTTTCAATACTATTTTTCTTTTCTATAGCAAGGTGGCTAAAAAACCCTAGAGTTTGGGTAGAAGATATGTTATATAGACCATAAACTCTTAATATACTTAGGACTCCTAATCAATAGAGTCTTTGATGAATTTTAACTAAGTAAAAATCCATCTTTTGGGATTTGCTTATATAAACCAACCATTAGGCCCTAACAAAACTTCGTTATCTAATTTTGGCCAATAAAAATAATATTTTCAATTCCAACCAGATTCAGAATTGAAATTTCTAGAAAAGACATTAATACACTTATAATTTACTTACGAATATTACAGTCTAGGTTTACACTACTTTCTTTAACTTTTCTTATTTTTAACTCATATTCAAATCAGTCAAGGTTTTTGTCATCTTTCACTCAGTCGGACACCTTTACTATGGTTAATAATCTTAACTAAATTTGTTAAAGCTTTTATATTCTTTTTCTTTTATTTACTTGTCCTTGCACACAACTTAGAGGTAAATGGGTTTTTCATTTTTCTTGGTATACACAAGCGTGTCTTAACCTGGCATCCTTATATTCCTCATGTAACTTGCATATGAGTGTGTTATAGTTTTACATCCTAATGTTCAACACTTATATATGAGTTTAATATATAATTCTAACATGGTCGTTCATTATTAGGGAAACCACACATGGGCTTGTTTCCCATACCATAAGGTCGTGTGAGTTTCTCCTTAAAATGAATATGTTTTTATTTGCAAACCATTCCTATATAAAAGTGATACACAGACATGTGAGCTATCACAGATGGCCGTGTATCGTGACATAGAATTTGTACCCTAATGGTTTTTACATATTTCAACCAGACTTTGGTGATCCATTTACTCACCACATAAACATCAATCTCTAAACACCTTAATAATCACATACATACATCGAACAACACCATGTCAACTCCAATTCTTAGATCATGGCAAACTGTCAATGTTAACCCTTATCTTGAAAGAGAAATCACTTAAATAAGTGACCAATCATGCTTTATCAATCTTTTAACACAAGAATAATTACTTTAAATCATCATGAACACCATAGAACATACCGTAATTCATCAACACACCAAACAATCCATATAAATACCATAAATAAACTTAAAAGTAAAAAATGACACCATGCTTAATGGTCCTCCAAAGTTTTTGCTAATCTCGACATGGTTATGGTAATTTTAGCAGTCTAAGGCTCCTCAAATTTCTTTACTCTCTATGTGCTTGAGAGCTGCTTTTGGGTTTTGGAAGAATAAATGTGCAAAATAACACACATTAGCCTTATGCCTTTTTTTATTTTACCTACAAAACACACACGACACACGGGTGTGTGTTGCACTATTCATAAAAGGCAATATTTGATTTGTCGCGAAGTTAATCTTATCTGCAAATTCAAATTTCAGATGACATATGGACGTGTGTTTTTACACACATATTTGTATGCCCTTTTGTTGCTTAGCCATTTTCACCTACTCAACATGAAATAACTTTTTTTATCCTTCTAAGGCATAGGGCGTCACCTTTATAGTACAGAACCATTTACACAAAAAATTCATCTTAACTAAACAATCTTCAAAATTAAATCAAGGGAAAAGATTGAAATGCTCTTGAACTTACCTAGTGGTGTTACAATCCTACAATAAATCATTGATCACATATTAAGTGTCCATGTGACTTGGTCATGTTTGAAAAATAGTTTTTTTACCGTTAATCCGTAGTAATACTCTAATGATATGATTTTCATATCACCCACACTAATATTATTTCATGATATTCAACAAAAAAATATTTAGTATGCTTTCAATGTGATGTCATTGCTCAATTGACATCACGTACATGGAGACACTTTGATGATTTGAACACTTCACATATGCATAATTTATTTAATAAGAAAATAAATTGACAAATGAAAATTAAAGCAGCATACGGATGTGAAAAAGGAACTCTTTCTTTTATTATTACATATATATATTATTACAAGATTAAATACCTTGAAACCAACAACATGATTGATTTCTATGGCATATACTGATAGTACAAATATGCACTACACCATGCATAATTATACATCCTTCAAAACTTAACATTTCATGCGCCATGCATGAAATGACCATTATGCCCTTTATTAATCATGTAGGGGTGCACACTCCTAATGTGCATGATTGTACAACTCTTTAAAATAAAATAATTAAATAATTCAATGCCAACTAAGAAAATGACCAAAATACCCTTAGGCTTACATATGCGTATGACAAAGGGATACAATGGTCTAGTGAAAATTAGAGTTGCATAAAAAAGGATCATTCATGTCATGTTTATATTATCAATTTTTAGTATATCTATGTTATCAATTTAGACATGTTATTGTATTTAGATAATGCATATATCCAGTTGTTATAGGTTTTGGTGCATCACAAACTTGACCTTATTGATTATAATGTGATATACGGATCTCTTTAAAAAATTACATTAACCCCCTCCCCTATTAGCATAAAATTTTGGCGTTTACCTATTGAACGACACTGTAAGTGTATGCCCTAGG
Source organism: Mangifera indica (assembly GCF_011075055.1). NCBI lineage: Eukaryota > Viridiplantae > Streptophyta > Magnoliopsida > Sapindales > Anacardiaceae > Mangifera > Mangifera indica. The sequence goes on along the minus strand of NW_025401095.1, from coordinate 1,110,555 downwards.
AACCATTCATGTTGTCAGTTTCATGGCGTTTTATCATGTATATACATTTGTAATAATTTATTAATAAAAGAAATAGTTCTTTTATTTATATGCATGAAATTACTTCCTTTACTTGTGTTAAGATAAAGTATTTGAACTATATGGATGACTCACTTAATATATTAACTGAATCATCAAATTGTTTCCTACGGACATGACATAAGTTAGGCAATAATTTTATATAATAGGTATATTGAATGCCTCTGTTAAATGTCATGAGATGACATTAGTACAGGTGATGATGATGGTTATGTCATTAAAGCATTAGCATGGATTAACAATTAGATAACCATTTTTCAAACGTGATCAATAATGATAAGTCACATGGTCATTAAATTATAGTCAATGACTTATCGTATGATTATATTAATATATGAAGTAATTTTTTACCTGAGATGTCATGGTCGGATTGATTATATTAGTATATCAAATTGTTTCCTACGGACATGACATAAGTTGGGCAATAATTTTATATAGTAGGTATATTGAATGCCTCTGTTAAATGTCATGAGATGACATTAGTACAAGTGATGATGATGGTTATGTCATTAAAGCATTAACATGGATTAACAATTAGATAACCATTTTTCAAACGTGACCAATAATGATAAGTCACATGGTCATTAAATTATAGTCAATGACTTATCGTATGATTATATTAGTATATGAAGTAATTTTTTACCTGAGATGTCATGGTCGGATTGATACAAATGTGTGTGATTCATATAGTGTATAAATACAGGGCTAACCATATTTCATACGAGAAACCATATTGGTAATATGTTATTTTATACAAAGACAAATAATGATCAAGATGGGATCCATTAACTCAAAAATTGTTAGGCTCTGAATATCTCCTAATTCAACCCAGATGTGAGCTTCAAAATGAATGTCGATAAACATTGGAAATCAAAATCTCTGACAGAGTATAATATAAGTCAAATGAAGGATGTTCGTGATGACATGTTCTAAATATATAAATTGACAATTCGTATAAAATCAAAATTTGGGCTTTGATGATCTATGAGCATGAAATCGATTTGGATTAGACAACAGAGGATATCACTTACATAGAATGACACAATAAGGGATATTTGGTTCGATAGAGCATTTTTTTATCATGGTTTAAAGGTTATGGTATAAAGGGTACTGATAACCGGCAATGCAGTGAAATTAAAAAATATTTAAAACAAACAATCTTGAAAAAGTCTAACTAGGTTGTCTGTTTTAAACATAAAATTCATGAAACATGCAAAGCACTAATAGAGTGTCTTAAATTTTATACGTGCGTTGATGGCTCCTTCAAACTTCACGTGGCTTGAGATAGTACGCTATCTAACCTTCACAAGGTGGTGCCTTGGTATCCATGTAAAGTATAAACACAAAAGAGAGGAAATCTAGGCGAAGAGGCTATTAAGGCTTTTTGGTTGGACAGATGTATTCACAGGAAGGTGAAAATAGAACGAGTGGTTGATAAGGTTCTTTGTGTTTTATGTTGTATATATTTGTCAAACTCATACTTTAATTTTATATATGCAAATGTCCAATCATGATTGTAATTTCAACCAAACACAACATTCATCAACACACACATGCATGACTGGCATGTAAAATGCACAGTTGGTATTTCACCAAAACACTTGCATAGTTGGCATCACATATGTGGTGGTTGACATAACCAAACGCTTACACAACTGATACCACAAATGTCTACTGATTAGCATGTTTTTTACTTATGGTGTTTACCAGCATCATGCATTTGCATGGTTGACACTTGATGCTGGTTGACACCATCCCACCTAGTGCATAGTTGGCACATTAAGGTGTATGTCTATGCACTTGGTCAAAGAATGGTCCATTAGGTTTTTCAACTCCAATAAGTAAACCCAGTCCATTCGCAACCCCTTTCTCGACCTTAAACACCAAGATTGTTAACAAATAATCCTTACCTCTGAGTTCAATTCAACTTTTTTGTGTGTAACTTATAAGCTTTTTATTAATTCAGTAGTGTTTGGATTTAGGTTGAATCCAAACACATATCAAGATAGGCCTTTAGTAAAACATCATGACCACCTAGATGATAGTATGTCAACATACATCTCTTAAGCTTTTATAACATCACAGTTACGTGTAATTCAATCCATTTGTCAACCAACATCTCTCGAGGTTGAGATATAGAAATGTATCTATTTAAGTAGATTCTTTGTATGAATTGATACACATCAATAACCAACACAAATTAGGTTGTAACTTTATCCTATTATGGTCATAGATTCAAGTAGTCATAGATGTCATTCAATATTCCAATGTGAAATACTTTTCTTGTGCTCAAAAGTGATGAATCCTTTATTGATCAGTCATATGGTGGCACGTTGGATAATGTCAAACCACAACAATCCTTACACAAAATGATTTGACGACCTTAAGTCAAAGGATTATATGCATTCGTGATATTTAGAGGATTCATTTATAGACACTAGAGCAACCATCTGTATGGATATTCTTTGGTTAGGTTAATCTGGTGAACATGTTTACAACATGCACTTATGTATTGTACTAAGCTATCTATAACAACTTTGACACATGAGAAATATTGCCACTTTTAGTAGGGTCACTTAATATTATGATAATTCTATCATTATTACATATGGCCTTGTTCATTACAATGTAGGGATTACAAATGTTTCTAAAATAGTCACTTAATGTGTACGTAGGGTTCCCACAATCAGTCATCTGATTCCTTTGTCACAGTTCAACTATCCTAAAGGTATATTATTCCTATAATTATATAATTAAACATATATGAATAGAATAATAATAAATCCTTTTATTAATGATTAATATAAAATTACATCCACGTATGTTAAATACAATTGGCTCTAAGGCATCTGCCCTAACAATTTTCTACTTGCACTATAGTCAATCAGTTATATATCTAATATCAAATTCAACTACATGTCTATCATGTTTCTACTATGATAAACACTTTATCAATGAGTAAGCAAACTATCATCTATATCAATCCTTTCTATTTGTATGTTACCTTATTGAATAATCTCTTAGATTTGCTGATATTGTCTTAATATGTGTCTGGACTTCTAATGAGACTACGACTTCATTGCTTGAGAAATCACTTTATTGTTGTCACAATGGAGCTCAACTAGCTTAACAATACTCAGAACTATTTCAAGTTTAGTTATGAACTTTTTGATCAATATAACTTCTTTTGTCATTTCTGAGAGGGTAATATAGTTAAACTTGATTGTAAAATCAACCATTATACTCTGCTCAAAGTTTTTCCAACTAACTACACCATCATTCAAACACAACACAAACCATGATTAGGATTTATAATCATCTCAATTAGTTTAGAAACTATCATTTTTGTAACCTTTAATAGTGAGTTCAGTTTACCCTTCATAAACCAAGAACGCATACTTAGTTCTTCTCAAGTACTTTAAGATGTTCTTGATAGTCATTTAGTAATTTTTACCTGGATTAGATTGATATCTACTATAAACACTCAAGGAGTATGAGACATTAATCCTCGTACATAGCATGGTGTACATGATTGATCTTATAACCGAGGTATTTGGGATCCTACTTAGCTTATCTTTATCAAATTATATACTTGGACACATATCTTTTGAAAGATATATACCATGGGACATGGGTAGAAATCCTTTCTTGGATTCTTACATATAGAATATAGTAAATACCTTATCTATGTATATGTTTTAACTTAGACCCAATAGTTTACACTCTCTATCTTGGTAAATTTTAATCCCAATAATTTAGGTTGTTTTTCCTAAATCTTTTATGAAGAAGCACTTGGATAACCAAGCCTTTACCGATTGCAAGTTTGGTATGTCATTTCTAATAATCAAGATGTCATCAACATATAATACCATAAATGCAATGATAGTCCCATTGACCTTTTTATACACACACGGTCTATCTTCAATTTTTATAAATCTAAACTCACAAGTAGTTTTATCAAAACAAATGTTCCAACTTCTCAAAGCCTACTTAAATCCATAAATGAACTTTTCCAGCTTGCAAACTTTATCTACTTGTCTATCAAGAAAAAAACCATTAGGTTTTACCATATAACATCTTCTACATGGTTACCATTTAAAAAGATAGTGTTGACATCCATCTGAAAGATTTCATAGTCATAGTAAACAGTTATAGTAAGTATAATCCTAATAGACTTAAGCATAGCAACTGGCGAAAAGGTTTCATCATAGTCAATGTCATACTTCTCAATGAAACCTTTAACAATCAATTGTGCTTTATAAGTACACGTTACTTTCTATGTCAGTTTTCCTTTTGAAAACCATATGCACCATATAGGTTTTACCCTTTCAAGTGCATCTACCAAAGTCCATACTTGATTCTAGTACATAAAGTCTATTTTAGATTTCACGACATCCAACCATTTGTCAAATTTGGACTTAAAGTAGCTTTGTTGTAAGTCTTTGCTTTATCATTATGGATGACTAATACATGAACGTGCTGAGTTAAGAGAAAAGCAAATCTCTCTGACTTGTGATAGACTTATGTGCATTAAGGTTGTTCCACAAGAGATGAAGGAACTTTTTCATCATAATTAACCATTTGTGATGACACATTTCTTAGGGTTGGTGCCCTAAAGCCCATTGAATTCGGCATTTGTGGATATAATTTTATATTAATCATTAACAAAAGAATTTATTGTTATTCAATTCATATGTTATTTATTTCTATGAATAATATGCTCTTAGAATAATATAACTATGACAAAAGGATCATACGACTGATTGTGAGAACCTTATATTCGCATTAAGTGGCAATTTTAGACATGCTTGCAATCTCGACATTACAATGAATAAAAGCACATGCAATGATAACGGGATTATCATAATGTTGAGTGACCCTACTAATAATGGTGATTATTCTCATGTGTCGAATCTATTATAGACAACTTGGTGTAACACATAAAAGGACATTATAACTATTCATCGGACTGACTTGACTAGAGGATATCCATATGGATAGTTGCTTCAGTGTCTAAGAAATAAATCCTTTGAACACTACAGGTTCACGTGATCCTTTTATTTAAGGTCCTAAACCATTTTGTATGAAGATCAATATAGTTTGATGCTATCCAACATGTCATCGTAATTGGGATAACTATAAAGATAGTAATCAACCATATTGTGAGATACATATAGGCTATACTAGATCGATAAATGATTCATCACTCTTGAGAATACGAAAAGATACCTTACATGAGAATACTAAATAACATTCATGACTATTTAAATCTGCGGCCACAGTAGGATAAGGTTGTAACCTAATATGAGTCAGTTATTGATTTATCAATTCATACTAAAGAACTATTGAGATAAACACATTTCTATATCTCAACCTTAAGAGATATTGGTTAATGAAAGGATTGATTTGCATGTAATTGTGATATTGTGAAAGCTTAAGAGATGTCCACTAACACTCTATCATCTTGATGGCTATAATGTTTTGTTAGAGGTCAACATTGGTTTGTGTCTAGATTCACCTTGAATCCAAACACTATTGACTCGATAAAGAGCTTATAGGTCATATACATAAAGGAGTTAACTCGAACTCAAAGGAGTGGATTATTTTTTTATAGTTTTGGCATTCATGCTGAGAGAGTGAGAATATGAATAGACCAAGTTTGCTTGATGGATTGAGAGGACTCAATTTGAATATGCCTTGACCAAGTGCAAGTTGTGCACTTAGTGAGAGAGGTGTAAACTATGCAAATACATATGCCTACTAGAACACATATGTGTGTTAGCCGTGCAAGTTTGTAGCCATGCAGGTTGACACATATTTGTGTGCCAATTGTGTAAGCTTTGGCTATGCTAGCTGGCACACATATGTGTGCTAACCATGCAAATGGCCAGATGATGTTGATTAGACAATCTTTAATGCCAATCATGCATCTGTGTGTTAAAGGTGTCGTGCATACTTAGAATTCCAATTGTGCTCAGATACCTACATGCACACACACATATATATAAGGAATAATTTTCACCTAAAGAAACTAAGCATACATAGAACACAAAACCCTAGCCACTGGTTTTTTACTCTCTTATTCTCTCGTGAATAATAATTCCAATCAAGAGCCCTAAAAGTCTTTTCACCTGAATTTCCTCTTTCGTGTTCGTGCTGTGTATGGATACTAAGGTGTCACCTCGTGAGGATTGGATAACATACTTTCTCTAGACATGTGAAGTTTAAAGGAGCTATCAACACATAAATTAATTCTAAAACACCCTAAAAGTGTTTTGTATGTTCCATGATTATTATGTTTAAAACAGGTATCTTGATTAGGATTTTCAAGATTGTTTTATTTTTTAAAATTTAAATTCTATCGCGCAACTAGTTTTAGACCCTACAGTGGTATCAAAACCAAAGTTTAGTATAATTTTCATGAAAATTATACTTGCATTGTTTTGATTAATTTTATATGTTCATTGTATGTAATTAGCTTAATCAAAACTAGGCAAAAAAATTAGTAAAGATAATTTGTAATTGTGTTCATTGCATAATTTGTTAAGCATCATATACAACATAAACTGTGTTAAATTATTGAATAATGATTCCTGGTTTTTATTTGAGTTTTGTTGATATATGCCAGTTAACTTTGGTTAAATGTCATAAGTTTCTTGTTGTTGCATGAAATCTTCTTCGAGTCATGTTGTTTTCATGATTTGAAGGTTGTTGCCGATGTGAGTATAGTTTACATGTGGTATTTACTCACCCCGACAATTGGCTTGCTGAATATTAAGAGATTTTCTAAAATTTTTTGTTGTTGAAAAAATCCAAAAAATAGGTTTTGAAAAACCATATCGTGCTTGGCTAGAACTAAATCATGCATGGTGAGTGTCGAGTGGACCCTGTTTGGCCCCATGTGTTAGTGTACGATTAGACTATTTTTGTCTAATTGTGACTTGATAAGGAGCCAGTCTTGCACCTTGGTTGAACTTCAGCTATGCCCAATATTTTTTCCTATGCCTTTTAGTTGTGCATTATTCTAGAATTTTGGTGAATTTCATAAGCATGACTAGACACCTCACAAGCACGTCTGACAAAGTTGAAAATATCAATTTAGTCATATTTTGTTGAATTTGGAATAAATTGAAATTTTCTTAAGTTTTCGGGTTAAATTATAACTTTACAAAATTTCAAGAGTTAAAAGAATTTGACACTTGGGATAATAATAATTAAAATTTAATTTTAATTGGTTTGTATATGTATGGATGTATGTATGCATAGTACCTAGTACATAGCTAATGAACCTTTGTGGATGATTTTATTTTTATTTTTAGGTTGTAATTCTTAAATAGGGTTTGTGCATTTTGCCTTTATCCCATTTCCTTTTTATATTAGGTTTTTTTTTTTAATTTTCCTTAGAAATATGTAATTAGGAAACAAAGCTATATAATAATTGAAGACTAAAAACAAAAGGACAAACGCGAAGACCCGAAGATGAAAGATTCACCTAAGTTGACTAGTCAAACTTTTTTTGGCTTGAAGGGCTTAACATTGTTATGAATATGTATTGGCACATTTTATTTTTACATTGTAAAATTTATGTATAGATTTTATTTTGCAAATATCACCTGACATGTGCTAAAATCTGATAAGACTAAATAATAAAACATTCAATTTAAATATTAAGTATAAGATTGAATTAGTCTCTTCTAGTATGATACATAAATTAATCCCCCATTCATTGAAAGTTTTTTTCACCAAAACGAAGGGTACACTTCTATTAAGTAGAAAATTAGGTGATGATCATATTAGGTCCGACTTAGCTAATATCCTTTGCTTGTTCACTAAAGTGAAAGTGAAGTATATTAGAGGCATGAGTAGGGAATGTATTTGTCGATGCAAAGAGATATATACTATCCACCCTACTGATGTTGGGAGTTACATTTGAGGTCGTATGATTTGTTAGGTTAACACCTCGCTTGACATATGGGCTTTTGGTGATTAATTTGAAATTTATCCATTCGATTAATTTGAACTTGTTCGCTAAAGCAAATGGAAGAATTAATACAATCGGGTTTTAATCCACTAGGATTAATTAGAACACCCCAAGTTCAATAGTGATGGCTATTGACTTAATGAAAATAGTGAGTGCATTTTAATTATTAATTCCATAATTAAAATGGATATTAAATAAAATTACTAATTTTTTCATTTGTAAATTATAGATCACAAAATCACCATGTCAAACCCAATGTATTGATCAATTCTCGAAAAAGAAAATAGATTTACTAGAAGAAACTTAACTAATTGGTACAAAAATCTTCAAATTATTTTACGTTAGAAGAAGAGGTTGTATATCTTTGAGGGGTTATTACCCTTTGAGTTTGATCCCAATGCCATGCATGAGTTAAATGGTACTTTTAATAAGTATCTTGATGACTCCATAGAAGTTCAATGCCTCATGCTGACTTTTATGTCACCTGAGCTTCAAAAACAACATAAGAAAAATGGATGCATAATCTATACTTGCACACATTTGAGAGTTATATGATACTTGTGTGAGGGATAAATGATATGAGGTATCAAATGTGTTGTTTGATTGCAAACTCTCTAAGAGAGGACAAGTTAGCCCTAATATGGTCAAGATAATTAGCTATATTAAGTGGTTAGCAAGCTTAGGTTTCATCATGGATAATAAGTTTGTCATTGATCTGATGCTAAAATCCCTTCTTAAATCATGACTTAATTTCATTATGAATTTTAACCTAAACGAAAAGGATAAAACCCTTGAGTAATTGTTGTAGATCCTCAAACAAGCTAAACAAGAAATACAAAAGGTAGTTTTGACTACTGTACTTGTGGTTGATACGTAAGCATTAAAATTCAAAGCTAAGGACAAAGACAACGCTAAGCCAAGCCCAAGCCTAAAGCAAAAAAGCAACTTGATTGACTACTTCACTTATAGGTGGTGTAAGGAAATGAAAGGTTGTTTACTTCTATTAAGGCAAGTGAGGTCACTAGAAGAGACATTGCAAGGCCTTTCTAGAAAATAAGAAGAATAAGGCAATTGAAGCTCCTACTTCATGTATGTTTGCCATTAAGATAAACTATTCTTTTTATTCATCTATAGTTCTCGTATTTGTTCTTATATGTAGGGATTGCAATATAGTAGATTGTTCATCAAAGGAGAGGTTAACCTACATGTTAGAAATAAAGCATAAGTTGTTGCATTAGTCGTAAGGACTACAATATAGTCGAATTAAGAAATTGTTATTATGTTTCTTATGTTTCTAGAAATTTAGTTTTTATATCTATTTTAGAAAAAAGGGATATTTATAATATTCTTTATGGAATAACTAAATTGTATAATGGTTTATATATTTTAAAACTGGACAACGAAATTCTCAATATACAAATAATAAACGATTAAAATCAAATAATTTGAATACCACATATCAATGGCATTGCAGGCTAAGCCATATAGAACCGAGACATATATAAAGACTTTTTGAACAAATAATCTTGTAATCATCTAACTATCATTCATATGATGAATGCGAATCGTGTCTATTAGGTAAAATGACCAAAACACCATTTACTAAACATAGTGAAAGGTTATGAATCATACACAACGATGTGTGTGGGTCTATAACAGTGCATAACAAATATAAGGAAACCTATTACATCATATTTACTAATAACTTTAGTATATATGACTATGTGTTTTTTATCAAACACAAGTCTGAATGTTTTGATGAATTCAAATAACTAAAAAATTAAGTAGAAAAACAACTTGGGAAACAAATTAAAGTCTTTCAAAATGATAAAAAAAGGTGACAAATTAAAATCCTTTGAAACGATCGAAAAGGGGAATACCTCAGTACTAAATTTAGACAATACCTAAAGGAAAATAAGATAGTATTTCAACTTACTTTTCCTCGTATTCTATAGCATAATGATGTAACTAAAAGAAGGAATAAGACCTTGATGGAAATAGTTAGGTCTATGATGAGTTTTACCAATCTATCCATGTCTTTCTAAGGTCATACCCTATAAACTACTGCCTATACACTGAACTATGTCCTATTTAAATCTATGGATAAAATTTCATATGAGTTGTGGACTAGGCAAAAGCCTAATCTAGATTACTTGAGGATTTAGGACTATGAAGCTTATGTTAAAAAATTGACTTTTAATAAGTTGAACGCTAAGTCTAAAAAATGCATCTTGTGAGGTATTCTAAGGTTACTAAAGGATACTGCTTTTACAATCCAAAGAAGCAAAAATTCTTTGTTGCTTGCACCAATATGTTCTTCGAGAAAAAATTTATTCTCAAGAAAACTAGTCGAAAAAGGGTAAAACTCAATAAATTTCTTGAACCATAAGATACCATAGATGTTAGACATGAAGATATGTCATTATAGATGGTTGATCATAATGAGGAAATTCCTCTACTTCAAGTAGAATAACCTAAACATACACAAGAGCTAATAAATCTACATGAGTACATTATAAGCTAGAGAGATTTTGTTTCCTTCTGACTCAGCACGGTGATTTATTAGTCATCAATGATGATAAACCTAAGACCTATGATAAGGCTATTTCAAGTCCAAAATCTAATAAATGGTTGGATGCCATGAAATCTAAAATAGATTTTATGTATTAGAACTGAGTATATATTCTAGTGGATGCACTTGAATAGGTCAAATTCATAGGGTGCAAATGGGTTTTCAAAAGAAAAACTAACATTGAAGGTAACATGTATACCTATAATACATAACTAGTTGTCAAAGGTTTCACTTAGAAGTATGGTATCAACTATGATAAAACTTTTTTGTCGATCGTTTTAAGTCTATTAGGATTATACTTATTATAGTTGTGTACTATGACTATGAAATCTTTTAGTTAGATGTCAATATTACCTTCCTAAATGGTAACCTTGTAAAGGACGCCTATATAGTTCAACCCGATGGTTTCATTCTTATCGGACAAGGAGACGAAGTATGCAAGCAAGAAAAGTTCGTTTATGGACTTAAGTAAGCTTCAAAAAAGTGGAATATTCATTTTGATAAAGTTGTTCATAAGTTTAGATTCATCAAAAATAAAGATGAACCATTTGTGCATAAGAAGGTTAGTGGGAGTATGATTATATTTTTGGTATTATATGTCGATCACATCTTGATTATTGGAAATAAGATACCAAACTTGCAATCGGTGAAGGCTTGGTTATCTATGTGTTTCTCCATGAAAGACTCAAGAGAAGCAGTCTATATTCTTAGAAATAAAATTTACTAAGATAGAGAACATAGACTACTGGGCCTAAGTTAAAACATGTACATAAACAAGGTTTTGACCAAAATAGAAGAATCCAAGAAAGGATTTCTACCCATGTCCCATGATGTATACCTTTTAAAAAATATGTATCCTAGGACATAATTTGAGAGAGATAATGTAACAACCCTTCTCAAATACATACCTCTAATAGAAATATACTAAAAAAGATGTGCATAACTTTATTATTTGAAAACTTTAATGCATGATCATAATTATAAAACTTGCCAAAAGGCAATATAATTAGAATAACCCATAAACACGCTGATCATGTGAGGAAATATCTAAAAGCCATATCATTACCATGGACACTTGAACTGAACTAGGTGGCTATACGCCTTGGCGCTGAGTGCATGATTCATTTCATGGGTGTTTGGCCTTATCGTTATCATAATTATTGTCACTTCCGTATATAGATGATAACTATCTAAATAAGTGACATAATCTTTAAAGTTATTGACTTTTGACATAGATTCAACTTAGTCTGAGCTTGTGCCATTGTCCATGTAGTCAGACATCTAATCAATGTCTTTCTTGAATTTTTTATCCTTTGATGGCTTTTTATTCTTTTGCTTAACTCTTCCTCCATACATACAACCTAGGAGGTATAATCGTTCTTTGCTTTTGTCTAGGGTACATGGTCGTGTTCTTTTCTATCCATGTCTATGTACCTTTTAACTCCATATATACGAGTTTGTGGCACTTATCATTAAGTTGTGCATAAAATAAGTGCACAAGGGAGTTAACTTGGACACACCCCTATGCACAAAGATCCTCTTATAGCTACCATGTGTCTTTTACTACATACCGTCCAGTTTTAGAAAGCTATACATGGGTATGTGTCTCATACCATATGATCATGTATACTTTTCCTCAAAACTAGCATAAGATTCTTAGACTTTCAAATTTTCTAGAATGACACATGAACGTGTATAGGAATATACACAGTCGTATGTCACATTTTGGAAATCATGTCTTAAGGGTTTCTATGTTATACAAATGCAACATAAGCATTAAAACCACACCAACTAGTTCCAACCATGTCTCTAAAAAGTCTTAAACAAGTATACACAATGGAAAACATGCAATATGATTTATACATGATCACTTCTAAGGCATTATCATATTATCAAGCCAAAACATATCATATCCATGCCATAATCATGTTGTTACTGTTCTTTGATATGTATACATTAATCAAACAACCTATTTTGCACCAACTCTTTTAACATCCATCACACACATGTAAGGACATACACCCACATCACAATTCATATTAATATAAACCCTAATTTTTACTAATTTCATACACTCAAGAGACTAGGCATGCACATGGCTTATCATATTTACATGCGAAGTCAAATACATCACTATCATCTTTAAACATCTCTAGATCATGTGTCTAACAAGAAAAAAATTCTAAAATTTTATGATCAAATAAAGGAAGTCATGTCACTTACTTGGATTTTAACTAAAATGTTTCCCTTGCATGGCTATGGTGTTCTAGTTATCAATAACAACTCTTCAGGTGACAAAATTGCTTTTTCTCTCTCTCTTACTCTTTGTTTTCTATGACTGTGAATGATAATGTTAGAGAATTAGGGTTATCACACTTTTATTTTAATTCCAAGATATTATACACGGGCATGTATAGGTCATACACAGTCGTGTATCTAATTTTATAACTAAAGCAACTTTTTATTTTGTTATGATCATAATTTGATCCACTTATTTGACTTCTTGTTAACCAAACACAGTCATGTATGCCTATATACATGAGCATTTATATATGAAATTCATTAACTATTGAATTTAAAACTAGGAAAAAGACTAAAATGCTTTTAGACTTATCTACTAGTGTTTCAATCTTCCCCCTTAATATGAATTTTGTCTTCGAAACTCAAACAAATGTGAAAACCTTTGTTACATATCTTACTTAACCTCTTATATAGTCTCCTCAACTCAGTGGTTCCTCTAAAAAATTTTTACTAAGGAAATTTACTTATGTTTAAGCTTTTTAACTTGCCAATCTAATATTTGAACTAGACATTCCTCGTAGACCAAATCATCCTCTAACTCAATATCCCCAACACTGAGCATATAAATGGAGTCATTAATTTATGCTCACTAGTAAAGCAAACCAATAGGCAACTTTACCTACACACTTTAATATTTTAAAGGGTTTCACAAATCTCAGTGCTAACTTGTTATTCCTACTAAATCTCATAACATGTATTTAGGGGGCTACTCTGACGAACACCTTATCATTTAACTGAAACTCAAGATCAGGTCTCCTTTAATCTATGTAACTTTTCTGAGGGTCTTAAGCTTGCTTCATCCTTTTTTTTATTATCCTCACATCTTTAATCATCATCTAAGTTAGCTCGAATCCAAATGATTAAGTTAGGGCATCTTTCTCTTTTATCTCATCCCAGTGCAACGATGATCTACATCTCTTACCATACAAAGCCTCATAAGGAGTCATCCTGATGTTTGTTTGATAACTATTATTATAAGCAAGTTCCATCACGCATCCATCTAACTTATTTTTCTATCTAAGCAACAAACCCTTAACATGTCCTCAATCACCTAATTGACTTTTTTAGTCTTTCTATCGGTCTGCAGATGATATGTTATGCTAAATACCAATCTTATACCTAAGGATTTCTATATACTCTACCAAAATACTAAGAGAAACATAGTGTTTTGATCTGATACTATCATCCTAGGTACTTCATGAGTTTAACAATCTCCTTCACATAGATTTGACCTAATTAATCTATACTCATAGTGTTTTTAGATGTTATCAAATGTGCTAACTTGGTCAACCAGTCAACTATGACCCATAATACATTATAACCACCTTTGACCCTCAACAATCTAACCATGAAGTCCATCGATATGTATTCCCATTTTTACTTAAGAATACTAAGAGATTATAAAAGTTCAGATGGTCTTTGATGTTCACCCTTTACTTGTTGACACACAAGGCGTTTAGCCACAAAGTTTGCAATGTTTTTCTTCATTCCTAGCCACCAAAACATCTTTTTCAAATCCTCTAATACATCTTTACACTTTTATGATAGATAGTGTAAAGGGAATCGTATGCCTCTACAAGGATCTTATCTCTCAAGCTTTGTTCTCATGGAACACATATCCATCCTTGAAACCTTATGATGTCTTCTAACATAATGAACTCTATCTCTACCTCTTCAATCATTTTCTATTTGATTTATAGACATCCTTTATCTGAAGTCTGTGTTATATAGATATCATCTAAAAGGGTTGACTGAATCTGGAGACCTACCAAATGCCTTGTAATTACCTCAATTTGGTCTTTCACCAACTCTTATTGTAGCTCACAGTAAGCGATAATCTGTGATAAGTTATTTTCTTATTCCAAGTATCTACAACTATGTTGGTTTTGCCCTGAGTGATACTTAATATCGCAATCACAGTCTTTTACTATTTCCAACCACCATTTTTGTCTTATATTCTATTATTTTTAGGTGAAAAAATACTTAAGGTTCTTATGATTTGTGTAAATGTTGCTCTTTACCGCACATATCTAGTATTGTTATATCTTAAGTGTAAACACCACAGTTGCTAACTTAAAGTTGTAAGTAAGGTATCTAGTCTTATACTCTTTTAACTAGTGGGAAATATAAGCTATCACCTTTCCTTTTTACATCAGTATTACTCCAAAATCATGGTGTGAGGAATTTATGTATAAATCATATTCCTCACCCTCATTTGGCTTGGCAAAGCAAGGATAGGAATCGAGGTTAATCTTTTTTTCAATTTTTGAAAACTATATTCATAAGCCTTTGACTATCTAAAAGGAAGCTCTCTACATGTTAACTCTATGAGGGGTCAAGCTAACTTGGTGAATCCCTCAATAAAATATCTATAATAGCCTATTAATCTTAGAAACCTCTTGCTCATCTTATTTGTCTCAGGCATCTGGCACTCTAGTACTACCTCAATTTTGTTAGGATCCACTGATATACCATCTGCTCAAATGACATGACCTAGAAATGCCACGTTATCCAGCTAAAACTCACACTTAAAGACCTTTTCTAATGATTTCCTCTCTTTTAGCTTTTAGAGCACAAATCTCAAATATTGTTCATACTTATCTCGAGTTCTAAAGTAAACCAGGATGTCATTGATGAATACTACCAAGAACTTATTCAGACAATCTTGAAACACCCTATTCATGAGATCTATAAATACTACCAAGACATTGGTCAATTCGAAAGGCATGACCACAAACTCATAATGCCTATATTTGGTTTTGAAGGTAGTCTTAGACATATCTTGCCTTACCATTATGACTTGATGATACCCTGACCTCAAATCTATTTTAAAGAACACCAAGACACCCTTGAGCTAGTCAAATAAATCATCAATCCTTAAGAGTAGGTACTTATTCTTCACTATCACCTTGCTAAACTTTTTATAGTCAATGCACATCTTCATTGATCCATCTTTCTTCTTTACAAAGAGGATCGGTGCACCTTATAATAAATGGCTCAGTCTAATGAATCCACTATCTAGCAGTTCTTGTAATTATTTCTTTAACTCGTAAAATTTAGCTAGGGTCATTCTATATGGGGTTTTAGAAATTGGTGTTATGCCTAAGGTAAACTCGATGCTAAACTTTAACTTTCTTTCAGGTATTAACCTTGGAAGGTTATTAGGGAATACATTTAGAAATTTTTGCACCATTATAATATCTTTTATGCCTAAAACTATCTCTACTAATTTTTGAACCACATGCACCAAGTACGCCATACACCTCATACTTAGCATCTTCTTAGCCTTAATGATGTTTATAATTATGCTGAGGATTTGACCCTCTTTGAATGTGAATTACTCACTATTATCCATATTGAATCTAACTTTCTTCTTCTTATAGTATATTTCTGCTTCATATCTACTTAGGAAATCAATGCCAAGTATCACATTAAAGTCTAGCATGTCTATGATTATCAGGCCCCATCTCACAACCTTTCAGAAAATGTTTCTCTCATAAAACACTGAATTGTTGTAAACCTGGTCCCTATCTAGCATCTTTATTATGATCTAAGGATTACTGAAGGCTCTAGTCCTAATCTCTCAATTATACCTCTAGCAATAAAACAATGTATGGCATTAGAGTCAATTAAAGTATATAAAGGACAAGTGTGAAATAATAACTGACCTCTGCTATGTCTATTAGGACCATATCTTCTGCCTCTCTCTTGATTGCCTCTAATAGTTAACTGAGTTTGTCTTTGCACCAGGGCTAGTGGTGTAGGCTCATTTAACAATTCTCTGTCTTTAGTCATATGCTACCTCTTGGTCTTAGATCTTAGTGCTCAACTAAAGGCCTTTGAAAAAGTATTACGAGGATTATTCCCTATTATAACAATTTTGGCTATGTCTAGTCTCAACCCTCTCATAAACACATCAAGCTTGTGTCTCTTTAAATTAGCCACACCAAAAGTATATTTGGCTAATGAGTTTAGCTTAGTCAAGAACTCCCTGACCTAGATGTTCCTATGTTTAAGATGGATGAACTCATGTGCCTTTACATACACGACACTAGCTAAAAAATACTCTGACTCAAAGGTTTATTTGAAGTTAGCCCATGTCATCTCTAAAACTTGATAGGCCCCACACAGCGTCTATAACCAAACCTTAGTGTCATCTTTCAATATGAGGTTGGCATATTATATCTTATCAACATCTATCATAGAGTAGATCCTTATGGCATCCTTTACTGCCTCTAGCCACTCCTCAACTAGTAATCCCCCTATCATTGAACAACCTCTAAACTCTAGGGTCTAATGATAACTAGACAGGTTATAAATAAGATGTGTTTGTTATCTGCTACTGCCACTAAACTCTACTCAAGATGCCCCTACACTCCCTCTATTTTATTAAAAGGGTAAATTAGTATCTGAATGTTGATCTAGCATCTATAGGGCTTGAACTAGGTGTACAACACTAGCCGACACCTTTCTATTCTATCTTAGAACCTCCTCTATAACCTAATAGATGGCAACACTATTAATAGAGGGTGTAACTGGCACTCCAGTTGCTTGTCCATGAGCCTCTACTTGGATCATTCCATTTGTAAGCTAAATAAGTTTATACTATAACACCTCAGTGCCCTAACATAGATCCTCCACCAAAACCAGTGTTCCATTCATAAACTAAATAAGATTACATTATGGCACCTTGGTGCCCTGACATGAATCAGCATATCTGAAACTCTGGTGAAAGCTATTATTGTGTATTGTGCACATGTCAAACGACCTATTGGGCTATCTAATTGGGACACCTTGATCACATAGAAAAATCTCTGATAGTAGTTCATTCCTTTACCATATAAATTGATCGAAACTACTAAACTACCATCTAGAGATAGCCCTTACCTTAAGTACATATGTGGTGCATCCCACCGATCAAGTGAGGAAATATCCAAAAACTACATCTTTATCACACATACTTGAACTGAACTAGATGGCTATGTGCCTTGGTGCTGAGTATGTGATATATCTCATTGGTATTCGGCCTTATCGTTGTCATGATTATTGTCACTTACAGATGTTTCTGGAATAGCGATTTAATAAGTACATAAGGTTCTCATGATTAGTCGTATGATCCCTTTGTCACAGTTCTACAATTCTAAAGGCATATTATTCATACTATCATACAAGTAAACACATATGAATAGAATAATCGTAAATCTTTTTATTAATAATTAATATAAAATTGCATCAACAAATGTCAAATACGATGGACTCTAGGGCACTCACCCTAACATATGCCACATTGTTATATGTTTACCATAGTTATTGAGTTTTTGAATGTATTTTCAAATCATCTAAAAAAAGGACTCATGACTATGCCACAATAAACGTAAAGGGTCGCACCAACAAACCAAACCTTTGAGATTGAGGATTAATTATCCAAGGTTAGCTAGCACATTTCAAAGGATAATAAAAATCATATAAAATGTTATATGGGCACAAAAGTAACATTTTAAAAGTTAAGATGTTAGTAAAATGAAATTAGGGTAGATATGGTATATAATGGATAAACATGCATAACAATACTTTAAATTGAGAATTTAGTAGGCCAAAAAAGAATTTTAAAAATATAAATTGGCCACCATTGTAAAAGAAGGGTTTTAGTTCATTTTATATGAACTAATTTATTTTAACCATTTTATTTCTCTCACATACCAAAAAAATAATCCTCTCACTTTCACTCTTAAGGCTCTCGGCCAAGGAAGATTTGTTGCTTGGTGGTGGACTTTTTTTGGAGGTCTTACACTTATAGGACTACATCTATCATCCTATACCAATATAGGAAGCAAAGGAGTAGGTATAAATCTATGACCTTTTCTCATGTTTATTTTCTATGCCTTGATTCATGCTTTTTTCTGCATGCATGTTGTTTTTGCATCCTTCTTTTCACTTTTTTTTTCAAATGGCTCCTTGCATGTTGATTTTAAAGCCAAATATATGATTTTTGTGTGTAAGATTATGTATATGTATCACATGTATGCATGCATGTTATAGATTTGCCTTAGAATCAATTTTTCAAGCATGTTCTCTTGTTGAAGCTCTCGACTGAACCTGCTTAGCTGGGTTTTTTATTTTCATTCCATGTTCTAATGATTTTAAGATGAAGAACATGTGATATATGACATGTATATGATGAAATGTCCATGGGATGCATGAGAATATGTTTGATTTAGACATGCATGTGCTTTTTGGCTTATGGAATGAATTTTTGAGTCATAGATGATGGATGCATGATGATAAACATGCTAATTTTTATGTCAATTTTATGTGTAGTACATGAAATACATGAATTAGGGCCATGCATGTATGGTATGTTATGTGATTTTAGCTTGAATATTAAAGTTTGAATCTTGATGAATGAGATGCATGTTTCAGCCTCCTAGTGTATATGATATACATTGTGATTTTTCTTGATGTTATTTTATGTATTGTGCATGAAATGCATGAATTAGAGGAATGCATCTATAGTATATGCATAGACAACATTAATATATGGTGATATGTTAATGTATGTGCACATATATACTGAATTGTTTATATTAAAAATTCTAGATTTTCAAACTTTAATTTAAACATGTTAAAGAATCGTTTTAATGATGATAAAGCTTTTTGGGCAAATATTATATTTTAAGAGATTAATGTAATTCCATATAAACTAAAATTATGATGCATGGTAAAAGAATATTCATGATATGTTGAATGGTAATGGACATATATGTGTTGTGAACGGTTAATGTATAATTTAGTTTAATTTGATTAAATAATAAATTTCGCATATTTATCAACTTGTATTTAATGTGATTAAGTGTTAGATATGATCATATGTTGACATGAACTTGAATATATTCATATTATAAAAGTGGTGGCACATCAAATGTTGTATGTACCTTTATATAATCATAATGCAAATAAATAAATGATTTAAAATAGGCATGATATTGATATATTCATAAAATAAAGATTAGAAATGTAAAATATTGCATGTGCCCTTTTTCTTTTATTCATGGTTTTGAATTAAAATTAAATATTATGAATATTTGGATTTTATATATATGCATACTTTGTCATTTATGCTTGAATCATTGCATGATGTTAATTCAATATTTGATTATGTCATTTTTGATAGATTAATGTTTAATTGGTTATGAATAAGTTCATAAGTTAAATTAAATGTTAATTTAAATGATGCATGGATTATTTAGGAATGATCATGGATGTAATCTGTCATTTTTCAAAGTTTAAATAATTGAGTTGTAATATTTTTTAATTATGGGGTTGTATTAAATAACCTCATCCTATTTATTTAATTTTATTTCAAACCCGTGTACCAAAGTTTGGGATATAATCTAAGCACCTAGACCCGAAGGTGATTTAAAAGGTGATCCGAAAGAAGATATGAACTTAGATAAATAGTTTGCCACTAAAATGTATTTCGAAAACCTCATGATGGTCTCACCATGTTTTATATTATGCATATATGAGAAGTATATATATCATGCTAAAATGAACTTAATTAAACGTAAATCTCTCTAATTGAAATTATTAAATTAATTTCTCCTATCATAGAATAACTAAATTCTATAATATAAATTTTAATATCTCAATATTTATATTATGTGAGGGATATGAAATTTATATCATGAAATTAAGTTTATTTTGTTTTTAGATGGTTATTTTTATCATAACCAAGATTTCTATTATGTGAGAACATGATAAAAATTATCATTTTAGGAAAATATAATAGTTCGGATTTAATTAGCCACGGATACCAAAATTTATATTATGTGAGGTATCCAAAGCAAAAAGCATGAAAAATGAATCGAGATTTATATAAAGATATAAATGAAAAAGGGTTTCCTACTTATGAAATTTAATTAACTAAGATTTATATTATATAAAGTTAATTAAGTTTAATAAGAATTTGATTCCCTACTAGAAATTTAATCTAATGAAATTTTTGGATCCTATATAAGTACAAGATTTGAATAAAATAGTCGGAGGTAATGAGATTATGTAATAAAAGGTTTAAATTGGTATATATATGAGATACTAACAAAAACTAATTTTTCTATGCAATGCTTTTTTCAATATTTATGATAAAAAACGAAAATGGCCAGAATGTGCTCCTAAGAATAATGGACAACAACATTTTTTACTAGATCGAATTTCAAATACTAGTTAAAAAACATTTGAATAATTCTGGACTTTGAA
This sequence comes from Mangifera indica, assembly GCF_011075055.1. Taxonomy (NCBI): domain Eukaryota; kingdom Viridiplantae; phylum Streptophyta; class Magnoliopsida; order Sapindales; family Anacardiaceae; genus Mangifera; species Mangifera indica. The sequence continues at coordinate 1,089,367 of NW_025401095.1, read as the reverse complement.
AAAATCGCTTACATCTTAGAAGCATCGTTTCCCATCAAGATAGCTCTAAATGCCTCCGACAAGAAATGTAAGACATTCAAAGCATAGGTTGAAAATAATAGGAGAGCTCAAGGCTACATGTTAGCCTCATTGAATAAGGATCTCTAAACTAAAGAAAAACTCAAGAGTGGTAAAATACGAGTTATGTGCTTCGTTTTTCAATATAGCTTAAAGAAGGATTGCCTTGCAGAATTGGACAATTCGACATATAAGGCATGGTTCTGCTAGACCACGTCAAAGTGAATTTGATTTTGCAGTTCTTCCTATCGAGTTACAAACCATTTATAACCAATTATAATTTGAATAGAATAGAGTGAACATTTCCCAAGTTATTAATAAGCTTCAAGAATATTATAAGCAAGGGAAGAAAGATTCAAGACACATGGATGTCTACATGGCTTATACCAGCAAAGCAAACAAAAAGCCCCAAAAGCAATAGAAAAAGGGTTCAAATGTTAGACTGAAGAAGAGGAATTTTAAGAAGGGTACCACCAAGGCAGAAAAGGCAAAGGCTAAACAGAATTGTTTCCATTGTCAGTAGGATGGACATTGAAAAAAGAACTGCCCTTAATACTTGGAGAGTCTTAAGAAGAACAAAATAGGTATAATCCATTATCAAGTTATTGAATTTGAATTAAGTTTGGATTCAGATAATCCTTCTTGCATTCAAATTAAGTTTGGATTCAAATCATCATTCTTGGATTCTAGATTCAACAGCTAAATCTCATGTGTGTGTTTCCACGCAAGCACTTTTGAATAGTTGTACTTTCTTACAAGGCGAGATCATTTTGAAGATGACAAAAGGCGTAAGAGTTGTAGTCGAGGCCATGGAGGCGTGCCATATATAACTACCATCAAGACATGTTTTGAGACTATAATTTTGTATTTTGTAAAAACCATTAAAAACATCATTTTTGTTTATGCATTGTGTAAACTTGGTTATAATGTCCAGTTTAATGGAAATGAATGTTTAATATTTTTTGAAAATGTTTTAGTGGGCAAAGTTGTAAATACAAATGGTTTGTATGTATTGAAACTGAATTATTATCATATAATAAATTATATTACTAATGAAAGAATTCGAAGTGAAACAGACCCCAAGGTTTTATGGCACTATAGATTAGGTCACATTAGAGAAAAAAATTGATTCAACTTGGAAAAAAGTAGGCTTTTAAGTTCGCAAGGTTCTAAAGCCTATCCTGCATATGAATCATATCCCAAAGGAAATATGATCAAATCTTCCTTTAAGAATAAAGGGGAACATACCAAAAAATTACTAAAGTTAATACATACAGATGTATATGGACCATTTAATAATATGGCCAAGGGAGGTTTTCATTACTTTATTACCTTCACCAATGATTATTCTTTGTATGGGTATGTGTATTTAATGAAATACAAATTATAATCCTTTGAAAAGTTCAGAGAATTCAATAATGAAGTAGAAAAAAAACTAGAAAGAGTATTAAAATTTTACGATCAAATCGTGAAGAAGAATACTTGAGTGCAGATTTTAGGAGTTCTTGAAGGACAATAGAATAATTTTCCTAAATGACTCCTTCATATACATCTCAACATAATAGTATATCTGAAACGAGGGATAATATCTTATTAGATATGGTAAGCTTTACATACTTATTGATGTCGTTGTGAGGATATGCCCTCCAAATTGCTGTGCACATCCTAAATTAGGTATTGCCAAAATCTATCCAGAAAACATCATATAAGTTATAGTATTATAAATACCCCAACCTTAATTATATGAAAATTTAGGGATGTCCAACTTATGTTAAAATAATTAAAATAGATAAGCTAAATGTTAAATCAAAGAATGGTCAGTTCATAAGATATCAGAAAGATAGTTTAGGATATTACTTTTACAACCTGATAGATCAAAGGATAACAGTCAATAGGAATGCACATTTTCTCAAAAGAGAATCGTTGGAAGAAATATTAAGCTCGATAAAGAGTTCCAAGAACCTCAAACCGATATTATTAAGATTGGACTGTATACTCAATAAACCTCAGTATTAGATATTATAGTTCCAAGACAAAAATCTTCTAAAATGTCTAGACCTCCGAAAAGATACAAATTTCTTCATAAGTAGGATTTTGAATCCTACTTAGTGGGAGAAATAAATCATGGTGAGGATCCTAGAAGTTATAAGAAAGCTGTACTGGATACTAATTCAAGTAGATGGCTAAAAGCAATGAATTTTGAAATGAAATCCATGCATGCTAATCAAGTATGGATACTTATTGATCTATCAAAAGGAATTGTTTCTATAGGCTGTAAGTGGGTTTTCAAGAAATGATTGGCAAGGATAGACAAGTAGAGACCTATAAAACTTGGCTAGTAGTAAAAGATTATACTAAAAAACAAGGGTTGTATTATAGGGAAAACTTTTTGCTCATAGTTATGATTAAATCCATCTAGATAATACTAGTTATCGCAACATACCATAGTTATGAAATTTGACAAATGGATGTCAAGACAACATTCTTCAATAGATTCATATAGGAAAACATATATTTGTAGTCGTTGCTAAAAGACATAAAGTGTGCAAGTTGCATAAATCCATTTATGGATTGAAGCAAATTTCAAGAAGCTAAAACATCTGATTCGATGAAACAATCAAATTATTTGGTTTCAAAAAGAATCTGGACGATTCCTATGTCTACAAATGAGTTAAGAATCATACCATTACATTTCTCATATTATATATAGATGACATACTTGTAATCGGTAATGACATTGGCATGATGAATGAGGTTAAAATTTGGTAATTAAGAACTTTCTCAATAAAAGACTTAGGAGATGCGACCTATGTCCTTGGAATTTGTATCTATAGAGATAAAATGAAAAGGATGATTAGATTATCGCAAAAATTACACATAGAAAAGTTGTTGAAAATGTTTAACATGGGAAATTCAAAAGGAAGACTTTTGCCCTTCACTTATGATTTTTATCTTTCTAAAGATAGGGTACAAAGACTTATGAAGAGCAATAATGAATGCATAATGTGTGCAATGTTATGTATAAGACCTTCTATAACATTCTTCATAAGTTTTATAAGCAATTATCGGGTGAATCCAAGGGGAAAATATTGGTTAATTGTAAAATCAATCATCAACTACTTAAGAAGAACTAAAAATCTTCTTCTGAGTTATGGATGTTTAAAGTTAAACATTCAAGAATACTTATAATACAATTTCTAGTTGGATGTTGACAATAGGAAGTCTATGTTAAGGTTCATTTTCATATGTAATAGAGACACGATTAGTTGGAAAAGTTCCAAAAATCAACCACAACTAACTCTACTACAAAGGTTGAATATATTACTACTTCAGAAAGAGCAAAAGAAACTATATGGATAAGCAAGTTCATATTCGAACTTGGTGTAGTTCTAAACATGGAAAGATATTGGTGTTATTGCATAAGCAAAGGAACCAAAGGCACACCAGAAACCCAAACATATTTAGTGACAATATCAAATTTTAAGAGAATTCATTAAAACTAGAGAGATAATGATACAGAAAAAAACCATAAGTAGAGAACATATATGTGAGCTACATGGATGACTCATTTAATATATAAATTTCAAGGCGTCTTATCTTGTATATACACTTGTAATAATTTTTTAATAAAAGAAATAAATCTTTTGTTCATATGCATAAAATTAATTCCTTTATTTGTGTTAATAGAAAATATATATGTGAGCTATATGGATGACTCATTTAATATATAAATTGAATCATCAAATTGTTTCCTATGGATGTGATAAAAGTTAGGCAATAATATCACATAATAGACATATTGAATGTCTTTGTTGAAATTCATGAGATGACACTAGTACAAGGTGATGATGATAGTTATATCATTAAGATATTAGTATGAATTAAAAAGTAGAGAATTGTTTTTTGAATGTAACCAATAACGATAAGTCATATGATCATTAAATTGTAGTTAGTGACTTATCATATTATTGTACTAGTGAATGAAATAATCCTTTAACCTGAGATGTCATGGTCAAATCCGATGCAAATGCACGTGATTCATATAGTATATAAATACGAGGCTAACCATATTATGTATAAAAGTCATATTGGTCATGTGTTATTTGTATGTAGAGACAAATGATGATCAAGATAAGATCTGTTGACTCAAAAAGTATTGAGTTTTGAATATCTACTGATTTAACTTGGATCTAAATTTCGGAGCAAATATTGATAAAAATTGAAAACAAAAATCTCTATCCAAAATACAATGTAACTCATATGAAGGATGATCGTGATAACATGTTATGAATATATAAATTGACAATTTGTATAAAATCGAAATTAGGGTTTTGACGATCCATGAGCTTGAAATCAATTTAGATTAGATAATATAGAGATATCACTTACACATAATGTACAGTTAGGGATATTCGGTTTAATAGAACATTTTTTCATCATGATTTAAGGGTTATGACATAAAACTAGATAATTATCATAATCATTGAGTTTTTAGATACACTTTTAGATCATCCAAAAGAGAGCTCACGATTATACTATGATAAACCTAAAAAGTCACACCAATAAATCAAACATTTGAGAGTGAGGATTAATTATTCGAGATTCACTAGCACATTCTTAGAGATTCACTAGCACATTCTTAAAGATAATAAAAATCATATAAAATGTTATATACGTGTAAAAATAACATTTTAAATCTATGACCTTCTCTCACGTTTATTTTCTTAGTCTTGAATCTTGCTCTTCTTTTCATGCATGTTATTTTTGCATCCTCCTTCGCTTTTTCTTTTAGCCCCAATTCAAATAATTTATTTCAGATTTTATGCTAACAGTACACCATGTTAAAATTGAAAATTACCACAAAAAAAAAACCCTTAGAATATAATAGTTTTAATCGTAATCCTAAACCAACATTTAGAGTACTCTAAGGACAAATATTGTGAACCCCTTTAGAGTGCAAAGCTTGAAGTTGTCCTGGTTCAACATTTACAATATTACCTAAAGGATCTTAAGATTTAGCACACATTTAGAGTAATATGATAAATTTCAAAATCCAATGCAAAAATGACCAAATTGTCCAATTTACATAAAAGTTTGATTTAATCTCATATAAATACAATTAAAACACAACAAATCTCAAATAAATTCACAATTCAATCACCAAATCAACTATAAAATTCATCAAATTTATGCCTTGAAATGTTCATATTGGCATGCGCCTTTTTTGGCATGAATACAAGTAATTTGAATCTTGCTTTCAGGTTAAGGGGATAGTGCTTATAATATTACCTCTATTTTATGGGAATATTGAATAACTAACTTTGTATGATGCTCAATTAAATTAAAAAATAACACATAAAAAATCATAACAATAAAACTATATATATTTATAATAAATATTAATTTAAATATAAATAATAATATATCATCAATTTAAATTAAAATCTTTTATAACTAAGTTGATACCATAACGAATGCAGACTGACTCAAACCATTTGTTATTATTATTATTATTATTCAATGGGAAAAAGAGTGCAATTCATGGCAAAGGAATTAAGACGACGTAGAGATCCAGGGTTAATTAAGTAATTTTAGCAATCGAGAAGGCCTACAGTAAACATCACAGCCATAAGGCAGGCCTACTTATAAACAGCTATAGATCACTTTTGTTTCCATGTAATAAATAATATTAATTTAATAATTAAATTAAATTATTCAGAATTACGTAACATAAACCACATACTGGTGCCTATACCATGTAGAGTAGCATAGGCACAAGTTACGTTGCATGCACGATTCACGTGACAATACACCCTTGTCTGCCTATTTACTGCTTTCTATTTTTACGTAATATCTGATTCTGACACCGCCTTTCCACTGCCTTTCTACCACGTAGCACTTTGCCGTTGACATTTCTACCCTCTTTGTCCCTACGCCACACGCTTCTGTTTACGTTTTTCCACCGGCACCGACCTTTGAAATTTTCTAAATTTCTCTCACAAATATTATCAGTTTACTAGTCATATTTAGGCCGAATGCCCATTTCCCACACAAGGTTTGCTAAATTACCAAAGTTCGACCATTTAAATTTCAAAAAATCATTTTCTCATCCAGCAGTCATTACCCACTTTCGCTAATAAATTATGATAATTGAAAGAGTAATATGGTCATTTTCTGTAGATTTTTTATTTAATTTTTCTTTTTAAAATAATACATGATTGGAAGGTGAATTATAGTTTTTAAAAATGTTACTTTGTTAATAAAATTGCTTAGGGGATTTAGAAATTTGAAAAAAAAAATCAAGAGAGTTTTAATTTTTTTTAATTTTAATATATTCTATAATACTTTAAAAAATGATAATTATACTTTAAAAAATTAAACAAAACATAAAATTTTAAGACTCTTCAGTAGACACGTCAATTGGGCCAGATCGAATGGAGGCCCGGCCCGAAGCACGAAAAAAAGTCTAGGCACGACAAAGCCCAGTCTGATATTGTAGCGTTTCGGGTCGGGCCCATGGGCTTATCAGGCGGGCCTTGGGCTTTAATATTAAACTCATGGGCTAGCCCGGCCCGACATGATACTATTCATATATATATATATATATATATATATATATATATATATATATATATATATTTTTTTTTTTTTTTAAATTTGTCCCGCCTATCCTGCCGCAAGGCAGTAGCTGCTGCCTTGCGGCAAGAATTTGCTTCTGCCAAATGGCAGAAGGTGCTTTTGCCAAATTGCAGAAGCAAGCTTCTGCCTGGCAATTACTTTTGATAATGCTAAAAATAATAATAAAGTTATTGAATATATGTATAATCATTTACTCTTCTATTTAATGGAAAATTATTTCATATTAGGTGTGCATGTCATATTATTAATTTAATCGCTCAAGATAGCTTGAGTTTGGGAAAAAAACATTTAGAAGTAATTAGACATGCCATTGCATATATTTCATCATCCCCATCACGGGTACAAGCATATCATTAATTATGTAGATCAATGGGGTTAAGAAGAAAAAAATTAAAAATAGATATTAGCACTAGATGGAATTCAACATATCTCATGTTGAAAGCATGCGAAGGGTATGAAGTTCTTATAACACGATACTTCAATACCCAACCAATGGATTTGCAAGATCCTATTTTTTTGACAGATCAAGATTGGGAAATAGCTATGGCTTTAATGAACTTGTTAGAGCCATTGAAAATAGCCACAGATCATTGCTCAGGTGTGTATTATCCAACAACTTGTTCTATAATATATAGTATGGTAGAAATAAGTGATATTTTTAAAGAACATAGGTATCGTCACTCTCATAATGCTTTTCAAAATATATGTATGCAAATGGAACAAAAATTTAAAAAATATTGGAGTGAAATTCCTTTACTTTATTCTGCAGCTATTATTTTAGATCCAAGGGCAAAAACTAATGGATTACAAAATCTATTTGATGTTATTAATGAAAATTTGTCAATTAATAGCAATGTAAATTCTTTTGAATATGTTCAAGAATTTTTATTTGATATGTATAGTATTTATGAACAAAAATATGGAAAAACTGGACAAAGTTCTGCACCGGAGGTAAGTTCTGGTAGTTCAGGTAAAAAAAAGTCACGCATATGGTTTTTATTGCGCAAAGGTAAACAAATTGTTAGTCAAAGTACAAATTATAGTCAATTTTACAATTATATAAATATTGACCATTATCCTGAAATTGTTCAAAGATATAATGCTGAAAAACTAGATGTTTTGGCATGGTGGAAAGACAAGGCAGAAACCTTTCCTGTGCTTGCAGCCATGGGTCAAGATCTACTAACACCTTCGGTGTCAACTGTAGCATCGGAATCCGCTTTTAGTGCAGGGGGATGCGTGTTGGATGATAGACGATCCAATTTACATCCAAATATGGTCGAAGCGATAATGTGCATGAAAGATTGGATCAAAGCTGATTTTAAATTACAGAATCGTGTGACAGAAGATGTCTTTGAAGAATTCAAAGATTTGGATATAGAAGATGAATAGATAAATATTATATAATAGATCAATTTTATTTATGTTTTGTAATTTATACAATATGTAAATTAATTTATTTGTATTTTATTAACAATTTATAATATTTTTTATCAAGTAACCACGGTATTCCTCTGCCATAAGTGAGGGATTATAAATAAAATATTCGGGGTACTGTCCTCGATTTTAATAATTGAAAAATAATTTGTGTTTAAAAATTTAATTAAAACTTTTTTTTAAAATATTTAATAAGGCCCGGCCCGGCCCATTTAATAAAGCCCGACCCAACCCATTTAAAGCCTGTTAGTGGCCGGGCCGGGCTTTGGGCCTTTATATTTTAAAGGGTCAGCCCAGCCTGAAGGCCCATTACTGTTTGGGCCTCGAGCCCGGCCCAACCCATTAGCCCAATGGGCCGCACTGGAGTCGGCCCGGCCCAGCCCATTGACGTCTCTGCTCTTCAGAGTTTGATTTATATGAATGTAAGTAATAAATTTTTAACTTATAAAATATATTTATAATTTGGTTACTTTATTGATTTCTAAACTATTATAGGTTTTCAATAAAATACCTTACCATTTATCAGTATAAAAATAATGAAAGAATAATATTTGAATAGTTTAAAACAAGAAGGCTAAAGGACTATTTTTCATCCAAAGTATACTGATTTCTCAAGTTTTCCTCTATTAATTTTGAAAATTCTATTTACCCACCCACAGATAATTAAAATTAACGGTTTCAAAACAAAATTGTTATTTTATCTATAATATTAAAAATAAACTTAAATTTGATTTTATTTTCCCCCTAAACCCTAAAAACTAACAATTTCTCTCAACTCAAGTTTACAAAAATAACATTTTCCCCCAACTTTCAATTGAATTTTTTGGTGACGATCAACAATCTCCAAATGGCGTCTCTTTCTCTTCGGAGTCTCTTCCTTCTGGTTGTGCTCCTTCTCATCCTCGTTGGCTTTGTCATATGGAAAAAGCATGGAAAGGAGGACGAGAAGGAGCACAGCCAGAAGGAAGAGACTTTGAAGAGAAGAGACACCATTTGGAGATTGTCGAAAAATTTAATTGAAAGTTTGAAAACCCTATGGGGGAAATGATGTTTTTGAAAACTTGAGTTGGGAGAAATTTTTAGGGTTTAAGGGACAAAAATGATACTATGAGTGGGTAAATGAAATTTTCAAAATTAACGAAGGGAAATCAACATACTTTTGGAAGGGGGGGGAGGAGATAAGTCCTTTGGCTAAACAAGAATCCAATAGTTGAATTTTAAGGGATATAATATATTGATACAAAAATTTATACTAATGAAAATACCTAAGATCAAATATGTAATCTTTCGACAAGATATGATCAAAAGTTGAACTAAGGTGTATTTTTACGCAAGGATTATGAGGACTATCACATTCTTAATGTGATTTGGCATTTTCTTTGAAAATATATGTCTACGACGATGTGATTTACATCTTTGTGAATTGTAATAGTCTTTGTGATTATATAATTTAACACTCATATTTTTTTCTTTTAATTCTTTTTTTGAAACATCCATCTCTAGATGTATACCCCTAATAGGAATATAATCCGAAGAGACGTGTGTAACTGAAATATTTAATTCATAATTTCATAATTAATGCATGATCATTCATAAGCGTGCAAAAAAATGATAAAATAAATATGAAATACTTCATTAACTAATCTTTAAAAGCATAACGGTATGAAATTAATAAAAAAAATCAATATGCAAAACTAACAATGAGACCAAACTGAATGTTTGAAATACATAAAACATGAAAGAAAACTAGAAATGATTGTTATGTCCTCTCCCTTGTGTAGCTGCTTGCTGAACCATTGGATCTCTCGCCTACCTCGCTATTCACCTCTATTCGTAAAACATACAAAAGGGGGCGCATGAGTAAAACACTTAGTAAATGGTGACATCTCGACACCCAAATATATATATATATATATATATATATATATATATATATATAATGTTGGATCTGGTGTCCCATTTGTCAAGCTAAAAGTGGTTATAACTCAACACCTTGGTGCCCTAACATAGGCTATTTACAATGGTTGTTAAGATCCAAGCTGGGATTGACATATTTGATGCCCTAGTAAAAGCTCGAGACACTTTGTGTGTCACTAACTATCATGCCTCGCACGCATGTCACACAACTTATTGGTCCAACTAACTAGACATTCTGATTACATAGGGGATTATCTGGTAGCATCTTTTTCCTTTATTATATAAGTTGATCGGAACTGTTGCCTAACCATCTAAGGATGACCCCTACCTTGGGTACATATGTGGTGCATCCTATTGATCACATAAGGGATACTAGAAGCCACAATCTTACCATGCACAACTAAGCTAAACTAAATGATTATGCACCTTGGCATCGAGTGCATGATGCATCTTATGGGTATTTGACCCTAATACTTTTATGATTATCATCACTTATGCACATAGTTGGTAACTATTTAGATGTGTACCACTATCCTTAGATTTTCAAAGTTTCAATTCGAATTCAACTTGGACTAAGTTTGTGTCGTCATCCACTAAGTCAGACATCTATTTTATGCTTGCCTTGCCTTATTTATGCTACCATGCTTTTTTATTCTTTCTTTTTGGTTCTTTATTTCTATGCTCATAGCCTAAAGGGAAAGTTGTCTTTTTAATTATTCTTAAGGGTACACGGTCATGTGCTTATCTTCCCACGCCTATGTGCCTATTGGCAGATACATATAGGTATGTTAGATTCAACACACAACTATGTATAGAGTAGGTGCACACAAAGAGTTGCTCTAGCCATACTCTTATGTACGACGAATCATGCACACAAGGTCATGTGTCTTCTGATGCATACCATCCACTTTTGGAAATCCATTCACAAGCGTGCATCCCATACCACAAGACCATACATGTCTCTCCTCAAAACAAGTGCACAAAAATTTTGGAGATCTTTATTTTTTTGAAGCGACACACGGGTGTGTATGAGGCCATACACGACCGTGTGTTACAATTTGTAAAAAACGTCCTAGGGTTTTTATGTAGTTTAGTCTACAGTTCCTTGATCACTAAGCATACAACCGATTATGTATAGGTCTCTTTAATTCCAATTTAACATTAAATAATACGTATCTAAATAGTTAACCATATACATGTAGCCAATGTAATATCATTCAATGGACAATATTCATCAAACTAAATTCATTCAACTATTAAATCACACAACCGATAGTCTACCTAGATGGTAACCCTTTATACATGCTTTTCAAGGTATCAGACATGTTTATCCTTCAAAGTACAATGGCAAACACCATTAGTGACTAAAAGATGAAGAGGTATAGATTCTAACACTTTAAACCATATTCTCACACTAACTTCATACAAGGGTCCATTTAAATGTTATAACTAATCCATACATGTTATCACAACACTAGATCAGATGCACAACCTTAATTTAATCATACATTCACCACATACAAAACTGTTCATGATAAGCTTAGCCAAAAGAGAACTACTTACTTGGTTTCTGATAACAAGCAACTCTCTCACACGATAACAACGATTTCGATAATCAATAGTGATTGCTCAAGCAACCAAAGTGTCTCATCTTTCTCTCTCTACTATGGTATGGTTTTATGTGAAATATAAGAGAAATTAGGTTTAATCGTGTTTTTATTTTTCTTTTTGGACGCGATACATAGGTGTGTACTGACTATACATGATTGTGTATTGTGTTACACAACTAAGGTAACTATCGATATTGCCACAATCACATTCTTATCTATAGTTTGAATTTTTGTTAATGATACACAGGAATGTATACCCCTATACATAAGCTTCTATCGCACTTAAAATTTAACTACAAAATTTAAAGCTAAGGGAAAAGACTAAAATGTCCTTTGTCTTACTTATGGGTGTTACAGTCCTCATTCTATATGAATTTTATCCTTGAAATTCACTCAAACAAGTATGGGAACTACTACTGTATATCCTACTTGACATTTCATGTGGCCTTTTCAACTCTGTGATTTCTTTAAAAGACCTTTACTAAAGGGATTTGCTTATATTTGAGCTTCTTAACTTGCTTGTCTAGGATTTGAATCGGGCACTCCTTATAAGCCAGATTATCCTTGAGCTAAACATCTTTAATACTAAGCAAATGGGTCAAGTCACTGATATACTTACATAACAATGATACATGGAACACATTATGGATGTAATTCATGCTCGTAAGTAACTTAAGTCGATAGATAACCTTACCTACACACTTTAACACCTCAAATAGTCTCACAAACCTTGATGCTAACTTGTCTTTCCTATCGAATCTCATTACGTTCTTGTAGGAGGCCACTTTGACAAATACTTTATCACCCACAGGGAACTCAAGAACTTGCCTTTTCTGATCTAAATAGCTCTTTTGAAGGTCTTGAGCTTGCTTTATTCTTTCCTTTATCAACCTCACATCTTCGAGGTCAACTCTGGTCCAAATGAGTGAGTCAGGGCATCTTTCTCTCTTATCTTATCTTAATATAATGGTGATTTATATCTCCTACCATACAAAGCCTCATACAAAGTCATCTTGATGGTTGTCTAATAATTGTTATTGTATGCAAATTCTATCAATGACAACACATCTATCCAACTCGCTCTTTTATTTAGGAATAAACCCTTAACATGTCCTCGATCACCTAATTGACTTTCTCCATCTGACCATTGGTCTGGGGATGATATATTATACTGAAGGCTAACTCATACCCAAAGATCTATGCATGCTCTTCTAAAATGTTAAGACAAATCTATTGTCTCGATTTGATACTATCGTCTTAGATGCCCTATAAGGCTTGATAATCTCTCTCACATAGATTTGACCTAGCTGATCTGTACTTGTGATATCCTTAACTACTATGAAGTATGTTAACTTGGTCAATTGTTAACTATGACCTATAATATGTTGTATCTTTCTCTAAACCTTGATAATCTAACCACAAAGTCCATCAATATGTGTTCCCATTTCCATTTAGGAATGCTAAAAGGTTGTAATAGTTCGGATGGTCTTTGATGTTTAGCTTTAAACTATTGACACACTAGGCACTTAGCCATGAAATTAGTTATATCTTTCTTTATTCCTAACCACTAGAACAATCTCTTCAAATCCTGATACATCTTTACATTCTTAGGGTGGGCAATATCTTTATATTCCTAGGGTGGACAATATAAAAGGAACTATACACCTCTAAGAGGTTCTTATCTCTCAAGCTTTGTTTTAGAGGAACACATACTCTACCTTTGAACTTTAAAATGTCCTCAACCACATTGAAATCGATCTTGGCATCCTTTATAATCCTCTACCTTATCTGAATACATCCCTCATCTAAAACTTGGGTTACACGAATCTTATCTAGAAGGGTTGATTGAATATGAAAACTTGTGGATTGTTCTATAATCACATTGATTTGTTCTTTCACCAACTCTTATTGTAACTCATGGTAAGCGGTAATCTATGATAAGATTACTTTTTTACTCAAGGCATCTATAACCATATTGGTTTTACTTAGATGGTACTTGATCTCACAATTATAATCCTTTATTAGTTCTAACCACTGACTCTGGCTCATGTTAAGCTTTTTCTAGGTGAAAAAATACTTGAGACTCTTGTGATCCATGTAGATGTTACTCCTTTCCCTATAGAAATAGTGTTGTCATATCTTAAGAGCAAACACAATAACTACCAATTCAAAGTCATATGACGAGTATCTGGTCTCATACTTGTTTAACTAATGAGAAGCATAAGCTATTTCCTTTGCCCTCTATATTAACACTACTCTCAAGCCCTAATGTAAGGCATCCATTACAAGTTATACTTTTTGCCCTTTATTGACAAAGCTAAAATGGAAGTTGATGTCAACCTTTTCTTTAACTCTTGGAAACTCTGCTTGTAGGCATCTGATTATCTAAAAGGAATATTCCTTTGAGTTAGCTCTATAAGGGGTCAGGCTAACTTGGCGAATCCCTTAACAAAACGCCTGTAATAACTTATCAACTTGAGGAAGCTTCTAACCATTTTTGTTATCTTAGACCTTTGCCACTTTAATACAACCTCAACCTTACTAGGATCGACTAAAATTCCATCTATTGAAACAACATCCCCAAGAAATGCCATCATGTCAAATTGGAACTCATATTTAGAGAACTTGGCATATAATTGTTTCTCCCTTAACCTCTAGAGCACAAATCTCAAATATTACTCATGTTTCTCTTAGGTTCTAGAATATTCCAAGATGTCATCAATAAACACCACTAAGAACTTATCTAAACAATCTTAGAACACTTTGCTCATGAAGTCCATAAATACTGTCGAGGCATTAGTCAATCCGAACAACATGACCATAAACTCATAATGCCCATATCGAATCTTGATAGTTTTGGGTATATTTTGTTCTACTATGCTGACCTGATGATATCGCGACCTCAAGTCTATTTTGGACAACATCGATGCACTTTTTGGTTGGTTGAACAAATTGTTGATCCTCAAAAGTGAATACTTGTTCTTCACTATTACTTTATTAAGCTCCTTGTAGTCAATATACATCCTCATTGATCCATCTTTCTTCTTTACAAAGAGGATTGGTACACCCCATGACGAGTGGCTTGGTTTGATGAACCCACTATCTAACAGCTCTTATAATTATTTCTTTAACTCTTGTAATTTAGTTACGGCTATTTTGTATAGTGCTTTGGAAATTGGCACTATGTTTAGGGCCAACTTAATACTAAACTCTAACTCTCTCTCTGGTACTAACCGTGAAAGATTATCAAGGAACACATATGGAAACTATTACACTACTAGAATATCCTTCACACTTGAGATTGCCTCATCTGGTTTATTGCCTATGTGTGTCAAATATGTCATGCTCCCCTTACTTAACATTTTCTTAGCCTTGACACTGTTGATCATTATATTGAAAACCCAGTCTTCTCTAAAAGTAAATTGTTTGGCACTATCTAGACTGAATTTGACTTTCTTCTTTCTACAGTCTATTTGTACCCTATATCTGCTCTGAAAGTCTATATTGAGTATCACATCAAAGTTTGGCATGCCTATTACTATTAAATATATGACCATCTTATAACCTTTCAAGGAAACTAAATCTCTAATTAGCATCTGATTTCTATGAACCTTGTCCTTATTTGGCATCTCAATTTTGATATGAGGGACAATTGTAGGCTCTAATCCTAGTCTCTCTCTACTATGCCTCTAACAATAAAGCAATGTATGACACCAAAGTCAATTAAAGTGTATGAATGAATATTATGAAAAGTTAGCTGACCATTTACTGTTGTAGGGCTGGCATCAGCTTGAGTCTATATGGCTACAAATATTCATGTTTGTCCTCCCCTTATTATCTACTTTGTTGGGGCTGGAGTTATTAGGGATGTACATCATCTAGCAAAATGATCTGGTTGTTTGCACTAAACACTTATTGATATGCCTTCGACCACATCTACAACATGTAAGGGGTCATCACATCTAGGCTAATTATCTCTCCTCTATTTCTTGCCCCTTTAGTTCTTCTTGTTCTAGGGTTAAAAGCTTTTACTTATGTTGTCTTTGCTAAGACCATCTCGGTTGCCTCCCTTGATTATCTAGCTTTGTCTTTACATCGAGGTTGTTAGTGTAGGCTTTTTTTATTACTCTGTCCCTGGCCATCCGCTACCTCATGGTCTCAAACCTTAATGCCCTACTAAGGGCCTCAAAAAAGGATCTAAAAGGATTATCTCCTATCATCACGTCTTTGGCTATGTTGGATCTGAGCCCTTCAAAGAATATCTCTAGCTTACCTTTATTTGAATTAGCCACACCTAGTGCATACTTGCTAAAGAGTTCAACTTAAGATGGAGGAACTCTTGTGCCTTCACATAAATAATGTCTACAAACACATACTCTGTCACGAAGGCCTATTTGAAGTCAGCTTGTGTCAACTCTGACACTTGAAGGGTCCTATACAGTGTTTGCTAGCAAACCTTAGCATCATGCTTGAGTAGAAGGCTAACATATTGAATCTTTTTGGCATTAGTCATGGAGTAGATTTTCATGACATCCTCCACTACCTCCAACCATTTCTCAACTAGCAATCCCTTTAACACTACATTACCTCTAAAATCTAAGGGTTGGTATCAACTCGATATGTTGTAAATGGGATGTGTCTAACCTTTGTTGCTACCTTTGGCCTCCACTTGAGGTGTTCCCATACTCAACATATTATGCTATAAGTGTATCTCTATATTTGAAAGTTGTTATAACATTGGTAGGGTTTGAGTTAGGTATTAAACACTACCTAATGCCTCTTAGTTTTGTCTCAAGGTACCTTCCACAATTTGGTGGATAACAACACTGTCAATGGTAGACATAATTGACTCATTTAATGTTTGTCCCTAAGTCTCAGCTTGGCTCCTTTCTAGATTGGAGACCTTTAGGGTATCTTTGATCAACCTCATAGATCTTTTCATCCTGAAATAGCATCATACTTTAGGCACATATTACTTTAATTTGAAAGCAGGTCTAATATACTTAGAGCGATTGGCATAAGGGGGGGGGGGGGGGGGGCGCAGTCAATACTGCATGAAAGGATTACTTTTCTTACTTAACTCAATATGCAATTTTAGACACATAAAATTTATCACTTTTTTAGGTATCAAAATCATGTTCTAATACCATAAATTTAACACCTCTTTATAAATACATACCCATGATGGGAATATGACCTAAAGAGACGTGTACAGCTGAACACGATACACAGGCGTGTATTGACTATACACAACTATGTATCGTGTTGCACAAATAAGGCAACCATCGATTTTTTCATGATCACAATCTTATTTATAGTTTGGATTTTTGCTAAAGATACGAAAACGTGTATACTGCCATACATGGGTGTGTATCGCTCTAAAAATTTAATTACATAATTTAAAGGTAAAAAGAAAAGACTAAAATGCTATTAGACTTACTTATGAGTGTTATTGGAAATTGGAATACTATGACAAGGTCTGTCAATTGAGTCAACTAAATCAGGCCTAATTTATTCAACTTTTGTTTCATAAAAAATTTTAAGGTTGAGTTTTAGGTCTACCCATTTGGACCTCATATTGTTTTGTTTTGGATTGGTTTATAAAAATTTTCGAGTTTCAAACCTATTTCAAGCATATTTCGACAATGTTCATATAACTTAAAAGACTTGCAAAAACACTCTTATAATGCACTACAAATCTAAAAACTTGGCATATACATCCTTGTCCATAATGAATTTTTTGATCTATCAAACATTGCACTTGAACAATCTTTGTTCAAGCTCTGACCAAAAAATTTAATGAACAAAATTTTTTGTCTAGACTCATCCAAGACTCGAATTATGTTAAATCCAAGTCAAAATTTTTTGAACCAAACAATTAGGCATTGAACTTGCCCAACATAATTACTAGGCCTAAACATGACTATATAGTTAGGCTAGCTCTGCACCCCTACTAAATTTAAGACTATAGTAAAACTATACGTATCTACTTTAAGTGCATAAATAGATACATATTTAATATGTATTGTTAAATGATTAAATAATTTTGAATTAATGATAAAGTAATACTTAATCACATAATAACATTTCATATTTGTATTAATTTATTTACACAAAAGTGGGTATGCATAACATTACACCTAAGACTATGATACATAATTAGAATGAGATGATAGTAATACAACTAATTTTAAAATAGTAGAATTATGATTAAATATTAACCACAAGGGGATATTAATTAAAATAAACAAAAAAAATTTCCATCTAAACATTTTTAAACCAACTTTTGATGCAATCATTTTTTTAAGCAAATTACATATGATTTACTGATTTTACCCTTACTATGAAAATCTAAGTAAGAGTTAGAAACATTTTCTTTTCTAAACAAACGAAAACCCCCCAAACTTTAGTCGAAGACAATAAATTGGAAACGCACTACCGACAACTCCATTCTTGTAGTTCACAAAAACCCATTACCTACTTAAACGTGAAAAAACCGCAAACGTAACCTTGTAAACTTTGAATGTTGATTTTTTAAAAAGGTTAATGTTTTTTGCTTATTTGTTAGTAATCACTAATTATATTACTTATAAACAATCAATATCTGTTATATTTGTCAAAATAAAATATTCTAATCTCTAGATCGAAATGAAAGTAAAAACACAATTTTCTAAAATTCAAAATATATGTGCAAATACAAATATAAATGCATATGCAAATGCGTATATGAATGGACATACATACGTGAATGCATATGCGAATGAGGGGTTTGCGGTTTTTTCGCGTTTATCTGATAATGGTTTCTTGTGAAATTATATATTAAACTGTTTGAACTTTTTTTGACACCGGTACTGCTTGGTGCGACACCAAATGTACAGCACTAGTGCAATTTATGGGATATTAAAAATAAATTGTTGCATAATTTATTTTATAAAAACTTTATTTTTTCAGTTTTGAAAATTCAAAAACTGCTTTTAAAGGAGCTTTTGTACTGCTTTGTTTTCATCAGAATCACTTTAAGCTTGTGCATGCAAGTGCGCGCTGGTACCGCCTTGTTTTCGTTAGAATTATTGCAATCATGTTGTAGCACATACGCACTTATATATTTGCATTTGTATTTACATTCACACGCATATTTTGATTCTTAAGAAATTGTATTTTTGTTTTTCATTTTGAAATTGACATTAAAATTTGTTTTATTTTAACTAATACAATAGATATTGATTGTTTATAAATAATATAATTAATAATTACTAATAAATAAATAAAAATATTAATCTCTTTTAAAAATTAGTATTTAAAGTTTTTAATTTTTATCGATGAAAGTTTTCACAACAAGTTTTAAATGAAAATTTTAATTTATACAGATATAAGTTATCAAACTTACTTACTTTAATTATGATAATGTATTACAAGAGTGTGTTATACTCGAGTGTATCAAGAAATAATATGGTTGAGAAAAATGATATTATTGAAATAAATGATAAATTTACTTAGAAAAATAACTATATCAAAAGTTAAGTTAAAAAAGTTGAATTTAAAATTTTTTTTTACCTATTTTAATTAAATCCCTTAAAAAAGTCATAAAATTGCAATTTGGATGACAAAATTTTACACCTAACTTGAAAACTAAAATATATATATATATATATATATATATATATATATATATATATATATATATATATATATATATATATATATATAGCAGAATTCTCTCCAAGGTTATCCACCAAGCAAATCTTATTTGCTCCTAACCCACCAATTTCTGATTATATTATAAATAGAATTAGGCATACAAAGCAATCTGTCTGAAACAGTGAAGTCAAAACTATACTTTTAATTTAATTATTAATAGTTAATTAGAGCATAATCTTAGTTGGACCCATTAAAATGATAACCCAAAGAAATTCATGCCCAAACCAAATCTCTCTTATCAGTGAATGTTAAATTTAATTAGAGCATAATCTTAGTTGGATCCATTGAAATTATAACCCAAAGAAATTCATGCCCAAGTTTCTCTTATCAATGAATATTAAATTTAATTTTTCCTGGTTAGTTTCATTCATTGATACCAATTGAGGAAGAGCAACTAAACCATAAATTAAGTGTTATTTTTATATTTAATTATATAATAATATATTATTTAAATATTTAAATTTATACACACACACACACATATATATATATATATAAAGATATTATTTTTTTATAAAATTTTATTTCAATGTTCTTATTTGTTGCTAATTACCTTTCATATTCAATAAAGGCAACCGCACATCTTTATGATACATACTATGATAATAAGAGGTAAGATATCAAAACATTTATAAAATTAGATAACCAAGCTAGAATCCTTTTCGAAAAATAAAGTGATAGCAAAAAAAATTAAGTGAAATGGTGGAATTATTTACACCAATCCTCGCCCCCTTGTTAGCATACACGATTGGCCTATTTGTTAAGCTTTATGAGATTTCTTTACTATAGTTTGTGTTGTTTGCTTAATTTATGTATTTCTAAATTCTTAAGTTGTTTATATTTTATCAAAGTAAAATAAGATATATATATTATGGTTATTATATTTAATTCTTATTTATAATTAATTTTTTTTAATTTTTATTCATATAAAAGTAACACTATTTTGAAACCCACACCTCTATCTATGCCTAATTAGATAGTGGCATGAAGCCTAGACTTATTTTTTTGTTACTGTTTATTATGACCTTATCATTTCTAAGCTTTTTCAATGTTGCTTTAAATTAAAATATATTAAATTATTGAAACTTTATC
Organism: Mangifera indica; assembly: GCF_011075055.1. Classification (NCBI taxonomy): domain Eukaryota; kingdom Viridiplantae; phylum Streptophyta; class Magnoliopsida; order Sapindales; family Anacardiaceae; genus Mangifera; species Mangifera indica. The sequence continues at coordinate 1,068,917 of NW_025401095.1, read as the reverse complement.
TAAATAGTAGTTGCCCATCTCTTCTTTTGCTATAAAGCTTGTGATGATGGAGAATTATGCTTATGGACAAGTTCCAATAATGAGATCATAATTAATGATAGGCACCGAAGGTTTTAAATTATTGGACAGTAGTAATATAAAAGAAAAAATACATTTAAAAAAAAAAAAAAGAAATATTCACCTTATAAATCAATAAAATAATCCCTCACTCACCCATGTTCAACGGAAGTAGGGTTAAAAGACAAGTTCCAATAATGACATCATAATTAATGATAGGCACCAAAGGTTTTAAATTATTAGACAGTAATAATATAAAAGAAAAAATACATTTAAAAAAAAGAAATATTCACCTTATAAATCAATAAAATAATCTCTTACTCATTCGTGTTCAACAGAAATAAGATTAGATTCAAATCGAATTAAGTTCAAACTCACTTGAGCTGGAGCCCATTTCGGGTTTTATTCGAATCAAATTTGAATTTAAACTTAAATTAGCTCAGTTTAAATTCAACCCTAAACAGAAATACTATTAGAGGATTGAAATAAGGTAATCTTTGATATTTTGATATTATATTTTTTAATTTTTGATTTTATATCATTTGATTTGTTAAGTAATAAATTATTTTATTAATTTTTTATTAATATGATTACATGATAAATAATATAAAAATTACTTTGTTTACTATTTTGATTTTAATTGTTAAAAAATTATCAAAATAATTTTAATTTTAATTTTATTAGATGAAAAAAATTTCCGCTTGAAATAACAGTAAATAGAAAATAAATTTAAAAAAAATGTTGACAATATGAAGACGACTTTAAAAAATAATTTAATCTTTAATTTCAAATTTTGACAACATTAAAATTTCTAATATTATATTTTTAGTACGAAAAATATTTTTTAAAATACATGAAAACGAATAATTTAATAGAATATATGTTAGTTTTTTTATCTTACACAATATCAATTTTTACCTAATAGTCTTTTAAAAGTATTTAAGTAATATAATATTTTAATATTATTTATTCTTATAAATTAAATACAGTAATTATTTGTATATATCAATTTTGTCAAATATACTAATAATTTATATTTAATAATAATTTAGAAAATCTTTCAATTTTTAGTTTTAAAATAATATTTGATCTTGAGATTATCTCGAATTCAAAACTATTCAATTTAATCACTTTATTTATAATAATTAACACCCTATCTTGTATTATTGGACATTATATACCATACTTGTAATATACCAAAAAGTAGATAAAGTTTAGAATGGGAGGTAAACTACGTAATTAATTATACAGTAATTTATCTCTCAATAATTGTATGATGAAGCCACTCGCATTGCAGCAGGGATAATTAGCGGAAATAAGAATTCCACGTAGCAAACAGAAAAATGCCGTGTGGGCGAATGTGATTGGGTAGAGTTATGTGGGGATACCATTACGTATAGTTTGACAGACATGGGGCCACTCCGATTAAGTTAGCTGTTAAATCTGCCTGGTTGGCAGGTGTTCACATCGACACTCCCATGTGTTGTCTTGCCAATTATAACCAACCCTCTCTTTCACCTTCGCCCTTTTCTCACGCTCCCTTGTCTTTTGCTTCATGCAAAAACCCGTTTCCCTTTTTCAACTAAATTATTATTATCCAATGATTTTAATTTTTATAATGGAATTGAGAGGCAATCTAAGCCGTTGGCTGTGTCCCAGACTAATCATACTTCACACATCATACTGTTCTCTAATTACCGGGTTTTACACTTAATTAAATTAGATTTATAATTAAAAAACATACTTTACCAATAAAATAATTAAAAACCATGAAATAATACAATAACGTGCAAGTTGTATTGCATGAAATGTGTAATACATCTTAGGTAGTAAATAAAAATGAAAATATTTGTGGTCAAACCCCTTTTACATTAGAAAGTAATATTTTATATTATATATTCAATTTTGAATAATTAATTAAGTATATAAATTATATGATATTATATAACTAAACACCCAACCTAATTGGGTATTAAAAAATAGGTATACAACTTTATTATTATCATAAAACTAAAAAATAAAGTTATGTATAATTAATTTTGAATATTTAATTAGATATTTAGATAATATGTTATCATTTGATTGAATATTATTTTATTTTTAATTCAAAATCATATAATCATATAAATGACAATTTAAATATTTATTTAAATACTCAAATTTGAATGTACATAATTTTATTATAAAACTATTTATAATAATAATAATTAATATTAATTTATGTATATAAAAAAATTTTAAATTAAAAATAATATAAAATTCAGTTACATGATCTTCTAAAATCATTAATACATAAATTATTACATCCAAAAATACACAAACAGGCTTGGCACTGCATGAATTTGAGCATTATTAACTTTCTTACTTGCTTTTTAGAAAAAAATAAATGGAAATCTAAGCGCCACTCAAATGGGCAATAATCATCAAATTGTACCGAAAATAGGTACTATATTGATCTCTTACTCTATTTTCAATTTCATTTACTCCATAATAATAATATTTACGCAATTAGTTATATAATATCTGCAAATTAAGCAAAGAGGTTAAAAAAATATACACATATATCACCCGCCAGTAACAAAATTTGGCAAGGTGGCCTCAAGAACGTGGCACAGGACGCCGTGGATTCTTCTTTGTCCGGCTCAAAAGTAATCAATGGCTGCCGCTTGTATTTTAATCTTTTTCTCAGGAGACGGTATCGTTTTTGCCCTTCTAAGACCCGGAATCTCAGGAGGCGTCAGTGACCGTACAAGAGCAAAGTTGAGACCTTTGAAAAACGGGTGCGTTTTGACGTCGGCAGCTCCACGTTTCGATCCAAGTCGATTACTGGGGTCCTTGATCAACAAACCGGAAATCAAGTCCCGCGCGTGGAGCTCAAATGTCGAAGAAGGCACTTGGGTCGGGAACGTCAATGGTTTCTTCACTATGTTGCGCAGTGTATGTTCATTTGATGGAGCAGCAAATGGTGTACGGCCATAAATCATCTCGTATATAAAAATGCCAAAGGCCCACCAATCAACAGCATTACCGTGGGACCCACCTGACGCAACCTCAGGAGGGACGTACTCGTGGGTCCCCACAAAAGAGCATGACCGGGCGGTGACCGGTTCGGCAACGAAGAGCCGGTTAGGGGTTAACGTTTGGATCTTTCTAGACCGGAATAGCCGGTTAAAAAAACAAGAGAAGCGCGTAGAGATACTACGAATTTGTTGACGTGTGTAGGTTTGAGATTGTGGAGACGCGGGGTCAGGAGAATAGGATGGAGATTCAACGGCTGGGATAGCGTCTGAGCACAAAGACAGGTCAAAATCCGAAAGCATGATGTGACCGTCCGACCTAACTAAAAGATTTTCGGGTTTCAAGTCTCTGTAGATTATTCCCAGCATGTGAAGGTACTCAAGAGCCACCAAAACTTCCGCAGCATAAAATCTGAAAATAAAAAAAATGTAATTAATTAATTTTAATTATCTTATCAACCAAAAAGTTAAGAGATTGAAAACTACAACGAAATCCCATCTCAGAGAAAATCTTCTGAATTCTTGCACAATGAGGTAAATTCCATCCAAGAAGCAAACTAAAACAGTATTGAGCTAATAATGGAAAATTATCAAATAAAGGAAATTTGCGGCTAAGTCAGTTGATTATGAAAGAAAAATCTGAAACCGGGAAATATAAAAGTGATGTTTAACGACCCAATTACTGATCGAAACGATGTATAAGATCAAGTTTATTATTCTCATATATATATATATATATATATATATATATATATATATATATATATATATATATATATATTCTCATTGAAGAAGACGTTGCTGTGGCAAAGGAGACAAGATAAGAGCAATACGGTGCATTGTTACACAAGAAAAGAAAACACCCAGAATCAAAATATTTACAAAGATTTCCATAAATGATTTTAATAATACAAAACTTGAAAAAGTTGCAGTTTTATTTATTTCCGATAGGAAGAAGATGAAGGTACCTTGCAGAAGTCAAAGAGAATCTATTGTGAGGCTGTTTATGTCTAAGAGAATGCAAGTCACCACCGGAACAAAACTCCATGACAATACAGGAGAAATGGGAGGCTTCAAATTCAGCGTAAAGACTAGGCAAGAATGGATGGTCTAACATTTTCAAGATCTTCTTCTCCATTTCAGCTCTATGAACTTTTTTCTTCATAGCCAATGTCTCTTTGTTCACCACCTTCATTGCATACAAACACTGCTCATCATTTCCAACCATAATCTTAGAGTGGTTGAGACGGCAGAGATAGACTGTTCCTATATCTCCTGCCCCGATGCGGCGGAGCAGAGCGAAATCTCGGAAAGTGAGGCCGGCTTTTCGGGCAGAAGTCGCTGAACGGATTACTGAGTAAGCGAAGTCTGAAGAACGGTGAGGCTTGAGAGTTAGGTTATCTGGGGATGATTTAGAAGTTTGGAGTTCGAAAGAGAGACGACTAAAACTACTGCAACTTTCATTGCTCATCGAGCTTGAATTTGTTGTTGTATCAATATCTGATAAGTCTATCACCATTTTACTTTCTCTTCAAAAGAGAGAGAGAAAGTCAGAATATGAACAAAAACAACAAGGGCACAATCGGATTGAGAAATGGAATTCAAGTTGAACTTTTTTCTACAACGTATAGAAAAGGAATTGATACCTGAAAAAGTAGTTTGAACTAAAGAATGATGAGAAAAATGAAACAAAAGCCAAGGTAGTTGGAGTTGAAGGTGGGCATTAAAAGCGATGGTGGAGAAAAAGGATGGTTTGAATGGACATTTTGAAAGAAGCAAGCTTTAAGAAAGTGTGGACCTGAAAATTAGGGTTTCTGAGAAAAAAACTAGTCCGTACCGTAAGTCAGTCATGGAGAGAGGGAGAGAGAGAAAAAGAGGATACACAGGAAATGAGATTGGAGTTGACAGTATTTATGCTTGCTTTCTACAAAGGTGAAAAGATCAAGGAGTAAATTGTCTTTACACTTCAAGTCAAATTCTACAAAAGAAATGGGAATTTTTTCCGGATTTTATATTTAATGGTTTTTATTATTTCACCATGGCCAAAGGATTTATTCTCGCATTGTCTTTTTTGTAAGTTTCTACTTTTTATCTATAGAAATTTCAAAGACCCATTCATGAGTTATTAAGTTTAACACTTTTCGCTAAAAAAAAGGGTAATATGATAAACCCGTTTCTTAATTTTATAAATGACTTTGAAAGATGGAAATGGGTTGCAAATAAAAAGAAAATTTGCAATTAATGTTGCAGGTGAGGCATGCACATGCAAAGCACGAATTTGTGATGTGTGGCATTGCTTTTTAAACGCACTGCAATTTTTTGGCCTTTTTCAGTGATTTAGGGTTTGTATACCTTGGTGGTTGATGTAGTGGCACGGAGGGAAGACACATGTTGAAAACATGAAAACCCATACGCACAAAAATTGGACTTGACGGCTAAAAATGCCTTGCTCGAACAATGTGCTTAGTATGTATTAAATACAACATGATTATTTTGAAATCAACTGTGAGAATTTTTTGGCACAAATTAACGACAATGGATTAGTCTAGGAAAAGTGAGCCAATGAAAAAGTCACACTAGAGAGGGCTTTGTGTCATTTCACTCTAATTTGAAAAAAAAATTTGCAAAAAAATGAAAATATTTTTTCTGTCTCACCAATTAACGTGCAACACGTGTCTAGTGGACATCAAAATTCAAATTGAACAAAAATAATGCAACGCCCTTTGTAATTTATTTTTTTGTTTGACATTCCTTATGTGTGAGGCTTCTGTGAGTGTTTGAGTGTACTCTGAGTGTGATCACTAATGAACTTTTAACAATAATGACAACGATGACAACACATCATTTGATGTAACCAAGGGTGAACGAAGTAATTTAGCACCAATGAAGACAAGAAAGTACAACTTGTTCAGCTAGGTGACTTGTTTGATAACCAATGATTCCAATGACAAGTGTAGTGGCTTTTCGTGCTGGGTTAAGGAGGAATGACGATGAAGTCTACTCCAAATGAGGCTTTTAGCAATTTTTTTGTGATGTTGAGGTTTATTGGTTTGGTTACCTTGTTTATTGATATTGTTGTGTGTATTGCATGTGTGACATAAAATGTATTATGAAGTTTATGTTTGTTGTTGTTTTTGGTTTTTTTGGGTATTTGGGTACTATAATATTTTGTGTTATGTTAGGGTATTTGTTAGGGTCATGCATTATATGTATATGTTAGAGCAAAAAAAAATTAAAAAAAATATATATATATATATATATATATATATATATATATATATATATATATATATATATATATATATATATATATATATATATAATAACATGGGGGTTTTGCATGTCTACTATTTACATATTATTTAAGGTTGACTTATATTTTCATGAGCTTTCAGTTCTGTGTATGAGTATTAACTGCTTTTATTTGGCTTGTGTATGAGGTTTTGTATGCATGATCAATTTGCTTAATGGAGTTAATATGTATATTTGCCTAGTTATGCATGATCAGTTTGTATGTGTGAGTGCATTAAGTTATTGTTAAACGGGTGTTGTTATTGTTATGTCATTGTGTAAGTTGTCTCATCGTTATATAAGTTGGGAAACCCGAGAATGCAGTGCTACTGGCATAAAAAAGAAGGTTTCTTTAAACCTTAATTCTCTCAGGTGTAACAAGACCTTTGTTATAATAATTCAACAGTATTGCAATATTCTTTTAATGACAACAATGCAATAATTTTTAGTGCTGCAATTATTTGTGAGTTGCTTATTGTAACCTCTCCTAACCATTGGGTGTGTTACAGAAAAACAGCATGAGTTCCCCTATTTTAGAGGGCCCGGGGAATATTTTTCTCTTTTTCATTATGCCCTGTAACACTCCCAATTTATAATTCACACAAACCAGTCCTACCAATCAACTGGATTTTTATCAACTTAATCACAATTAGTAAAATAAGTACATAATAATAACCATCATAAAAATTTTCACCCACAGAAACTTTATAATCAATTTTCATAACTAGCTGTATATATATATACATATCCACCAATATCTACATCAAGTATATATATATATATCAAAACATATATATATTAATAAAAATATGGTGCCTTCCTCCCTTAGCCTCATGTCTCATTAGTACTCCCCGGGAACCTTTGCTGCATTTCTTTACCTGTAAAATATTAAATTAAACGGAGTGAGCGACTATGGCTCAGTAAGAAAATCATACTAAACACTTAAAGTATTTTATACCAGTATTAATCTTTTATAATCTTTTCCATACTCAGCGTGTCTGAACTATTTACAACAAAATAATTGACACAGAACACGCATTTAACACATATCATAATTCTTTTCTTTCACACATTTATTCATTTCCTTACTATACAGATATGATTCACTCATTATGATTTATGCATGTATGAGTGCCATGACATTTTTATTTTCTGATCGTACATCTTTCTCAACTCTTTATCAGCCACACAGGCTTGTATGCATAATTTAATGCAAATGACTTTCATAAAATATTTACTAATTTGTTTCTCTCTCATTCTCATTGATCGATTTAGACTACATATGATAGTACTTGCAGTCACCATACAAAATATAATTCTCTCTTACATGCATATTTTTTTTTTCTTTGTTGTCCACACAGTACAGCTAATATTTTTCTTTGCTGTCCACACAGTACAGCTGATATTTTTCTTTTGCTGTCCACACAGTACAGCTGATATTTTTTCTTTGCTGTCCACACAGTACAGCTGGTTGTCCACACAGTACAACCGATTATTTTATTTGCTGTCCACACAGTACAGCTGGCGTGTAAGGATTTTTAGTATGTTTTCTGCTTTCCTGTATCATATGAGTCATTGTAAAAACATGCATGACTTAGAAAATATTTTTTCCTCTTTCTTTATTTTTTCTAAATCATGCATATGTTATGATTCCTCATGTATGCATATATAACCATAATATGAAATATGCGCATTTGTTATTTTCCCTTATTCTTTTCATTCCTTCTCAAATATCATATTATTTTCTCATGCATTTATATATATATCATGCCTCAAATTAATTTCAATTATACAATATAGGCTTAATATAAGGGTTATTTCACACATTTTATGCACATAATTAAGCAAAATTAACCTATATCACATAAAATGACATTTATACCCTTATGGCCAAAATTACCTTTTTACCCTTATGGCCAAAAATTACATCATGAATCCTAATGAATTCTTTTATCCTTTTAAGCATAAATCACCTTAATTCTAATACCTCACATACTGATATAAGTAAAGGTTATTTAAATAATCTAACTCAAATTTACTTCAAGTATGTAAAGTATGAAATTCTTACATTTTCTTTGCCAAATAGGTGATTTAAGCTTATTCACCTTCTTTTCTTCTTCTTGGTAACCTTAATCAACCAAAAATATAATCATCCATCAAACTCCCAAATTTCACATATCTTAAAAATTAAATTTCTTATCTTAGAACTGACCAGAATTGACAGATCTACACTTTTTATAACTGGGGCCTCTGGAAATTAGGTGGTTTAGATAGGTTTTTGGACGAATTTTGGTTAAGGGAAAAAGCTTTAGCAAAAACCATGGAGTTCTCGGCTAAAATGAAGAAGGAAATGAATAGGCTTAAGTTTATAAGCCTATTGGACCATTTTGCCCTTAATCTTTTCCATAAATTACTATTTTATCCTTAGCCAATTACCAAAAACCCTTAGCACCACCATATAATTTCAAGTGTGCCCTTCAATTTTAATTCCCACTTTGTCCCTTGAATCTTTATAAAATGACCATTTTACCCCATTTGAAAAATATTGCTCATTTAATAGTTTTCTATGATTCTTTTGCAATTTCTTTACACAACAAGTTATAAAATCCATTCTAGGGGTAATTTTGAAAGTGGAGTTTACTGACACACCTGAATTCGGATGTTACACTTATATATTTAATTGGATATTTAGTGTTCAGGTTTATGCTTTCATGTTTGAAACTTGCTGAAATGTTTACTTAACATTGGTTAGTGTACATACTCGTATGTGTACATGCTACACATGACCAATCTTGCCTGATATTGCACATGCTTAATGTTTGCACATGGAGTTTACATATTTGACATGCTTAATATTGTGTACTGTTATGTTTCCTAATTGTTATGTTTACATACTGTCATGTTTCTATTAAATGGTTGTTGTTGTTGTGTCATGGTGTAAATTACCTCATCATTACATAAGCTAGGAAACTCGAGAGTGCAATGCTATTGGTGTGAAAGAGAAGGTTTCTTTAAACTTTAATTCTCTTAGGTGTAACAAGACCTTATAACAATGATGCAAGTTGTAACAATAATTCAACAATAATATAATATTTTTTTAATGACAACAATGCAATAATTTAATGATGCATTTATTTCTGAGTTGTTTATAAATTTAGTGTTTAAGGTTATGCTTTCATGCTTGAATGTTCAAGTAAATGCCATTTCCCTAATGTTTAGAGTAAATACTTACAAATAATTTTACATTAATGACATTCCTAATTGCTTACATGAATGCCTTTATGTTATTGTTTTGTTTAATGCAGATTAGTGTTACTATTTTAAATTAAATGTTATTATTTTAACTAATTTTATGTGTTATAGGATGAGTTCTACAATGTTGTTCACTCTTAAATTTGAAGCTTGTGACATAACATGTGAAATAAAAAATGTTGATCTGGAGAATTATAGCTTCATTGTGTTTATCAAGGATATGAAACACTATATTGCAAATGAAAATGAAGAGGTGCAACTTTATCTAGGTAAGCAGATAAAGGTAGAAGCTAAAAGGCCTAATGAGAGGGTAATTACATCATTGACAGTGATGAAACTATTCAGATGTATGTTAAATTTATTCCAATAGACAATAAAATCTTTCTAACCTACTACCCCCAAACAATTAACCCAACACCTAACCATTAGAACCTAACACACAAACATTAGATCCCACCACCACACCACCACACCTAAACAGTCAACCCAACACCTAATCAGTAGAACTTAACTCACAACATCAGATTCAACCTTTATAGCACCACATGCAATAGACTTGTTTGAAAGTTCTGATGAGGATGAAGTATTTACCCAACATGATGATGACTTACACTAGAGTGATGCATTGTATGAAGATGAGATTTTTAGTGTTGCTAATGTTGAAATCAGATATGAAACCATTAAAGGTGATGAAGAGACATGAAGACTTAATTACAAATCTAACAATAAAACAAGGAAAATGATACGGGAAGAAAAGGATGGTGCAAACAGATTAGCTAGGCATATGAAGGAAAAGACTTTTACGAAAGGTACATATAGAAAGATTTATTTCGAGGTTAGCCATGTTTTCAAGAGTGTTGGTCATTTCAAGTGTGTACTCAAAGAGTACAATATACAATATGGGTTTGCTACGAGAAAAATATACAATGAGAAGAGAAAAATAAAAGTTGTGTGTAAATCTGAAAGCTACCTATTCCATCTCTATGAAGCTATGACGGTGGATGGTCATTCCTACCAAATACATCAGTATAAGCATACACACACTTGCCTCCAGGTTCGTAATAACCTTGATACGAGTGCATCATGGAAAATAGATAAACTCGATGGTTCTATAATGTCATAATAGGAGAGTAGCATTAAACCTTTAACTGCTCAATTGGATTAAGAGCATTTCTTAAAGATAAATCCAAAAAAGCTATATAAGGATAAGAAAATAACCAATGGTTTGTTAGCAAAGGAGCATGCAAGGCCGTTTAACTAGTTGTTTAAATATTGTCATATTTTGTTAAGGACCAATGTAGGATCAACAGTTATCCTAAAGGTAATTAGGGAAGAAATTCCTTCGATACCACAATTTCATCGGTTTTTTCTTAGCTTTGCTGCACAGAAGAAGGTTTTTTGGAAAGATGTCATCATTTTATAAGGGTTGATAGATGCCATTTGAGAGGGCATTCGAGGGAGTCCTATTGTTTGTTGTGGCAATTAATGTGAACAGTGGGATATTCTCATTGGCAATTTGTGTTTGTAAAGTAGAAAACAATGATACTTAAGGGTATTTCCTAGAGATGTTGAAAGAATTCATGGGTGATGTTTTGCCTATCACTTTCATGAGTGATAGCTAAAAGGGAATGATACATGCTTATTAAAAACTTTTGTAATGACTAATATGAACCTAGTAGGGGTGAATCTTAAAAAAATTAAAGGAAATACTTCCTCAACAACCAAGTTTATGTAGAGCATAATAAATTCCAGAGCAAATTTTATGACACACGAGAACAATAAAATAACAAATAGATTAAGATTTTACAGGACACAGAAATAATAAAATCCAATGTGGCATTCAGGGGTGTATACCTATCCCTAAAATAACACTTCTATGTGTTTCCTAACAGAAGAATAATTTAACCCAAAAGTACACGACTGTGTATCTCTTATACACAAGCATGTAGTGTCTTTTCTATAGATCATCAACTTGTTAGAATTCAAAATTTCTGGCTATTGAACCAATTTCTAGGTCTTTCAGTATACTTAAATCAACTATACATCCAATCTAACATATTTTATCATAACTACCATCATATTTGTATACTAAAATTATGATTACAATTATACAAAACCTGAAATCTCCATTCACATGTCTTATTCCCTATATTGTTAAGTGAATTCACATAACCATCCCTTACAATTTAGGATTCCAAAATCACACACACACACACACATATCTCTTTAATCAAGGTTAAAATAGAACAAAATAAGCATAGTAACAGAACCTAACCATACCTCAATCATTGCATCATAAATTCACTCATTTTGCAGACATATAAACATAATATCCATAAAACTGACAAATCACCATTCACATCATACTCGACAGAGAATCAAGAATAAAAAAAATTCAAAAATTGTTTTACCTACCGTTCCTTTGGCATAATAATTGATCTTCACATGGCTAAAATTCCCTTTGATGATTCCTTATGCCCTAAAGCTCTCCAAGACTAAGAAATCTCTCTTAACTCTTTGAGTAAACTAAAAATAGTTGATGAAATATGAGCCAAATTCATCCAAGTTCTTTTTCATTTACTTATAACGCGTGATACACGACCAAATGTCTTACAATACATGGGCATATATGTTGTTACCCATTAATCACAAATTTTGAAACTTTCATGAAATGAATCCTTAGCCAATATTTAAATGTATTGACCAGACGTGAGCATGTATGTTAATCAGACTTAGCCAAATTAACACGGATCACATAGAAAAAAACTATTTTGCCCTTACCATTTCATACATAAGCATGTGGCCTTCTCGTATGGTTATGCAACCCCAAAACACTAAAATACAAATGCTAAAGTATAATTAACCACAAACAGAGGCAAAAGAAAAAAATATCCTTGTACGTACTTGCAGGTATTACAGAAGTATGGTTTATACTTCCTTTGTTAATTCATAAGTTGAGACACGATTGAACTCTATAACATCAAGAACACAATATATGGCTTTCTTATTCAAGCTTATCATCTTTTCATCATCATCATTAAAATCCATTTACTTTCTTGGCTCGTTGGTTCTATGGTCCATAGGAACTAAGTCTCTATGTTCAATAATTTTTCAAAATTTAAAATGTAACACCCCTTCAAGAAGTATTGCCTTTTAGGGGAAGTGTCATTAAATTGACTATTTAAGACATACTTGACTTTTTAAAAACATTTAAAACTTCATAAATAAACTATTATAAGAACTTAAAAAAACATCATTTATTAATAATCAAAATGATGAAAATACCCTTGTCACAAAATTAACTGGAAGTATTCAAAAAGTGACTAATCTCGTAAACATAAACTAAAAACCCATAATATGTATAGTCAAATACAATAATAAAAATCTCAATGAACTAAAATTGATAAAATTGAAATGATAAGAATGCCCTTACAACTTTACACCTTTTGACCATCACTCGTCTCGCAACCATCACAATCACTTGTACTTGTACACAAGAACGTAGGAGAATGAGTGATAAGAATTGTTAGTGAGTAGGAGACTATACTAATAACTTCTACGTAAATTCCTAAAATGCCTTTAAACTTGACCCATATTAACTCTATCATCCACAGTCAACATTAAACTCCTTTATGGATGATGACGAGTTTTATGTACTGTTTTTGTACTTATAATGTTCTCTAGGGACTAGGTTAAATGTCATAACTCTCAGATTGAGTTATGTCCCTTTCAATCACTAAGGAATCACTTTTTTGGATTTCTATCTGATTTAGCCATACTAAACTCAGTGGAAACATCTAAATCTAAAAACTATAATTGAAGTTGTAAACTAGATCAAATATAAGGATTTGATACCTTGGCTATATGAGCTATCTTTTGGTTTCACTACACCAACTGTATCTTAACTCAACTCTATTATGAGCAAGTATTATAACACCCACAGGTAAGTCTAAGGACATTTCAATCTTTTTTCTAGTATAAATTTGGTGATTTCTTTAGATTTTAATAGTACATGCCCATGTATAAGATATGCACAATCGTGTATGGTCAATAGAAAGTTAATAAGTGGATCATATCATGATTGCGATGAAGTAGGAGGTCACCTTAGTTATGCAACTAGACACATAACCATGTATAGTCCATACATGCCCATGTATCATTTCCAAAAATAAAAATAAAAATGCAATAACCCTAACTCTTTAGATTATCTTTCATAGCCATAAAAAGCTGAGAGAGTGAGAGAGAGTAGGGGTATTTTTATTGCTTGTGAAGCCATCAATAGTCATCGGAATCATCATTACTGTGCAAGAGAGGCTTTATCATCGAAGTACAAGTAAGTGGAGCAAAATCCCTTATTTGCTTATGGAATTCTCGAAGTTTATTTGTTATATATATAATCTAGAGTCGATTAAACATGGATAAGATGATATGTATGATGTATTGGTTTATGTATGCGACTATAATGAACCATATGCATACCTAATCTCTTGAGTTTGAATATTATGTGTTTTAAGATGATAATTCATTAATGTCTTTGATGTGATGTATGTATATGGTATAAAGTATGATTTCTATTGAATAAACTATTTAGGGGAGTTAGAGACACATTTTTTTAGCTTGAATGTGTGCTTGAATGGCTTTGTGTATGACTGGAACATTGTATAAACCTTAGGGTGCGATTTTTAGGTTGTAACACATGACCGTGTATGGTCTTTTACATGCTCATGTGTCATTTTCGAGTTTTGAAAACCTGAATATCCCACGTTTATCCTGAGGGGAGAAATGCATATAGGATACATAACAGTTTATGACTTTTCGAAAATGGATGACACGTGGCTCATACATGTGGATTCCAGTACACGAAAGTGTGTCCAGGTGAACTTCCCATGTGCATTTGCCTTATACACAATCGTGTACCCTTAGACAAAGTCAAAAGACGATTATACCTCTAGGCTATATGCATAAGAGGGGAGAGTTATATAAGAACAATAATGAGTTAATAAAGAATAGAGAATTCAAGAAAAAACATAAATGAGGTGCCCAACTATATGGATGACAACACAAACTCAAATCGAGTTGAATTCGAGTCAAAAAGTCAGCAACTGTAATGTTAATGTCATATAATTAGATAGTCACCAGCTATATGCATAAGTGACGATATTTGTGAGAGCAATAGGGTTGGATACCCATGAGATGCATCATGCACTCGATACTAAGGTACATAGCCACCACATATGTACCTGAGATAGGGGTTATCTTCAGATGGTTAGTTAGCTTTTAATGAATGAAGGTACATATGATCCTTAAACTTAAGCTCACTAAACAGTCATGTATAAGGATTAGTATAGTTTAACACTAGCCTAACATAGTTCGATCAAAGGATTGTCAGAAAAGTGGTGATTCATCATATTGAGGTATGTATGAAGGTTATGATAAATCAATACAAAATTCGTTACTTTTGAAAGTAAGAGCTGATATCTCAGTTAGGGTTTACTAATGGATGTCAATCACCAATTAAATCTGTGCCCACAGTGGGATTAAGTTGATACTTGATTCAATATTATCTAGTGATTGATAAAAGTCAATTTATGTAATTCAGGGAACCTTGAAAGAGACAATTAATCTCTATCTCAACCTGAAAAGTCACATATTGACCTCTATTAATCGGATGACCATGATATCTTGCTAGAGACCAATCTTAGATTGTGTCTAGACAGATGCTAAGTCAAGAGCTTGATACGAATTCAATCATTATCGACTTAGTAAAAAGTCTATGGGTCACACAAAATATGAGTTGATAAACTCTGGAGATGTGAGGATTATTCAAATTTGATTCGGTTTGGGTTTTGATAGAAAATCTAAAGATTTGGAAAATCTATATACCTAAAGTGTATTTTATTATACTTTAGGACCTTAGTGTGATAATCTTGAGTTACTAGGGTATATGTAAGAATTGGTAGGATTGAGTTGGATTAACTCAAATCCATATCACTTAATTTAAAATTCAAATTATGATTGCAATAGAATTTTATCTTGTTTTTATTAATATTATGATCTTCTAATTTTGGGTTGAATGCCAAAAATGGTGGAGAGTTAATAAAATATTAATAAGGGAATATACACGCATTTATTATGTTGACCAAGTATACAACTCTCATGAGTTGTATATGCGTAAGCCGGGAGGGAAGCTTGCCACCCAAGCCATGTCTACCT
Organism: Mangifera indica; assembly: GCF_011075055.1. NCBI lineage: Eukaryota > Viridiplantae > Streptophyta > Magnoliopsida > Sapindales > Anacardiaceae > Mangifera > Mangifera indica. The sequence goes on along the minus strand of NW_025401095.1, from coordinate 1,053,087 downwards.
GACACATTCATGGAAAAATACTTTTTTTTTCATTTTATATATATATATATATATATATATATATATATATATATATATATATATATATATATATATATATATATATATATATATATATATATATATATATATATATAACCCTTGTTGCAATAAAGAGAAAATTTCTTTTGGCTCACATTAAGTTGTCTTATGGTTCTAGTGAGCCTCAACTACAATTGAGCCTCTATTGTTGCTACTTCATGTAAATACCAAGGAGTAGACTTATACTTGGTTCTAAAAGTACGACTTCACAACCTCTTGCCATTAAAGAAAGACAAAGGAGCCATCAACACAGGTATATCGAATAAACACCTTATACGTGTTTTCGTATGTTTGTGAATGAATCATTCTATGAAGATGATACAGAAAGGGATTTTACAAAAATCTTGCCTTGTTAGATTAAATTTGAAGTTGTTATTCCATTGTTGAAAACCATAAAATCCCCATAGTGGTATTGAGCCACCTTCAATGGATTAATTCACAAAACTTTATATCTGTGAATTCATTTTTATTCGATTGCATAATTTTTGTTGATATTGAATGTTTTCTAATTTGTAATTGACTATTAAAACTATTGAAGCAATTTTAATTAATGTCAATTGAACATAAATTGGTGTTAATTTTATTGAGTTTTTGTCTCTCAATTTTGCTAGATATTGTTGAATTGAATATGTAGGTTATTAAAAACTTTGCTTGAAGGTTGAATAGGTTTCACATTGTTGCATGAAATCACCTTTGATACATGTTGTTACGTATTTCAAAGGCTACTACTAGCATGAGTTTGGTTTTTGTGTCATGTTACCTTATCTTGGTACTGTAGCAGACGAAGGTTTGGAGATTTTTCAGTGAACTACTTCACTACAACTTAACGAAAAAACATGCCTAAAATGCCCATGCACGATCGATACCTAATATGGATGCTTGCTAGAATAGGCTACATTTTCTCCTAGCGTTAAGTTTTTCATGGAGATGTCGACTAGACACTCCTTATGCTAGTCATGCCTTGTAAGGAGTTTAATTATGTGTAGCAGCACCAAGTCATGCACACCTATGGAATTTTGGTGAATTTCAAAAGTATGTCATGCACAATTGGCAACCTACCTACACGTTTGATTGAAGGGAAAAAAAATTCAATATAGTCTTGTTTTGATCAACTAATAATGAATTGTAATTTTTTTTAGCCTTAGGGTTAAATTATAATTGTGTAAAATTTAAAGGACTAAAATGTAAATTAACACTTAGGTAAAAGTAATTAAAATTTATTCTTTTTTATTTGATTATGATGTATGCATGTGTGGTTCATATGCATGGTGCCTGGATATAGTTGAACAACTTTTGTCGTGAATGCCTATTTCTATGGACACCTAATTCATTCTTCTTCACCTTCATGAGATGTTTTCAACTCATATGAGGTATGAGATTTACCAGGTGCCGTAAACACTTTGTAGGTACAAGATGTCTAAGGGAGAACCAGTAGGACCTCATGTAATCAAGATGATAGGTTATATAGAGTGTTTGGCGTCACTGGGGATGATCATGGACAATGACTTGGCCATTAACCTTGTCTTTCAGTCCCTTCTTAATTCAATAGGACATTCATTACGAACTACCTTATAAGTGAAAAGGAAAAATCTCTCTCTGAACTCCTAGGGTTGCCTAAGACTATTGAGTGGGAAGTAAAGAAGTCTACTAATGTGACAAGGTACGGAATGGCAAAAGTAAGGCTAAAACTAAGGCCAAAGCCCAAAAGTTGTTTTCTTCCATTGTAGCAAGGCCAGATATTGGAAGAAACATTGTAAGGCCTACCTTGAGAGCAAGAAGATGAAGTTGACCACTTTAACTATAGGTATATTCGTTTCTAAAATAAACTTCTTAATATCTATGTTTTGGGTTGTGGACACAGGATGTGATTCTCACATATGCTTTATTATGCAAGAACTAAGGCAAAGTATATCGTTCGCCAAAAGAGAAATGGAGAAAGAATAGTTGTATTAATCGTAGGAAATTATTTGATCAATTTGTCATCCACGTTTGTTTTAGAACTGAAAGATTGTTTTTATGTTCTTAGCATTTCTAGGAATTTAATTTATATGTCTGTTTTGGACAAATTTGGATATTCTTTCTTGATTGATAGTGGTATTATAACCATTAGCTTGAATAATATTCCTTAAGGAACTATTAGTTTAATAAATGGTCTTTATGTTCTTAATTTGGATGATAAATATTCAATTTAAGAAATAAACAAACTAAGCATTCCAATCTAAACACCATATATTTGTGGCATTACTGGCTCGATCATATAAGATTGAAATGTATTTCAAGATTTTACAAAGAGGGAGTTTTACAATCATTTGACCTAAAGTCTTATCATGAATGTGCATAATGCCTTTTAGGCAAGATAACCGAATTGCCCTTCACTGGTCACAATAAAAGAGTAACTGAACTGTTATGCATCATTCATAGTGATGTAAATGGACCTCTAACAGTGTAAGCTAGGAATGGGTATTCTTACTTCATCACATTTATTAATGATTTCGGTAGATATTATTATATGCATCCAATGAAACACAAGTCTAAACGTTTTGAAAAATTCAAAGAATTTAATAACGAAGTAGAAAAACAAACTAGAAAAAATATAAAAATCCTCTGAAGTGAACAAGAAGTGAGTACTTATCCATTGAGTTCAGAAACTACTTGAAGGAACATGAGATAGTATCACAGCTCACTTCTCCTTGTATACAATAATATAATGGTGTATCCAAATAGAGAAATAGGACTTTGATAGACATGGTCAAATCCATGATGAGCTTTACTGATCTACCCATGTCATTTTAAGGATATGCTCTAAAAACAGCCACGTACATACTAAACCATGTCTCGTCCAAGTTTATAGATAAAATGCCTTATAAGTTATGGACTGGGTAAAAGCCCAATTTAGAATATCCCATACAATTTGTGATAAATCTAAATTTCTAGGTAGGTAAGGATAATGAATAATCTTTATTTAAGAACCATGCACAAGCATGTATAATGTCTATAACTATAATTATGTTTTACTGTAAGCATTTACCTTACTGCAAGTAGGGTATCCTACTACGAATGTGCTTTCTTACGGGTGATGTAAGAAGTATGAACTCATGAAGCTTTTTCATAATGATCCTATGATATGTCTAGCATGCATGCATCTCTTGAGCCATAAACATCTCAAGCTAGTCTTAGATTTCACCATATATGTGACGAGTGTTCCAACATTGTCTCATCTCTTTAGGTATATTGGAAATTACTGTTTATCAAGGAAATCTATATTATCTTTCCAAACAACCCTCATAAACATCTAATTTGGTTCCTTTTACATTCTTTACTTGTATTCTCTTGAACGAGCATCCCTTTGTTAGGTGCACAAGTGTTCATACTCTTTTTCACTATGCATAATTGTCCTCTCATGGGTATAGCTCCTTTGTTCATTATGAACAGGTGTCCCACATTTGTATGAACATGCATCACTCATTATATAACCATGAATGACCAACCTCCTCATTCACTAGGACCGTACCCTTCATCAAACGTGAAAAAGCATTCACTTATTGAGTGAACAAGCGTTTATTCTAATTTGAACTCAATCTTTCAATAATTAGCAATTTTTTACCTATGTACTTCCTAAAGGTATTTCTATCATTTTACTGTACGCACAGTCATTCTTACATAATCAATGGGTGAACTTTGTGTAGGCATTTAGGATGTCATTAATCAATACCGAAGTGGAACTAAAAATTAAAAAAATTATCAAGGATCCTAAAACCCATCTAGGATACTCGTTTTAATACATAGATTCACAAACATGTTAAACACATATAAGGTGTTTAGAAATTATACCTATGTTATTGGCTCCTCCAAGACTTCATGTGGCTATATAAAGATCATTATCTAACCTTTTTGAGGTGGTGCCTCGGTATCCATGTAGAGGACGAATGAGAGGCGATCCAAAAAAAAGGTTGCTAGAGCTTTTATCGATTGGATCTTGGAAATTAGATCAAGACAAAGTGAGAAGAAGGTCACGACAATGGAAGCTTGCATCAACAAGGTTTTAGTCGTGAAGATATGTGTTTAGGATATATGTGTTGGTTTGTTATCCAAATTTTGGCTTAAACTAAACACATTTATTTATAAAGTGTGCATGAATTCTAAGTTAGTTAGGATTCTAACTACTTAAGTGATAAGGTGTCTAAGAGTTCTTATTAAATTAAGACACTTAATTCATTGAAATTAGGATTCCAACTCAACTTAAAATTTCTATCAAACAAGAACTCTAAAGAATCCTTGTTTAACTAAAACACTTTAACTACAAGTTAACTTAGCTAGTTAACTCACATCCAACATTGGCCTTGCTCGGTTGGATTCCTAAGTGGATCCAATTGAAACCATGCAGTGCATTTGAATGATGCCACGTGGCACCACACACAACAAATGGTCCCAGTCAAAACACATTCATACGTTTCTTTCTTTCATTGATCCTAGGATTGTCATCAAATAATCCTTGCCTTTTGGTTTGTATCAACCCCTTAATGCGTGTGACTTATAAGCTCTCGATTAAATCGATAGGGTTTGAATTCGAATCAAATTCAAAGATAGACTAAGATTAACCTCTAGCAAAGCATCATGGCCACTTAGACGATAAAGTGTTAGTGAACATCTTTATAAGCTTTTACAACATCACAATTACATGAAATTCAATCATTTTATCAATCGATATCTCTTAAGGCTAAGACATAGAAGTGCATCCTCTTAGTAGTTCTTCAGTATGAGCTGATACATATTAATGACTTGCATAGATTAGGTTACAACTTTATCCTACTGTGGTCATAGATTCATGTAATCATAAATGTTTTTTAGCATTCACATATAAGATATCTGCTCATTTGTTTAAGAGTGACGAATCCTTTATTGATCAACCATAGCTTTCACACATCTCATGATATGGTTGATCCTTATTACAATGATAGTCTTCCTTCTTTATGATACCCTTATTACAATTATATGTTGGATAGTGTCAAGTCATACTAATCCTTAGACGAGATGGTCTAGCAACCTCAAACATGTTATTAACACATATAGGGTGTTTATAGAATATACTTGTGTAAGTGGCTCCTTTGACTTTCATTAATTTAGACAAATTGTGAAGTCACTCCCAGAACCCAAAGTAGGCCTAAACTTCGGTATCCATACAAAACACGAATTGAATTAAAGGCTAAAATCATGTTTAAAGGCTACTAGGGTTTTAGCATGATTTATGGATTTAGATGAAAGCCATGGTAATAGCTTTTATCCATAGGTAGCTGCTAAGGTACAAAAGCATGAAGTATGCCACAGTGATTTCCTTGAGAAGGAAGAAACATAATGTATAGTTACAATTTTAAAAGCCATGAGAAGATGAGAAACGTGCACTACACTGATTCAATGAAAAGTAAGTGTATATATATACACATACTTGTAGGGCCCACATATATATAATTATTATATATATATAATTATATTATATTATTTTAAATTTATTTAGTGACCCATATGGACTAATACACTAAGCTTGGATTTATCCAACTGGATAAATCCAATCCAACCTTATACTTTCTCATATACAACGTTAATCACTTAACATTATTTCATTTTAGTCTCTAGGTATCATAAAATATACTTTCAAATCTAAAAACCTTTCTAAAACTTAAAACTCTCAATTCAGAATCTAGATCAAATCGAGCTTGGACTTCTAGAGTTTGATCAACTCATTTTTGTGTATGACTTATAGGCTCTTTACTAAGTTGGTAATGACTAGATTCATGTCAGGCTTCGAACCTAACATCTATTTAGACACAAACCAAGAGCGGCCTCTAGCAAGACATTATGGCCATCGATTAGTAGAGTGTCAATATATGACTTCTTAACCTGTTAATAGTACAGTTACTCATATAATTCGATCTTTTCATTATACAATATCTTTTCAAGGTTGAGATATAAATGAAGTGTCTCTCTCAAGGATACTCGAGTTATATAGACTGACTTCTATCAATGATCAGAGAAATATCAGATCGAGCATAAACTTACTCCTACTGTGACTATAGATTTAATTTATCATTGTCATCCATCAGAGGGCCTTAATTAAGATATCAACTCATGTACTAAAGAATGACAAATCCTTTATGGATCTATCATACCCTTCATATAGATCTTAATATGGCCAGTCATAACCTTTCTAGTAATCCTCTGACCAAAATACATTAGGCTAGTTTCAAACCATACTAACCCTTGCACAAGACAGTCTGGTGACCTTAAATCTAAAGATCACATATACCTTTGTTCATTAAGAAGATATATTGCATAGACATTGGAGCAACCATATTGAATCCTTTTAGTGGGTCAATCTAGTGAACACGTCAACAATGTGCAGCCATGTGTTACACCAAGTTGTCAGCAAACAACTTTGACACTTAAGAATTGTCATCACCTTTTGATAACGTCATTCAATACTATGATAACTTTATCACTATTACTCATGTCCTTGATCATGATAATATCGAAGTATGCAATTAGACTATTTGGTGAGACTATGACTCTATAAAGCATCTATTTAGTACTAATAACACCAAATCAAATATGCTAGAAGTCAATTTTGCGATCTAATATGTCATTTAAGACTTGTATTTTAAATGTCTCATACTCAGTTTTCAATGTAGGATTGATTCAACATTTATATAATTTATCCTTTTGAATTGATATTCATTATTTTCAACTTGAATTGTCTTATGTCACTATTTCTCATTCAAGGACTTCATCCTTTAAGATCTTAAAAATTTTCCATATTCTTTTTTAGGAAATCAAGGATATTTCCTATTGTGTCATCTAATGACGCTTATTTGGAAATAGTTGATATTTTTAAAAGATTGAGACATCAACTTTAAGTGTATATCATGATATTCGTGATCATTCTAATTACTGATGTTAATAAAAATCTAATCATCTTTGTCTCTCAATTTATTTGTTTAGTGACACATAATCTAAGAGAGGCATATATCATCATGGCGATAGAGAATCCTTTCAGATTCTTTTTTGCTGAATCCCTTTAGCCTTTATCTTTTATAAACACTCTAACTTAAATTTAGTAGTTTATATGATCTATAACAACAGATTAAGTGAGGATATGGACTACTTAGTTTAAGTTTTTCTATTAAGGATTACTTGGCTACCTAAGTCTTATTATTTCAACTGCAAATTTCACACTTAATTCTGATATGTTTATCATCATATAGATATACAATGTTAGAATTGTCATTGTACTCCCATTAGCTTTTGTATACAAATTTCATATTCATTTTAATAAAACCAAAAGATTTTATGGTTTTATTTATATGAATATTTCTAGATTGCAAACATTCACATGAGTTTTTAAATAGAAATCATCAACTTGCATACTTGACCAACTTCTTTTCAAGGTTAATACCATTGGTTATGTTGTAGACATAACCATGCTAGATTTTATCCATTAGAATTGCTTTTGACAATTAATTGTCAAACTTTTAATGGTATGCAATAATTATGATTACATCTAGATTTTAGTGTCACTTGTAGGTCTCAAATTTTAATGTCATAAATGACTAGTGCATTTATTAAGAGTTATAAGAATTTTAATTCTTATAAACTCATAATGCACCTTATCTCTTTTACATGATTTTGTATACTTATGCTAATTACTCATTTCCTTCTAAGAATAAGTAATCTTCATTATGATGTTAAACTATACTTATTGGCACATTATTTACTTTATGTCTATCTTTCTTGTGAACTAGAACTTGATTGAGTTCTATTATCCTCCTATTTGATCTTTTAGATAATGACGTCTACAAGAATATTTCAAAATAGATTTTAAAATCTATTCACTATTGGAAGGGCAATATTCTTAAGTTTCCTTTATAATATTACACAAAACAATTCATTTACCATATGGTTTAACTAACTCAAGTTAATTACTTAACATTAATTCACTACCATTGTTAAATGTGTCATTGGATTTCAATCCAACGCATACAACACATTACACCTCAGGTATTAAATTAGTGTGTTATACATAGACATAAATATGGGTTGTAATCACAAAGGTATTACCTTAGAATGTTTAGTGGGTATTAAATCTCTCATTACACCTCAGGTATTAAATTAGACTACTATCTTATCCATTCACCTCTTTGGTTTAACCCAAGTGATTGAATACATGCGTTAACAAATTCTTTATTCATTCTTGAATTCCTTGAATTTCTTCAAGGTATTTAGATTTGTATTTTCAAAGATCTACAAATCATATTCATTGGAATATTCAATCAATCAAATAAAATTCAAATTTTAATTTGTTCAACACAAAGTATTAATTCTCATTGTTTAGACAAAATTCAACAATTGAACAATACTGCCACTGAAAACAATGAAAGGCTAACATGGTTATCTTTGTCTAAAAAACATAATTAGTATCCATCATTCAACAACAATTAAATGAATCAAAATTTCAATGATGATTTAGTCTTTCGTGCTAAATTATTAGTCCAAATTAATTTATACGATTGAGAATTCTTGAAATAATCATAGTGATAAATCTCTCAAAAGTTTTATCTATGAAAATATTACAACTAGTTTTTATTTCTTTTCATGTTACTTGTAGGCTAGAATGAATACATAGATGCTACAACTAATATGGCATGTATGTGCCACATTTCTAACTTATAGGTCCACCTCTTCTCTAGGATAGCATCTATTATGCCTCAGTTACTTTACATTGAAAAAATGTAAGAATTTAAATCCTATTTCAAATAATATGAGATTTCGAGAAAAAGTTCAATTTTCAATCTTATCTAATATTGAAGACTCAATCTTCCTTCTTTCGTTACTAGAAAGGTTTTGCAACATTTGCTTTAGTGGCTAGACTTACCATATCAAAAGGAAATTACTTTACTTTTACCAACTAAACCCTTTTGAGAGTTTAATATGTTATAAAGCATTGGGTGAGATTCAAAATTTAGCTAGGCATGAACCTCACTTCTTTCTTCCTCTCTTTTCAAATTGGCTTCAACTTGTTTAGCGATTCTAATGTGTATATCAACATTCACTACCATCCTTATCAAACCTTCAATAGATTCTCTCTTGTTATCCTTTAGAAAGTCCATAACAAACTTAGTGTAAGATTTGGGTAGAGACAAGATAATAAGGTTAAAGGTCATGTTATTCGTCATACGTGAGTCTAGAGTTTTGGCCTTCTTGATCAATTTAATTATATTAAACAGTGAGATCCATTCTCCACTCCATTATCCAATTTGTATGTTTTTTGACAAGATTAATTTCTCTTATTTCAGCATCAAGTTTATGCATAACTAATAAATCTTGTGTGACAACATACAAGATTCTTTTCTCTTCTAGTATAATTTATAGACATTGATACTAGTTGAGGTGTTTGTATCCAACCCAAACTCATTTTCAAATATTTTTTGACATTGGAATAACAAGTGTCCACATGGCCAAGGTGTCAAATCTCTATACTCGATCCAGTCCGATCAACCTAGTATACAACTATAGGACATAGTTTCAGGATAATGATGCTTTCATCAAGAGATATTATAATTGCACTAGTAGCAATTTGAAGAATAGTTCTTGATGACTGAGTGAGATACAATCGACCCCAAAAATGTTAAGACTATATTAGTTAGGAATCTGAGGACTTGTTCTTTTGTAATTGAATGAATCATAGTTCAACCTGAAAGTGATGATATGTAGCATATAGGTTCCCAAAAGCAGTTTATGTATAGATATAAGATATAAGACATAATATCATCCTAATGGGAGTTTTAGGGAATAAATAAAAATTAGTAATTGAGTCTTCTACTTAGTGAGTGTTTTATCACTCACTCTCTACTTTCATATATGCTAGTATAGGAAATCGTGACAACTGCAAAGCAAGCAATGGTCAACAGGCATAGTGCATTAAAGGTATTTCTATCATTTGTCTATTATTCAGTTTATGAATCTAGTTTTCTTTTAGATGTACCTAGATACATACTATATGGATTATGTTTTATGTTTATGCTTTCTTATGGACATCCTTTGTTCGTTTCCGCATAAATTTGTATAAGGGTATTTTTGTAATTTTCCATAAGTTTATGAATATGTTTTTACTCAATAATTCTTTAGATTTTTATATAAGTTTTAAAATGTATGCATGGTAAATTAATCAATACTGTGACATCTTCCTCTAGAGGGTAGTACTTCTAAAAGGGATTGTTACATTTTCCAAAATACCCTTATCTCGACCCATACTATCTTTGTCATTCAAAGTCTGTCACTGAACTTTCATTAGGATAATGATGGATCCTATAACTCATATTTGTACTTATATTTCTCTCAAGAATTTCTATGCTACATATCATAACTCTAGGGTTGAACCATGACTCGCTTGGTCACTAAGGAACTACTCCCTAGATTCTTAACTGTTATGACCATATCATTTCTAAGGTTAGTTATGTCCTATTTGGTCACTAGGAACCACTCCTTGGATCCTTACTAATATGACCACAGTATCTCTCAATCGTTTAAAAGTTATGTTTCATAATTGTATAGTAGGCCGATTAAATTAGATCTCATACAGGGATTTGGCACCTTAGTCATATCAGTACTCGTTATGTAGTCCACTCACCTACACTATTATTAGACTGCCAAACATCATGATAACTACATTCTATTGTAAGCTAGTACCCATCTACAAGTACAGTGTCCTATTATGAACATGTCCTACTATAGGTGGTGTGAGGAGTTTTTACTCACAGTGTCTCTTCTTAACAATACTAAAACATCTAGCATATGTGCATTTCAAGCCACAGATCACCTTGTAGTTATAGCTTTTATCCAAATCATATCTCATGCCTCATAAAAAAATTTCATCATTTGGGCATATTAGGTACTACTATATACTTAAGATCTCTATATTATCTCTGGGGATGACTCTAAACCTCTGGTCTAGTCACCATTTCTTTCTTTATTATGCTCTTCATACACGGATGTATCATCTAGGATACATGGCATGTATCTCTCTTATGCATGAGACATGGTTATCCCCTTAAGGGAGTGTCTTTACTGTACTAAACGCACATGTGTGTTTCTTTGGAACACGGGCATGTTAACTTTATAAATCGTGCACAACCTTTTTTCCTTGTGGCTTATCCTTATGTAAATAAAATCAAACATACATGGGGGTATGTGTCTTCGGACACAAGTGTGTGCTCTTTCTTTATACTTAGACTTGTTTCTCAAACTTAACTCATTTTTATCGTTTTACTTCTTAGGGGAATTTTAGTAATTTCACCCTACACAGGGTTATGCAAAATACACACACAAGTGAACTTCTTACCCTAGTTGACTACTCAATCGTTAACAATGTCCAACAGTTATCAGATCGCTAAAAAACTTAAGCTAAATTTTATGCATTGTGCACATGAAAGTGTATCTTATATCACGTCATCATATGAAAAAACCCAGAAGCTGAACACAAACCTAAAATTGAACCTTAATCTATCTTTATGATCTTTCTATCCTTTCCTTAACAATTAAACATTTTCTATTGTATATACCTCATGCAATTATCATCATTAATCCAATATAACGTTACCAAAAAACAGAAGACATAAATCGATCAGAGATAATACAAATTGAAATTAGGTATTACATATGCATATCACTTCATAAACTATTATGAAATTTCATCATCATTTATGCCAATCATTATAATTTTTCCATCAGATCATTATATCAACAATCAGAACACTAAAACATTAGCCTTTTATGCAACTTTATCCCAAAATTGTCTCTACCATATATAAGAACACAAGTATTATATCACCCAAGACTAAAATTTCATGGCTACACATAGGTTTTACATTCTACTTGTATCAATGGCATTATGTAAACACTTTTGGTACAGGAATAACCTTAGTCCACATTAATAACATAAAGACTATTTTGCCTTCAAAACATACTTGAAGGTGTTACACATTCTCACAAAACCATGCCTCACTTGATGGGTCTTCAAGGTTTTAAGGGTTTGTTGCTTCAAAATCATCTCAATGGCTCTAATGACAAAGAAGACAATAGCCTCAGGTACTTTTAATAATCCTTGTGTTTTACATTATGGAAATGTGATAGCCAATGATGATCAAAAGGATTGTTTGAAGGTTATTAGGCATAGAAATGTTTATGTGGGTATATGTATATTAATATTATTCTAGAAGATGTTAGGATTGCCAATGAGTTCATGGAAATAGTAAATAGAATGAAATGGAGAAACTTATTTTTTATGAGATATGATTTGTGTATAAATTCTATAACTCTCTAAACTTGAAAATAGATGCACAAGACAACATATATAATGAACTTTAAATTACATGGTGAGCCTCACTTAGTTACTCCAAACGAGCTTACTGAATGGTTGGAATGTGACTACGAAACCATGCTAAATACACTTTTGAACTTTAATCAATCTGATGTTTGACTTGAATTAGGTGGAAGAAAAACCTACCATTCGTACACTTTGAAAACAACCAAATTGGATAATCCGACCTACAGAGTTTTTCACATAATCGTCTCTTACACTCTGAATGTCCAAAATGACTCAAATAGGCAAGTGTTTGTTCAAGGTTTAAAATTTATTTTTGCTACCCAATATAAGATACAAGTTGATACTATTAGATGGTAGATTCACAAGCTACATTCCATTAAGAATGAAAAACATGTCATTGGGTTCAAAATGCTTATTTCTTTCTTTGAGAGAAATTAGGGTTAAAATTAGTTGTAGAGGATCTTGAACATCGACTTAAATTCAAAAAGTTTGACTACTTCATTGCTTGGTCACTAGAAAAAATGGAATTATTAGAAAAGATGGACAAGGTGGATGTAGATTCAAACCATACCGACCAAGGCATCAAAGAGTAATTGATGGTTAAGAAGAATAATTTCCTCATATAGAAGAAGTTGAAGCTCAATTTGATGCTCCTTCTTCTACTTCTTAGTCTTAACTAAGTGATATTCCTAGACCAACTTCTCAACTTGAAAAATGATTAAGAATGGAAGAAGAATATGTGAATCTATTCCAAGAACAATTCACTCATATGATGGACTTCATAAGTGAAGGATTTCAAGCTATTAAACATCATCTGAACGGTATGGCTGCCTATTATTCTAAGACCTTTCAGAGACAAGATGAAGTTCTTTAGAGGTAGGATCAGATTATTCAAGAGCAACAACAACTCAATCAAAAGCAAGATAAACTTGAAAATGAATTTTGAGACTGGATGTTGAAATATCATTGACTTACATATCATTATAGCATTGCATATAATTTCATGCTTTGGTTATTTTGCACAAGTTTAGTTATTTTTAAATTTTGGTTAACTTTGCTTAATTGATTTGTATTGCTTTAAACTTTGGATATTGCTTGTTGTTTAATGTCAAGTTTTGGTAATATATATGTTTGGATGTCATTTTGATCAATAGTTGAGTTTGTTTGATTGTTGATATGTTTGGATATATATGTTTGATTATTGATCCTTAATATATTAGTTTGCTTGGAAGTAGTTGATGATAATATATTGAATATTAGGAGTGTTTTTTATTTATTTTTTATTGATAACAAAAAGATGGAGAAGAGAAAATATAGGGGAGATTATGCTAAAATTTTATGAAATTTTTTCAAAAATTCTAATCTTGTAAATTTTTTGCTTTAACTAACTTGGTAATGCATTTTTAAACAAAAATGTTAAACTAAGGGGGAGTGTTATAGGCTTAAAGTGATAGAGAGTAAACTTGATGTGAAATTCCATTCTTACCTTGAAGTTTATATTTTTTAACTTAGTTTTTGTCATCAATCAAAAAGGGAGAGATTGTTGGACCTCTGGTGTTCTGATGTTGATAAAACTATAAGTTAAAAGTGCTAACATGTCTAAAAAATGTGTTAAAGCATTAAAAAATAGACAAAGTATAAAATTTACAAATTTGAACTCAGAAACAACTTACTTTTCATGCAGCATGCCTGGCTTATGAAGAAAATCAAGCCAAACATGAAGTCGTGCTTAACCATGCATCACGTATATTGGCTTTTGGAATTTGTGTTGAGTTTAAAGTGTACTAGTCTAACCATGTCATATTTTGAAGCCACCCGTGCCAGACTACTTCCAAGTCGTGCACGATAAAGATAGTTTGGAACCAAGCAAAGCAAAGTCATTCAAGGAATAAGTTAAATTAGAAATTCAATAAATTACTTATCTAGTCATGTCCTCCAAGAAGCCGCCTATGACTGATCATTTATGATAGGGTACCAAGGAAGATCCTCATGTAAGAAAGTTAGTCAGGTTCAAAGGCAAAAATTCATGTCCAATTGTGCTAGAGAAATACCATACATGCCATGTGAAAAATCAAGGTCATACATATGTTGTGCTTCACATTAACATGTATACTGTGCGGGCTTTTGGAAATTTTTTTAAACCAAAGACTTAAAGTAAAAGTTGTCCTTTTGTGGCACGAGCCTTTAAAGCTATCTATTGGGATCTTTGACTAAAGTTGACCTTAAGTCATAAAACTCAGTCTAGTCATGCCATTTAAATATACCACCTATGCCCAAGCTGTTTCAAGAGTATAATGCCATTTTCAAAAGTCAAACAACTACTTTTTCATCTTCAAAGGAAATATTGTGTTTTCAAAATACATCAACTCTATGAATTGAGCAAGTAAAGAAAGGTTAAAAAACATAATGTGGCAATCCTTAGCTAATATTCTTTATTGCTCTTTCATTTCTTTCTCTCACTAAACTAAACTCAAATACTTGAGAGAAACCTTTATGCTCAACTTGTATTTCCAACCTTTGTGAGACATTTAATACTCGAAATCTTGTATTTCAAACACTTATGGACAAAATCTTGATTCAACTACTGTACTAAGTGAAATTCCAGTGAAACTACTTATAAAAGACATCTAAAGTGTCAGTTGAACTCCAAGGTGGTTTGCTTGGAGAAATAGATATAGAAGGCTTGCAAAAGAAAGCTCCAAACCAATATAAATTGAGCTCTTCTTATCCCTACTCCTTTAATTTGAGCATTCATTTATTGTTAGTTGTTTGTATTAATTATTTGTGTTAAAATTTTTATAAACATATTCACCCCCCTTTAAGTTCATTTTATCCATTTAAAAATGGTTTTTCATTCAAGTCACAGTAGACTATGTATCCAAGTTAGTAAAAGTCATAGCAAGCCTCACCAATGATGCAAGAATGGTGGTTAAGTTCCTTAAAAAGAATATTTTTGCCTATTTTACTACACCAAAAGCAATAATAAGCAATGACGGGTCACATTTTTGTAACCATTTCTTCGAAAAAGTACTAAAGAAATACAACGTGACACACAAGGTTGGAACACCGTATCATCTATAAAACAGCAAACAAGTGAAAATATCAATCAAAGAAATCAAGCTAATATTGGAGAAAACAATGAGTGCATCAAGAAAAGATTAGAGCATGCGACTTGACAATGCACTTTGGGCATGTCAAATTGTATACAAAACTCCAATTGGAATCTCTCTTTATCGGCTTATGTATAAAAAATCATGCCACTTGCCAATTGAACTAGAACACAAGGCATACTAAATGACAAAATTCCTAAACTTCAATATTAGAAAGGTTAGAGAGAAAAGTTTACTATAGCTAGATAAGCTGAAAGAATTTCGTCTTGATGCATATGAAAACACACGCATATACAAAGAATAAACCAAGAAATGGCATAACAAGTACATAGTGAAGAAAGAGTTCAACGAGGGTTACCTAGTGTTATTATTCATTTCAAGATTAAAACTCTTTCTAAGGAAATTAAAGTCATATTAGCCCAAGCCATTCAAAGTTACAAAGGTATACCCATATGAAGCAATAGAAGTTCAAAGTGACAATACAGGCAATTTCAAAGTTAATGGACACCACTTAAAGCCTTACTTAATCAAGGATTCGATTGGAGTAGGCACATCACACCCACTAACAAAACCCACTCCAACCTAAGTACATATAAGAGTCAAGCTAAAGACCAAAAACAACGACTACCAAGAGGCAACCCACATTATTTTAAATTTCTTTTCCTTTTTTTCTATTAGAATTCTTTTTATTTTTTTCTTTTTTCTTTCTTTCAGGTCAAGAGTCTAATTTAGCATGATGATATTCAACCTTACATCAAATGAGAGCACCCTTCAAGTAGAAAATAGAATGTATCACAAATCTTAAGGAAGTATATCTAAACCCTTACTCGTATCATCCAATCATTATGATACTATCTGTTTGGGCTAATATGTTTAACTTATATTACATTAATCACTGCTGACCTGATGGGTTAAATTGCTTAAACTTAGGAATTAAGGAATATATTAGGCTATTAGAAGAGTGCAATTGGACCAAGAAAGGATAATTGGCTATAAGCTGGGATATGAGCGCATGGTAATTAAAGGTGATTTAGATTGGTAAAACTGCATGAAATGGAAAAAAAATTTAACAGGTGCCAAGAATTAAGCGTGTAAAACATGTTCAGGCACTTAAATTAGAAGCACATCCACTACACTTCTGCCAAAACCTAGCGCCCAAAACAAGATTAAGGTAAACTTTCCCTCAAATGCAACCATTACATAAACCCAATTTCACCTATTTTTACCTATGCCTTTTCCTTCTTTATTTTCACCTCACTCAAACACTATGGTTAAGAAACATGTCACACCCAAATGCCTTTCATCTTCAAATATAGAATCCATACCTAAAAGAAGAATGACTAGGTCTACCACTTTAACTCTAAACCCTAGTACAACCATCCTAGACCTAACCATCCCATTAGCAACCATCATAATCAAGTTTGACAACCCAATTCAAGAGTTTTAATACCTTAAACTTAGGGAACACATAGTTGTTACTTAGACTTTAAGGCATTAAAGCACCTCAATGTCCATGACGAGATTTCTGAAATACTAGTTGATTATATACTTGAAAATTTTGCTCATCTTAGTCTCCTTAACTATGAGTCTCTAACCTTTGAATTCCTCAACTTTTTTAGCTACAACCTAAGCCACCAACTTAATACACTTTTGTTTCTAAAACTATAGCCTAATTATGATAAACATTAAGGTGAATGACAAATTTAGGTTCTCTCAAGAAGGACCTACTCCCTAGAGTATCCATTCCTTTAGAATCAACTCACTAACTTTGAGTTTAAGAATAACTCCTATGACAAATCCTCAATGTTTAGGAACCAAATCTATACTCGAGCTGATAGTGATGTCGTGGCCTTGAAATTTGACTTGTTCCTCTTAAGCTACCTCATCAATAGGATTTTGTTCATTATTGGGATGTTCCTTTATATGCATTTGATGCAAGTCACATTAGATGAAAAGAACAAAAAGCCAAGAATCTTATAAAACGATGTCATAATCATAAGGCATGAACACTCGTTCATGACATTACTAGAACTTAAGTTTTAATAGGCGCATCACTAAAATTTCAGGATCTTTATCCCATTATTCCAGTACATTTTATAGTGACAAGAGAGAGAAATTTTAAGCATTTCTTAGCACTTGGTGGCAATTTTGACAAACATGAGTTAAAGGAAGAGAGAAAGCAAGATAGAGAGAAGGAATCCGACATTAAATTGGTAAGCTTGGAGTACGATAACTAGGACTCTCTTTTTTTCCCTATTAAGTGTTTATCTTGCCATGGGTTGAGGATTTCTCCTTTGCCAAATTGATCATATGTGATGATGAATGATATCGATAAGTTTATTACCATGACCTTGATTAAATTTTGTGTGGATGATATATGATATGCATTATGATGATTGTTGAATTTTAAAGGTGGGAGAAGGATTATTTCCCACCCAACTTTTGATACGTTTTTAAAATGCCACCCACGCCAGATGAAAATCCAGTTTTCCCACCCATGACCAAACTGCCGTTCATTTTTTCAGTTAGGAACAGGGGCAAAATCATCATTTACTATTTAAAACATTAAAACTTTAAAATTTTATCGTTTCCCCCTTCAGGTTTTAAAAAGTAATAACTAACCCATCCTCAAAGTTTGAAAAGTTTAATTTCACCCCCTAGGGTTTGCTTCCTTCTCTGGCCACCACCGACGACTGCTACAATCGATCGATAGGAGATCTCCAACTATAAAGGACGATGAAGGATGACCTTTCATCGTCCAGATCTAGATGACGAAGCATCGTCCAGATCTGGAAGAACAGACGAAGGATGACGCTTCGTCATCCTTCGTCGTAGCGTCTGGATGACGCGACGAGCGACGAAGGATGACAAAGAGTCATCCTTCGTCATCTAGGTGGAGCGACAAAGAGAGACCTCTTCATCGCACGGTGGTACGACGAAGAGACTTCGCATTGTGTGACAAAGAGATCTCCGTCTCTTCGTCGCACCGTGCACCAGGAGAAAGAGATCTCCATGTCTTCCTTCTTTGGCCACCACCGTCATCACACCAGGAGAAGGAGGAGGCAGGTGACTACGCCGGAGAAGACGTCGGGAGATGAAGTTGAAGAATGGGGGTGAAACTGCTAGTTTTGAAAGTTATGGGGGCGGCTTTTTTTTGAAAAATTTGGAAACCCTAGGTTTGGGGGTGAAAATGTTAGTTTTCAAAGTTTAAAAACTTTAGGTAAGGTGAAATGTTAGTTTCTAAAACCTAAGGGGGGTGAAGGAAAACCCTCACATCAATTTTGGGATAAATTTTGTAGAGGGGTATTTTTGTCATTTCATCTAACAAGGGTAAAATGGATATTTTACCCTTATGCAAACAGAAACCATCCACATTAACGGCTCATGGGTGGAAAAACTGGATTTTCATCTGGCGTGTGTGGCATTTTGAGAACGCATCAAAAGTTGGGTGGGAAATAGATATTAATCAGAAAGGGTGAGATTGATGTAATCGACATGATTGGTTGAAGATTAAGTGTATGTAAATTATGTTTGGTGTAACTGTGTTAATAATATTTTGAATAAAGATTGTTGATTTGGGAATGTATGTAAATGATATTAGGATGTTAGAAACATGTTAGTTGCAGTTATTGATATAAAAATTTGAGTAAAGAACATTAGGGTTTGAAAAATAGGTATTTTATGTGTTGCAAACGTCATGAATGACTGTCCATAATGTGGGAATGATCACCACATGCCAGGAACTCATAAATTATAAGTCATGAATGATTATTTGGTATACGATGAAGACCCGTTCATGCAAAATTGAGAAATTAGTCTAATGTTTTTGGCATTCCAGTGACCATTGGATGTAATCGACTAACGATTAGGGCTTAAAGTTCACTTGTTCATGATTTTTGAATAATAGTACATACGGTGAAATGACAAAAATACTCTTAGGAAGCATATAGGTCAAAAATGGATAAGTTTTGTTAAGTTAAGTTCAAACCAGGATCAACGCTCGTTCACCCAATAAGTGAACACTTATTTATGTCTAGTGAGGTCCATGATAAGGAACAAATGTGGAAGATGATCTTTCCTAGTTATAGAATAACTGAACGTTTGTTCAAATGAATTAAGGACGCTCGTTCATGATGAACAAAAGAGGCATGTTCATGAGGAACTAATTGTTAATGCTCATGCATCCAACAAAGGATGTCCATTCACAATAATAGAAGTAAAGAAAGTTAAGGCAAACTAGGCTAGATGATTATGAGATTGTCTCAAGTGAAAGTATAGATATTTTGGGTACACAATAATACTCAATGTGCCCAAGAGATGACATGCATGAGATGTATGCATGCTACACATATCTAGGGTCATTATGAGGGGTGTCGTAAGCATATACTCCTTATACCACTTACAGTAAGGCAAGTTCATAGTAGGACACTATACTCGTAATAGGGCATAAGTTTAGTAGTCCAATAGTGATATGGGTGAATGGATTACATAGCGAATTCAAACATGGCCAAAATGTCAAATCTCTGTATTGGTCATGTTTAATTAGCCTAGTATACAGTTACAATTACAGATAATAGTGTTTTCATCAAGAAATAATGTGGTCACATTAGTTTGAGATCCAAAGTGATTCTTTAGTGATTGAATAAGATATAGTTGACTCTAAGAGATATGTTATTTAGCCTAGAGGTTTTTGAGTTTACAATTATGAGATATCAGACCCGTTATCATCCTAATAAAAATTTAGAGATAGACTTCAAACGATAAAGTTATGACAAGTTAAGCCAAAAGCATTTTGGGGATTATGTAAAAGATAGTAATTGAGTCTCCTACTTACTAAGTGACTTTCCATGCACTCTCATACTTTTCATATGTGTAGGTATAAGTGAATGTGATAGTTGCAAGGTGAGTGATGGTCAATGAGTGTAGAAGGCATGAGGGCATTTATGACATTTAGTTGTTATGTGTTATAAATTCATTTCTGTATCTGACTTATTCTAAGTGGTCACTAAATTGGGTATTAATTCCTCTTCTTTGGTCAAGATCCAAATAGCCTTAGATTTGAAAATAAGATTAATCTTAAGTAGAAAATAAAAAGGATAAATTTGATTGAATGATTATAAGATAAATTACTCCTATAATCTGAGTGTGTTTCACTTACTCCTTTCCCTTTGATTTTATAGGTGATAGATATAAAGGTGAGAACGATGAGGTGAATGATCAGTGATGGACTGGCATGTAACAGATGGACTCATAAGATTTTATTAATACTATTATGATTGTGATCATGATATACCTATCTAGTACCTTTATTATTATTACTGATTATGATGGATTTTATATAGATGCTTAGGGATCTATTGTTGGATGTTATTTTCTTTAATATCATTTAATAAAGCTTTGAGGTATTTCAATTAATTGAATATGTGGTCATAAGTTTAATTTGATAAGATTTAATATGCATTATTAAGAATCAATAGCAATTTACCCCGAAAGGTAGGACTTTCAAGACTAGGAAGTTACAACACCTCCTTGAGCTAACTCTAGATTACTTGGCCAACTCCTTTTGTTCCTCAATCTACCTCTACTTGTGCTCAAACACCAAATGAGTCAAAGCCACTTATGAGTTATTTATAACTTAGATCGTGTCAAGTTGGGATCAAATTGATTATTGTTTAAGTCAAGCTCGAGGTTGTTATTGCTTGGCTTAGTGAGCTTGTGGCTTGACTCAAGTATGATATCAATAAACTTTAAAAAGTTTAAAATCTTACACTTATGCCCTTAAAATCTTACTCCTTAACTTTGAACATTGTAAGAAAATTGATAAATATATAAACTATAGAGTTTAAATATAAATTCTCAAGTAAGTAGTTTGTATCTTAAGCTCGAACCTGTAACTCTTGAGCTCCAAAAGACTCAAAGGTTTTCAATAAGTTTAAGAATCAAGTAAACTTAGAGGCCAGGCTTGAAATTTTTAGGGTAAACAAGAAACTAGAATGTACATTGTATCATTATAGATAGTTTATGGTTGAGCAAGAAGCAATCTTAGTCATTCAAGTCAATTAGATGACACATGGTATTGCTCCAACAAGGTACACATAATAAGAAATAATGAAGATTTGAACCACCACACAGGCATACAATACACACATGTTATGCATCTAATGCAATGTGGAGACCCTGTTTTCATAATATGCTTTGAAGCAAAGATCTTGATCATCCAAGTGGCTTTCATTCATGTAAAAAGGTGAATAGTTTCTGAAGTTTTACTCACACTCCAAAAACTAAGGGCTAGTTGTTTTGCAATCAAACTTTGTCTTAGTCAAATGTACAAGAATGACATTAAAGAAATGACTAGCTTTGCAATTAGTGACTAGACACATCACCTACACATCAATTAACGCTGAATGTGGGTAAAAGTTCTCTTACCTTGAAACAACAAGAAAAAATAATCTTGGAAGTTTCAGACATTCCCACAATCTCCTTATCAAGTCTTTTGATATCATGGAATTATTTTCCATCTTTATCCCTTACTATCACAGAATTGCACCATTATCTTCTATTTCAGTAAGATAACACGGCCAACTATTGCCATTTAGATGTTTAGATTCATTATACTAGGGTTTAAAAGTATCCAATCATGTTATTACACAATAATTTTTTCCTCTTGTCCTATAAATTTAGAATTGTATAAAGGCGAAGAGACGATAATTTGTAATCACTATTGTTATATTGCCAAATTTACGTAAGAGAAATCTAATAACATAACAGTCGATGTAGGCTTCCATGTAACAGATTATACCACCTTAAAAACTTTTTATTTTCATTACATCTTGCACTAAATTGCACCTTACAATTTGGTTTACTTCTCATTCATGAACACATAACAACAATGTTTTCAAAATTAGACTAAATATCGATCTGGTGAAGGGGCAATTCAATCCAACCTGTATTCGGAGCATTTAACTAGTAGTCGAACTAGTTAACTGTTTAAAAAAATATTTAAAATAATTTATATAATCAATTATTAAATATATAATTTGAATTGTTTAAACATTAAAATAAACTTAATTTGGTAGTATCAATGCTCTAAATCCAATTGAATCCTATCTAACTTAAGTATTTTTCAGCAAGTCATTTCTGTTTTTCTTGGTATGACAGGTCCGATTAACTGAACAGTTCTAATACTCTGTTTCTAAAACCATGCATAAGACACACGAGTACTCTTATGTGAGTATTTTCTCTAATAAAATATATATGTGTAGAGAGAGAGAGTTAAACCATTAAATTATAATTTTAATTATTATTGGAAGTAACCTGGGACAGAAAATTGCACTGATTAGACTGAAATTAATTTCTACATATCAGCAGGCCTGGAAACAGAAAGTAGGGATGCACCTGATGGGAACATGTGTCCCCCTGAAAATTACCCCCTCTTGGATCATTTTATTTTCAACCTCCATAACAAATTTATGTGTTGAGGGTCCCTGATATCTTCGAATTATATTTGGTGTTATATAAAAGGCTTGCATTCTTCTTAAAATGGTGAAGCATAAATTCCCAACTGGTCTATCTCTTTGTTTCTTTCGCGGTCACAATTGCTTATCTAGATTGTGGTTACGTTGAGACCAAAAGAATGTACTATAAATGAAAGGAGACAATTTGATTCAAAGAGTCAAGTTGCAAGTTCACTTAATTAAGCAACAGTAAATTCAAATTCAAACTCAACTCAAGTATAATTTTTGAACTTAAACTAAAATTAAAAATAATCAAGTCGAATTACAGCCCTAATTACAGCCCCACTTGATACTCTCATCATTGTTTTTGTCAAATTACCACGTAACTCAATAATCTTCTTGACCACAGTTGAGCTTTTACTTAATTACCCAATTTTCACTTGATTTATTTGGAGACTCAACTCAATTTATGTTATATTACCCTGATGTTATTAGTATGATATTTTGTGTTACAAGTAGGTATATATATTACAGTATAATCTCTCTATTGTTTTTAGAGTTGGGATCAAATTAACTTTACAGGCATTTGGTAAAAAAAATTAAATGAGTATTTTGATAATCTATTTTTTATTACTTATAATATTTTATTTGGTTTATAAATAATAAAATATTTCAGTAATTTTTTATTATCAATAGTAATATACCAGATAATATAAAGGATAATCTAATTACTACATTCACTTTAGGTATTAAAATATTATCAAATTAATTTTAATTTTATTATAATTATATCTTTATTTATTAATTTTTTAAGACAAAAAATAATCTCATTTTCAATTAATATAATAAATAATATAAAAAAATATTTTATAATAATTATATTCAAAGACATTTAAGTATAATAATATATTAATATTCTTTATTACCTCTAATCAAATATAATAATTATTTATACCTACCTACTGTTATCAAATTTTATTAAATATAATAATAATTTATATCTAATAATTCTCAAAGTAATCTTTCAATTTTTGTAATAAAACATCCTCCAAACCAAATGTCCCCTTGTCATGAAAAGGTTATAACTTAATAGATGTGTAGCCGTAGAAATTGAGGAATTAATTAAAGTTAATACATGAACTCAACTAACTGAAATTTTTACTGCACAAAGGAAAGTAATCTTATGATAATACCTAAAAAATTATAACTTATTTATAACCTGTAAGTTATTAATAATTATCTTAAAGCGGAAACAATTATCATACCCATAAATCTTAAACTTCATGTTTTTCACATTAAATGAAGATAGAAAAACATACTTTGATTTTATCATATTTTATAACATGTCAATCATAAAGAGAATTCATGAAGAAGTATAGAGGATGTTGATTTCTCTCACTTGACCCCTTGACTTAATGATGGATAAAAACAACTTAATATTTTTCTATATTTTTCTATATATAAGTTGTCTATTAGTGTGTTGTAATGTAAGTGTTGTGAAAACTATATATGTGTTAGAGGTAGAGAGAGGACCAACTCCTATTTATAAAATTAATGGTGACTTTCCATCAAAAGTCACATATTTTCATTAGCAAAAAGTTGTTTCTTTTTATCATAAAGAATCACCTCTTTTCATTAGGAAGAATCATATTTTTTTATCATAAAAGTCACATCTTTATATTAATCGATAGAATTTCGGTATTGAAAATCTTATATTAATTTATTTTATCAAATAAATACTATTATAATCGATAAAATAAAATTTTAATGTCATGTGAGCCATAAAAATTCTTACATAACCAGCCAAAGTTGAGGCCAAAATTTTTTACGACTACTAAGAGATTATTCCTATATAGAGTATAATAACTATAGAGAGGTTTTACTTCATATCTTATTAACAAGCTTGAATTAATATAGCCCAAGCCCTTTAATAACAATGTGGAGGGATTTTTATTAATTTTGGACTATAGGTTAGGGGTTCCATTTCTAAGACTCTATCGATCTGTTATAATAATTTTACTGAAATTTCTTTCTTTAACAACAACAAAAGTTCTTTTGGATCTAAGCTGATCCATATTAGGTATGATAGTTTCCTCCTAAGATTATTAAGGAGCATCTTACGTGTATGGATTGGTTACAAGTTTTTATTTTTTAGTTTGCGGGAGATGTATAATGCAACGTGCACCTAGTTTTTGACCTATGAGTGTAAGAAACTTAGGACGTAAGGACTTACCTTTCTTAAGGTTCTTCTTTCCAAGTATGGAGACCATATGGAAATAAACATTGTGATTACATTTGCATGTAATTTCCATATCACACATACGCATACCTTATTGCTTGAGTTGATGTTGTTGCTAGTATTTTTGACCATGTATGATCTTATTTCAGCAATAGACATAACATAATGATATATTTTCTTGGACAAATGATTTTTTGAACTAGACAATATGAATTCAATGTAAGCTCAAACCAACTTCAGACCCAGCTTACATAACATCGAAGCCACCCATATTGTAAGACATGAGTATGGTTTTCTTATATGTGAATATAGTTAAATTAGTAAGCATTCTATGGGTTTAAAGCTACAGAAAGTACATATATGTTTAGGCTTTCAATAAAAATGTGTGCACTTATAATGAGTATCAATGATAATATATAAATAGCATCTAATTGCATAGTGATATATCATTATTAATATCCAAATTGATACTCAATGCAAGTGCACAAAACATCAATCTTAGGTTTATAAGGGTTTTAGGATTAGATCCAAACTAAATTAGCTCAGTCTTGGAAGTCGGCCCAACCAGAATTTATTTAGCTCGAATTTAAACCAAATTCAAGTAGGAAAATTGGTTTGTTTTTTAAACCGAATTGAACTTGAATTAAGAGATGTTTAGTTCGAGTTCAGTTCAAAGTCATTGTTCAAATTCGTAGTTTAAATTTGTAACTCTAGTTCGATTTGAATTCATAATTTGAGTTCGTGACTCTTTTATAAAACGGCGTTGTTCTTCCTATATTGATTAAAACGATATCATTTTTTTTATATTCGACAAAACGACGTCGTTTTTCTCATATTGGGTAAAACAACATCATTTTTCAATGAATTACAAATTTAAACCACAAAGTTAAACAACATATTCGAACTATAAACTCGAACCGAATCCTTTTTTATTTGAGCCAAATTTGAGTTTGAAAGTATTCGAGCTCGATCCAGTTTGTATCCACCTTAAAGGGTTTATAGCTTCATGATCAGTTTAGTTTTGTAATAAAATTATATATACCAATAATATATAAACTTATATACAAACGATGATATATCACAATATAATTGAGTGATTTTTAATTAGAGATAAAACAATATTTAATTACATAATAATATATTATTTGTATACATAATACTACCCTTAGTTTTTAACCTTCCCACAGGCTTTATTGAAAAACTGACCACAACAGCAAAAGATCCCTCTGCTTAATTATTTTTCTTATCTCTTCATAATTATTGATCTTTATAATGTTTACAATTACGCATGGACAGAGTGGGATAATGAGATTATTATTATTATTATTATTATTAGACGTGTATAAAAATTAACTACAAAGAAAGCAAATTAGTTTTTCAGTAATGCACTCTGAAATAAGCATTTAAATCTATATGGAATTAATTAACATAACTTTTTTTTAATTGGATTAAACGATTTTAACCTAGTTTGTTTTATCAATTATACAAATGAAGTTACAAAAACAGTGTTTTGCTGAAATTGCCTACACGCCTGCTCATCTCGGTGCAATGCCTTGGCACTACCCCTACACGCCTACTGCTCAACTGTTTTCAGAAAATTAAAGTAATTTTGATTCAATCGGTTTTTCACAAAATTCAGTTTCAATTTTGATGTAGGATTTCTTTTAAAAATTTTAAACTGATTTTTAGATAAAAACATAGATTAAATTGTATTTAAGAGAGGCTAGTAATTAGAATAAAACAGGTAGTAACTTTGAAATCTTAATTGTATTAGTATAATCAACAAAAACTAAGTTAAAATTGTTTAATCCATATAAAAAAAATTTATTCAATTAAGTTAAAGGGAAATTAAAGCACCTCCCCTAATGTTAAGCTAAAATGCCCCACGTCTCAAATCCCAAGTAAAAATGTCCTCTTTTCAAAGGTTTAAGCTAAAAAGTCCCAAACTTTTTTTAAAATATCAATAACACATTTCATCACTTTTATATAAACTCTTACCCTCATACCTTTCTTGCACCATTCAAATTTTCACTTTTTACTCAATATTTGATATTGTGGGTTCGTTCGGAAGAAAAAAAATTTATGTTTCTGAGTTTGAATATAAAAATTGATCCATGATAAAAAAAATATTTATACAAATCTCAATTCAAAACTTAATTTATTTGTTAAATCAAATTCGTATATTTTATTAATGGGAAAAGGACAATTTCCCACCCAAGTTTTAGTCCAAATTCAAAATTGTACTCACGAGATATGAAAAACCCAAATACCCACTCATGGGTTAACTGTTATCCAAATTTTCAATTAAAAGCAGAGGTAAAATCGTTAATTTACTTATAAACCCTAAAACCTAAAAAAATTATATTATTTCTCCACTTAGTTTAGAAAAATCACATTTACCCTCATGATTAAACTTTAAAAAATTCACTTTTTCCCCCTTTCCAGGTTTCCTCCGGTGGATAAGGGAGCCGACCGACAATCGAGAAGAAGTGAAAGTCTTCTTCGATGAAGAACAACCCTTCCTCATCTAGATAGGGAAAACTCAAAGCGTCGTCCTTTGTCGCATCATCTAGACGCGACGATGAAGCGTTGTCCTTTATCTTTTGGATGACACGACAAAGGACAACACTTTGTCTAAATGATGCGACGAAGGTCAACAAAGCTTCGTCCTTCGTCGATTCTTCCAGATGACAAAGGACAAAGCTTCATCGTCCTTCGTTATCATGTTTGGATGGCTATCTTTTATCATCTTTTATAGCCAAATCTGAAAGATGGATAGAAAACACTGACCATTGATCAGAATGATGGTGGTCGGAGAAAAAAACAACCCTAAGGGTAAAATATTAACTTTTCAAACTTTGAGAATGGATTGAAGTGTTAGCTTTTAAAACTTGGGAGAAAAATGATATAAATTTCAAAGTTTTAAGGTTTATAGATAAAATAACGATTTTACCCCTATCCTTAACTAAAAATTTGAACGGTACTTAGTCCATGGATGGGTGTTTAGGTCTTTCATTTGTCATGAGTATAATTTGAGATGAGGCTAAAATTTGGGTGGGAAATAGCCCTTTTCCCTTTTATTAATGTAATGACATAGGGGGGATCTGAATATTTGACAATATATGGTGGTTAAATGAAATGTTAAAAAATGTAGGGACATTTTGATATTAGATAATGTATGAAGGTGTAAAATAAAAAATGTTAAAAAAATATATGGACATTTCAAGAGTTAATGATATATAAGGATGATAAATGAAACGTCAAATAAATTAGGGAGTATTTTGAAATTAAACAACATATGAGGGTCGTAAATAAAATACGTTAAAATTGAGGGGGCATTTCAATATTATAAGAATATCAAGTTTGTATATATTAGGAAAATATATAGGACATTTTGATTTTTTAATATATAAGGGGGTTAAATGAGATATCAAAAAAATCTAAAGGGTATTTTGAAATTAAACAAAATATGAGGGAGATAAATGAAATAAGCCAAAATTGGGGGGCATTTAGATATTTTAAAAATATCAAGTTCATAGATATTAAAAATATATAGGGGCTATCTTTATCTTTGATAATATATGGGGATAAATGAAATATCAAAAAAAATATAAGGGGTATTTTAAAATTAGACAAAATATGAGAGTGGTAAATGAAAAAAGGCAAAATTGGGGGGGCATGTAGATATTATAAAAATATCAAGTTCGTATATGTTAATGAAATATAAAAGGTATTTTGATCTTTGATAATATACGAGGGGTTTAAATAAAATGTAAAGAAAATTATAAAGGGCATTAAAATTAGACAAAATATGAGGGTGCTAAAGAAATGCACCAAAATTAGGGGGCATTTAGATATTATAAGAATATTACATTCGTATATGTTAAGAAAACATAAGAGGTATTTTAATTTTGATAGTATATAAGAGGGTTAAATCAAATATAAGAAAAATATAAAAGACATTTTATTATATTGGTAAAGTTTAATGTGGATTTTTCTAATAAATATTTTTTTTTTAATCAATATTGTTTATTAAAGGATTGATAATTAAAATGACAGGTTATGCTAAAGAAAATGAATTCAACATGATCAGAATATAATAAAATACATTTGAGGTTCTAAAATAGTAGTTAAAATTCCATCTAAAACAACACTTGAAGGCTTTATCCAATTATTGAGTAAAAAATGTGATATCAATCCGATCTGAAATAACATTTAACTAGTCATGAAACCAAAACGTATTGAGCTAGACTCCCCTATAAAAATCGAAAGCGATGAAGATGTTGAGCGTTTTATTGACATGTCAAAATGCTTTCAAGAATATATTTTGGTTTTTGTTACATGTATCCCAATCAAAGCACAAGGAGAAGAAGAAATAAATGACAATGATGATAGTGAATTGAAAAGGAATCCAATGAGGAAGAATTGACAAATTTTCATAATGATGCATTTTATATTGCTATAAAATGGATTCATAGAGACAAAGAGAAGATTTCAAATTAGAGTGACTTTGATGGGAATGAGACGACTTATATTCCTCTTGATGAGTCAGACTTAGAGGATATATCACCTGTTAACTATAACATAAATAGTCTCCAATTTGAATATCTTTTTTAGGTTGGTGGGAATTATGTTAGTTTATTTTTTGATAATGTCCTGACTGATCTATTTAAGTGGCTACTAGATTTTCCTTCATAGCCTTCAACATCAAGTGGTACAGGATCAGTGCGAGAGGAGAATGCAGTAAAAATTGGTGATAATTTTAGGGATAAAAAACACTTAAGATATGCAGTGGCTCTATTTGCGTTGGAAAAAGGATTTCAATGCAAAATGGTCAAGTCAAACATAAAGAGATAGATGATTAAGTGCAATGATGAGCAATGCCAGCGAGAACCCATAAATATGATTTTTTTTCTCGTGGCAATTAACATATATAATTTACAAATATACACTCACTTGGAATGTGAGCGGGACCTTGTAGGTATCATGTTTATGCATATTTATCATCTAACCGAAGTAGATCCTCTCACTCACCTAAGACACCAACTCATATGTCATATCCCACATCGGAACACCCTACAAGTATGATTTGCAACCGTTCAAATGATCAACTAACTAGAGATACTTTACACATACATTCTTTCATCTATCATTCCCTAATAACATCATATGAAAGCAATACAATAAGACCATTTTGATGGCATCGATATCATCATCCCTCATGGCCTTGATGAAAAAACTCACTCTAAAACACGATATTGCACCTTCTGACATCCCCGAAAAGAGATTTCTCGAATCTTATCCCTAAAACCTCATGGAATATATGATGCATGGCAGTGATCCGACTAAATAGTACAACTCGAATAGGTTGAACCTCATGTCAACCCTATTAATCCTAAACCAAAACTCATTTTTCCCTAAACCCCGATACAATAATCACAACATGAATGATTGCACCAACATGCCGCTAAAACTCGTATTTGGTAAGCGAAGCAAATGTCTAAAACATATCCTTTCAAACAACCTCAATTGTGTCAGTGTTAATGTGGATTTAATCTTGGACATCACATTTCACTGTATACACGAAGTCACCTCTACCCAAAAATGTTACGCCTTGTCCGAGATTCTCAATTTGCCATTGGGGTTTTCACGTTTTCTTTTTTGGCAAACTTTCCATAAAAAAGAAATTAATGTCATGACAAAGTTGATACGAATTTCAGAAAAAACACAAATAAAATCTAAAATTAATGTTAACTAATATCAAAATCAAAAAATGGACTTGAAATTCAAGAATTACATGTCGAAAAATCTTGGAAAGACAAAAATAAAAAAAAAAACCTTAAATTCAAAAACTATACATTGAAAAACTTTAGAATGACAAAAATAAAAAAACAAACCTGAAATTTGAAAACAATTCATAAAAAAATCTTAGAATGATAAAAATCAAAAAAGGGACCTAAAATTCAAAAACTACATGTCCAAAAACCGTGAAATGACAAAGATAAAAAAACCAACCTAAAATTTAAAAACTACACGTCGAAAAATTTTAGAATAACAAAAACCAAAAAATTGATCTAAAATTTGAAAACTATACATCGAAAAACTCTAAAATGACAAAATCAAAAAACGGAATTGAATTTTAAAAATTACACATCAAAAAACCTAAAAATGACAAAAATTCAAAAAAGAACTTAAAATTCAAAAACTACATGTTAAAAAACCTAAAATGTGAAAAAAAGGGACATAAAACTCAAAAAATACATGTCAATGAAACCTAGAATTAGAAAAATATCAATTTGCCCCCTTCACTGTTTCCCTCTCTCCCATAAGTCCAAAATGTTTATAACCTAACAATTTCTCACTCCAACAGGATCCTAGAAGTATCACTATTTAAAAAATCAAAATTTTCTCCCTCCCCTGTAGGGTGTTGTTCAAAAAAGCACAATTTTCCCTCTCCCACGAGTTCCCCCGTGGACCCCCTAATATAGTTATTGTTAAAAAAATCACATTTTCCCCTTCCCCCATGGCGTCAATTAGGGCTAGATACGAGCCGAGCCGAGCCCGAAAGGGCTCAGCTCATTTTCGGCTCGTTTTCAGTGAGCCCAAGCTCGGGCTCGCACGAGCTCGCTAAAGATATGTTCGTGTTCGGTTCGTTTCATAATTTTAGTGTTCGGGTTCGTGTGTTCGGGCTCGGGTTCCCTTTAGGCTCGTATTTCCAAGGAAAAACGGCGTCGTTTCTTCTTTGAAATAAATGTTTTTTTATTTGAGTGTTCGGCTCGCGAGCCGAGCTCGACTCGCTTAACCAATGTTCGTGTTCGGGCTCGTATTCGTTTTTACTTAAAATTCAGGCTCATGTTCGGGCTCGGGCTGGTTCGAGCAAAGCTCGTTTCGAGCCCGAACAAGCTCACTTCGAATCCACCCCTAGCGTCAATCCAATTCGAAGGATATTTATCAAACCCAAGATTCCCGAGGGTGAAAATTTTTCTCTCTAGGTAATGCGCCAACATGAAAAAGCCATATTTTTCAACTAAAATCTCATTTCGGCTACTATTTCAACACCAAACGATTCTATACCTACTAAAACACAATAATCCTAAATTAATTCATCCAAAACAAACAAGAATCAAGCTACAAAATCAATTGTTCAAAATCAAAGACCCTTAACTAATAACACCCAAACTCTTTATCTAATCAGTAAAATCGATATACCGAAATTATTTAAACAAGATAAAGGACGATATATTCACTTTTTTTTGCCATTTTCGTCATAGAAAAATATCAAAAATGTCATCCAAAAAGTCAAAAGTTGAAGCTGTCACAAGAATCTGTGGGAACACTTGGGATTTCTAAGGTGATGGATAAGTGATTTCAAGGAAAATATGGGTGGAGATAAATAATTTGTTTTGTTTATATATGAGAATATTTTGGTAATTTCATGTTAATAGGGGTATTTTCACTTAAGTTAAATAGAACTGGGCAACTTTTTTATGCCCCTAATGTTTAGGAGAATTATTTAATTTCCCTAATTTAAATTTAATTTCTAAAAATTAACTTATCTGTGAAGAAAGTCACCGGCTTGCTGGCCATCAATGGTGGAAGTCAGAACCCCAAGCCACCAGCACCAGATTTCTATTCACTTTCTGATTAGTTTACACTTTACGTGATAATTAATTAATGTTATTATCAAATGCTTTCCAGTAGACATCCACATGCATGCACATGAAGGTGGTCAAAATTGAAGGAATTTTGAAGTCAACCTCAACGGAGGACAACTCACTGCCAATGGTTTTTAAATTATACCGTGATTGAATCAATTTTTTTCTCTGATTTATAGTTTAATTGATTTGATTAATTTAATTTATTATTAACTTATAATAAATTTATTAAATAATATTAAATATTTAACATATGTTTTAAATATAAATAATAGGAAGTGCATTAAAAGAAAATTTGTACAATTATCAATAATAATAAAATATATTTGTTTTTTTGAAATATAAATTTTCTATTTATTAAAACAAAAAAAACCCTCAAAAAGTAGAATAGATATTAAAATTAAGGGTTAGAGCAATGAAACTTAGTTAATCTGATTCTATCGGTTTTTATTAGTTTATCTGATCTATCAAGTTTGATCGGATTTAACCGAGTCTTATATCAAACGAAGTTTTAGTAGAAATCAGACTAGACCATAGGTTGATTCCCAATTGAACTAATTGGTTTAATCCAGTTTCAAAAACATTGTTTATGATAACTTGCCCTAGAAGGGTAGTTTGACTATTTAAGTGTAGAATCATTAAAGAGTTTCAAGAAAATTTGATTTCAAGACCCGCAAATATCAAATCAAGATTAAACTCTTGAATGACTCAATATAATGGATATAAAACCAATCACCGGACTTGATGTTTTACTTGTTCAATATGATTAATTTAATCCAAAAAGATGATTCAATTAGTTTAAGTTTCTTGTTAAAAGAAAAAAAAAAAAACCTTAGAGTAACTAACTATTTTCTTTCTCTACACTCTTTCAAACCATCACAAACATGAGACGGCATTTGTATTGTTTCCTATAACTAGTTGTTTATGAATTCAATAAAATTATATGTAACCTACTATAAGTACATAAATAGGTACATATTTGATATGTATTATCATATAATTCAATAATTTTAATTAAGAATAAAATAATACTTAATTATATAATAACACATATAAATGTATGTATATTTATATATTCAAAACGTTACTCTTACAAATTTAGATGATGAGAAATTTCGGTTTAATTAGAAAAATGTTTTAAATTCTGAACTATAATAATAAATCAAACCAGAGAAAGTTTAGAATACAAAGGTGATATTAGTGTGTTTTGATATCACCAACAATCATAGTTTTGAAACAAGGATGAGACCTAGCGGCAGATGAAGTTTTAAAAGCAATTTAATTGACCCAGCAAATCCGCAAGATTGTCAAAATATGCAATGCAACCAATTATTATATTTAATAATATATCTATAAAAAAAAAAGTGAGGTGGCAAGGTCTCTTCTGGTGGAAGGTAAAGCTTGTCCGATCATGGTGGTTTTAGAAAACCAAAACAGGCAAAAATCCATTGAAAAAGTCCAACTTAATGCCACTAATTACGCATAATCACTACCAAGAAACCACCCCTTCTCAAATCAGACAACTTTGAATAACAATAATGATAATAATAATGCAGACTCAGCACAACACAACCCAGAAGAAGGATAGGCATCCAGAGAGTGCAAAAAAAAAATATAATAAATAGCACTCTCTTCTTTGAATCTTAAAGAGAATTCACATAAAATACAATATAAATCAAGTTTACCTTACCTTTTTTCATTCTTCCGTTTATGAATGCTGACTGCCTTGAGGAGCTTTTTTTCCTGCATTTTATAGGAAACAATGAACAAGCATAGAACATTTTCTTCTCCAGAATTAGCACCAGATGTTTCTGCAAGTCTGCCGGAGGATCATAGCTTAGAAGGTAATATATGTACATACATATTTTTTTTATTTCTGGTGGTATTGAAAGAAACTGAGATCTGATTTAATGTTGCTTTGGTTTAGGTATTGCTGCCAATGTAAAGTTGCTGCTGAAACTAATTCAAGATCATAACGAGGCAAGTACAAAGGATCAAGATGATCGGAAAACGCAGAGGGTGGCAGGCATGATAAGTATTATAGATGATGTTAAAACAAGGATACAAAAATCTCAATCTGTTAGAAGAACTGCTGAGCTTAGGCGATGCTTCACAGATTTGAAGCTTAACCGTCCTCCCAAGGACAAGAGGACTACTGAGGTTCCAACCGATGAGAAAGAGAAGCTGAGAAAACAGCTTACAGAGAGCTTGGCAGCTCGAAAGAGCCTAGAAGTTATATGTAAAAGCTTGGGGAAGGAGAAGGAGATTATGGCCACAGAACTGGCAAAAAAGGTTCATGAATTGAATGAATTGGAGGAACATATCAGTGACCTTAAAGCTCAGAATGAAATATTGCTGGGAAAAGTACAACATTATGCAGATGAGCAAAAAGAGAAGAAGAGTAATGGAATGGAGATACAGGGAAATGCAGCGCTGCAAGAGCGTAATAAGACACTTTCAGAGCAGCTTTTAAGGACACTTGACGGGTATAAATCCTTGAAGAGGAAATACCAAGATGCAAAAGAAAAAAACATAGCAATGAAGGCAACAATAGAGAAAATAGGGATTGAGGTAGCAGTTGGGGTAAATCGATTAAAGGGATTGAGGCAACTAATAGCCACAGAGGAAAAGCCAGCCAAGGTTGAAGCTGAGATTTCAGCATTGGAGACTATGTTTCAGGGTCTCAAGACTAGACTGGAAAGCATATAAAAAAATAATAATAAGAGTGAAGCTGGTAAATCCAAAGCTTAGGTCAGTGGCAGGAAGCCTTCATACTTCTCTTGCATGAGAAGAAAGAACTTTGCTTTTGATTCTTAACGGTGATGGGGAAACAAAAATTATATGCATTTCAGAATCATCAATAAGAGGAGCAGTCTAATGTGTCAAAAGTAGAAATTATTAGTGGCTTTTCTAATTATGGAGCAATTGCAGTTCCCTATCTCAGATTTCTAGCTATAGTTTAACACATTCTATCTCCTAAGGTTGTACAGTTCCTCACTTCTGGAATTATATTAAGATGTATTTGATTTTCATTTGTGGAATCTTCATAAATTTTTCCTTTGTTTTGGCATAAGTGTTACCAGCTCTTAATAGAAGCTCTAAAATTTTTACTTAGCATGATGTACCTCACCTTCAGACATATAAGCCACCAAAATCACTAAATCCTCTCCACATTTACATGATCAGACTCTGAAATAAGTACAGAAATTGTGAAAACAGCTAATATTCTTTTGTGAAGACTGTTGTTTTACAACCAAGAATCAAACACCTACTTTTAGTAAACGATATGGAGCAGTGCAAAACAAGTGCAAAGCTGACCTTGATTTAATTTCCTAAATTCAGAATCCAAAATTCTTTGAGATATCAAACAAACCTTCATTTTTCAATCTCCAGTTGTATCTAATGTACTTATCCATCAACTACCACTTACGCATTAAGCTATACATGACATGTTTCAGAGATATGATTTTAAAACAAGCTTTTAACATTCACTATACAACCAAAAAATAGCTTAATTTTGTTTGCAATAACATACTTACATACACAAGACCATAAAGAAACCAACAATATGGATTAGAAAGTCTAGTACGACTAAAATTAAAAACTATGGGTACTTTAATTTAGTGTTCATAACTTTGAAATTTGCAGGCTGCAATGCAATTCAAAACCCAAGAGTTGCTTACTGCTTTAGCTCCAGTTGCATTTGCTAGTGCATCTGCTTCTGATTGCCTGCAGTTCAAAATCATAGTCTTCTTGGCGAGATCACATTTATCTAGCAGCTCAAGGCTGTAAATTATGAAGGTTGTGGCAGATGTAGATGAATCAGACGAGAGTTCTTGGTCTCTTGAAATAGGTTTACGATGTAGAATAGTTCCTCCGGCAACAACTATAAGTTCTTGCAAATATCTCTTATAGGAAGATTCAAACCCTCCCATGAAATAAAACTTTATTCCATCAAAAAGCTTTGGTAGCTGCATGCAAGAATAACTGATCAAAATTGCCAATTCATAAGCATGGATATAAGCAGGCGTGAAAAGTTTGGGAACAAATCAAACACAAACACCCTCAATCTTGAAGTGTGCACTACACTATCTTCATATGTGATAACGAAATGGAATTAAAGTGATTAAAGTAACTAGTCATACAGCTATTTGATAGAAAATTTACGTGAAAAGAAATATCCCTAGAATTTGCCAGGCAGAAAAATCACAAATATCAATGAGTATTCCTGGGATGACTTAAATGGTAAAGATTATTGAAGCGTGAAGAAAATACTTTCAGAAGACACTTGAGAAAGAAACCAACCTTGTTCATGACTCTCTGTCTTCCTAATCGGGGACCACCCCTGATTCCATGCATATCAATAGCAATTTCATATTTCTCCTCATTAAGAGGTTTCATGGCTTTTAAGCTGGCCTTCACCCCTGTAAACAGACACAAATAGATCTTTATGCATAAATGTATATACATATAAATAAAAGATACTACAAAGAGAATTTTTTGCACAATGTACAAGTTTGGGTCTTAGTATGTGTGAGCTGCTTTCTTTGGTATTTTCTTTTTCTTTTCGTGTGCATGTGGGGAAGGGGGGATTGATGTATAAATTAAGAATGTAATGCTTTAAACAATTGAATATCCTAAATCTGAAAAAAAAGATCGACACTAACACTCAATATTCAGTATCCATTTCCCCTCCAAGATACCCATTAGAAATTTTAGGGTTCTTCTGCCTGCTCCATTCTCATCTGTTGATGCAATGACATGGGTGACACGTGAATCCCATGTTTTCAACACTGTCGCTTTTGATAATCTCTCAAACTCAGAAACAATTCCCTGCAATTCAACTATTAGAAAAGTATTAAAAATTGCTTTTATGATCCTAGTAAATAAATGATATCAGATATTTTCTTACCCTCTCTGCTCCTGTAAGAGCTGAACAACAAAGGACCAACTTCTTTTGTGAGGAATTCCAGTTGTAACTTTTATTAGTATCATTTTCAATAACAACTTGATTGCATCGAGGGTGCAATTGTCTGAAAAAAAAAAAGGGTGAATGCTACCGGCATATCATTAGCATTTTAAGTAGCAAAAATGATTCAAAGTCTCATCATGAAGAACACTCGGACAGATTTGATGAAATAGTCAGAATACCTTGTTGCATTGCACTTCTTTCTGTTTCCTTGAGGTCCAGAATTCTCATTAGGCAGCTTAGAAGAGGCATGAAGAGGGCATAAGATTACAAAGTTGTCCTGTTGCAAAATATATACGAACATAAAAGCACAAACAATAAATAAGACACAAACAACACAAGAATATTTTTTATCAAAGTATAGAAAGAAGCTTGGTGTATGATTTGCTTACAGTATCCCATCGACATTGTGAGATAAGCTTCGCACAAGGAACATGAAAACTCTTACGGCAACTCTTCTCATAACACCCAAGTGCTGCACCTTTGAGATCACAGCAGCAACATTTTAGTCTCTGGCTTCTAGCTATTTCAGCTTCAAGATTAATAGCAGTGTCATCTTCAAAATAAACATTAGGGGCCCTGCATGTAGTTTCTTGAATTATTATACTCCATCATCACTATCAAAAACCATTGGAAGTTAAAATAAGAAACTGATTTTTTTGTTAGATGTCCCAAGCCTGTCAGATTTGTTGATGTAATAATTTTAATAACACATTTATCTAGCAATTACATAAATTACCTAGGAATAGAGATTGAAATCTATGCAGGAGAAACAAATTAAATAAACAAGTAGAAATCCTAGCTTTATCTAATGATTTAAAAATTGCTCTTAGAAGAATTCTTTTTTACCATTCCGTGCAGTTTCTGTGGGAATGTATGACCTTGGATCCACTATTGTAGTCTGCAGCAACAGGCCTGCCATTGTAGTAGTGGATCATATCTCCTGTAGCCTGTAAAACAGTTTCCAAATTAAAACTATGGATTCAGATGTGAGATTGGGAAGCGGATTGATATCAGCAATGCAAGGGAATGAGAGATACCTCTGTGTCTTCTGAAGAATGACAGAATGAACATTGAATTTTGTTAGGAAGGGTTTCACATTTAGATAATGTCATTCCTCCTTTGTAAAGAACCTTTTTCACTCTTGATGAATCATCAAGAAATCTAAAGTCATGATCGCCCTTAACAGTTTCTGTTGATGGAATTCCCTTTGCAGAATCATTGCTATGGACCTCTAAATTGTCATCAATCGACCCACCTTTCAACATGCCACTAAAAGAAACTGTCTTCCTTTTCTTGGGAGCTTTCCTGCTAGTTTTTTCCTTAGGAGCACAGGTTTCTTTATCATCTACCAGACAAACAGATTTAAATGATGATTTGGGAACTGCATCTTCATTTGTTTGGTCTTGAACTGCAGAAACTTTTTCAAGCACATTGACCTCAGCAGAACCCTTATTTTGCCGCTTTGACCTCAAAAAGTTCCGACCATTGATCTTCTGGCTGGTTGTTCTAGTCTTTTTCAAATTAAATTCCTCGTCACTGCCTTGCTTCTTACCAAATGAAGCAGGCAACTCAGACAACCCTTTTTTCCCACCCTGGTCAGGAATTTCAGCTCTATCAGGAACAAGAACATCTGGATCTTCAGGCTTGGTTGCACAGTTACCCAAGACAAGCTTCTCACTCCTAGTCTTCAAAACTGAGGAACCGCCATTACAGTCATTTACATGCTGTGCAACCTTTACACATTCCTCCCTTAAATTTGATTGAATTTTGGAACCTCGAACTTTATCTCTCTTTGCACGCTTGGCTACATTATGTGCTTTCATACCTCTCTTACCCAATTTACTATTTCCAATTTGATGGTTAATATCTATGCTTCTAGGAGAGGATTGGGGAAAACCCTTATCTCTAATTCCATTTCCTTTTCCAGAGTTCAATTTAACGTTCTCAATGTGTTGTTCATTTTCAACATGTGAAGCTGCTTCTAAATTCTTCTCTTTATAATGATCACTAGCATCACTGTCGGCCACCTGCGTTTCGCAAGAACTTTGAGAAAAAAAACACATAAGCTAAGCAAAATTAGAGGCCTGAAGATAAATGTAACATAATTGCAACAAAACCTGTGTCTTAATAGGACTTGGAAGAAGTTCAGGGGAGCAAGGCCTTTGAGTCCATTCAAACATCTCACTATCAAAGTAATCCACATCACCAGTTCTATGATGCGTTTCTGCCTACATGAACATTCAAGATGTTAAAAAACAAGCCTGTGGCATAAAACAATTACCACTACACTGGTATCAAATAGCATATAAATCTCTTCAAAATGATAGAAATCTCGTGTCTGTCAACAAATCTAGTAATGAAAGCAACAAAGTCATGACATTCAGGAAAATATAACATCACTTGACATAACAAATTCTGAAATACCAAATCAGTAACTTTGAAGTCCAGTGAAGTATATCTTCATAACAATCTTTAAAACAAGAATGAAAACAAGACTAGACTTGGTAGTGATTCATTCGCGTGCACACACACACAATCAATTAGAAATAAGTACTTACTGTTGGGGACAATTGAGGAGAACTTTTATCATATGAATCCATTATATCACTGAAAGAAGGAATCTCTGGTGGTGTTATATATGCATCCCTGTCTGACTGCTGAGTTGACATCTCTTCATCCACTTCCTCTCTCAACCAAAAGAAAGGTTGAAGCACTGGTCCTTTTTCATTTAAAAAAGATTTTTCCCTCAAATCAACAGAGCTGTCCTTCAATTGAATGCTGCTGTTATTAACCAATTCGTCTTTGAACTTTGCAAGCTGTTCTGGGGTTTCTGGAAGAGGATACTTGGCAACCTGAACCCTTTTCTTGTTTGGGAAGGACGGCTTCACAGCATCAGGGCCAGAAATATCCAAATTGGTTTTATTTTTTCTCCCTGACCCTTTTCTTTTGGATGTTTCCTGACAATTCTTACTTGTAGCTAGCTCACTACATGTGTGAGAGCCTTCAACTCCCTTTTCTCTATCTGTTACCAGGAGCAAGGAGCATTAGAACGTTGTTTTTTTGGTGGACAAATAGAAAAAATAAACATTAGCAAAATTCAGTATCAATCTCCTTGAACAAAACAGGCATATTTATTGCATACAGATGCACATGACAGTGCCAATTTAACAAATTGAGTGTTTAAAGATATTTCAGTCAAGATGAAAGGGAAACAATAAATTGATTTTTCATGAGGCATATGTGGAACTGATTGTATCTCCCCTTATAGATTGTAACACTCTTGTGGATGTTCAATATTCTTCTTAGGTTGAGGCTTTTGTTTCTAATAAATAAAGAGACTCAGTGAAATTTATATTTGAAATTGGTGTCTTGCTGTATCACCTAATGACATAATCGATGGTTCATTCTGTGTGACAAATATATTGACACCAGAAGCAACTTCCATGCTTTTATAGATGCCCACCAAGTTATCCATGTGAGGAGCAGCACGAACCTCTGGCAAAATTACAAAAGCTTATAATATAAAAATGCAACAAGTTCAGAAAGGCATATAATAACTGAAAAACCAAATTATATAATTCAGTCATTCACAACTACTAACACACTAAACTTTTTGCATCAATGGCAAAGCAAACTTTTCTTATCAAACAAGTTTAGACAAATCACACATGAAAGAAAAACTTTTACCAATGCATTAGTTTCGGTAAATACAAGTTCTCCACAGCAAAGCTACGACATCACAACAGTGGCCCTAATAAAACTCTAAAATATAATTTAGATTTCCAAAAAAGCTGATGATCAATAACAGGTGCATAAAACAGTGATTGATTAAAACAAACTGACAACTTTACTAACCAAATTACGAATTTCAAAATTTGCCTTTAACCCTAACAAGTTGCATGAAATTTTCTGAAAAAAGATTATAACACTATTTAGTTTAACAATAAAAGATTAGAAATCATACCTCTACGACGATAGGGCACTTTACAAACAGGACAATTGGAACTGGACTTCATCGATTTCATAATGCATGAACTGAAAACAAACACAATCATCAGATCAGCATTTCTTTTGAAATGAAAGAACGGATAAGCCAAGCCAGCCCAACAAAACTTACTTGCAGAATACATGATTGCATGTGAGTGAAACAGAAGAATTCAGCAAACTCAAGCTGCAAAATATTTTACAAAAAAAAATATATATATCTGATTGACTAATTTGGACCAAATTAATAAAGTTGTTATGAAGATGCTTTATTGAAATGAGATGTTACCAAATAGGACACTTGAGTTCTCGGCCCATTCTCTCTAGCTGAGTTCTTGGATCTTCCATCTTCGGAGAAAAGTTTCTTTCTTCTGTTTGTAAGTTGTTTGTTTGAAGAGCGAGAAAGTTATTGAGTTACGGAGAAAAAGAAGATACCGGAGAGAGCGAAGGCGGCAAGTTTGTTTTGAATTTTGGGAACTATGAATTTATTTTCAATTTAACCCGCCCAAATGTTGTGACTCTTTCGCGGCTAAAATTTGTTTTACTTACTACAATAAATTAAAAATCCGCCTAAATAAGATTGGCGTTTATGGGCTTGACTTGAATAAAGGTTGGTGTCAATGGTCAGACGGATTGATACATCAGAATGATATAGACTTGGCAACGGCAGGATTAAAAAGCCCGGCCCAGAGGCATGATCTGAAAAATTGTAAATCATATTCGGCTAAAGGACTTATTCCCACCCAAGGTTTATTGTATTCTCAAATTAATACCGATTAAGTATTGAAAATCTAAACATCTATCTATAGGCTATAAAAATTAACAAAATCAATTAAGTAATAAAATCATCATTTAAACTAGTAATATATCCATTCTCTTACTAAATTTAGAAAACTAACAATTTCTCTTAAGATTAAACTTTAATATATTACATTTTCCTTCTAGGGTTTCTTTCTTTTTTCCTCCTTTTGTTGGCATTGTCTCTAGTTAGCTTCTCTCTCCCTCCCTTTTTTCAGTGTCATCTTCATCTTTGAACGAAGATCGTCTTTTGACAAAGACTTTATCAATCTTCGTCCAAAGACGACACTAGAAAATGAGAGGAAAAAATAAGCCAACTAGAGATGACATCAAAAAAGGGAGGGGGAAAAGAAAGAAAAAAAGCATAACATTTCAAAATTTAATCTTAATGAAAGTTGTTAGTTTTCTAAACCTACAGGGAAAATGGATAGAGTTAGTTGGTTATTTTAATTCTAACAATCTACAGGTGAGTATTTGAGTTTTCAATACTTAACAAATGTTAATTTGGGAATGAAACAAATTTTGGGTGGAATTGGCCATCATATGAAGGCTCACCTTTAAGATGGGTCATGTTGAAGCTTGTTAGGGAGGTTCATAGGTTGGTCTACTACAATTAATACAAAATTTCAAAATTATAAACTCGAAAAAGTATATAAAAGATCATTTTTAGTAATCAATCATTAAAAAAAAAAAAAACCTACGAAGACACAATCTAAAGGGCTATAAGTTAGGCCCAAAGCCTTATTTAAATTGTATATATTTTTTATAATATTTGTTGATAAATTAAAATAAATAAAATATTGAAGAGTTACTATTATATTATATATAATGGTCAAGTCAAATGGCATTACAACTTAATTAAATTAGTTTTGTACCTTGAGTTTGATAACCTACGTCACTTCATCTATTTGTAATCAAATATGAGTTATTTTTAGGGCTGGCTGCGAGCCGAGCTCGGCTCGGCTCGCAGCCAGCTCGAGCTCGGCTAGGTTTTTTAATGGCCGGCTCGAGTTCGGCTCGTTTTCAGCTCGACTCGGTAACGGCTTGACTCGGCTCGTTTTTCATATCAAAACGGCACCGTTTTGTGTATATATATGGATCAAAACGACGTCGTTTTGTATAAAAATTTTTAAAAAAAATATACCGAACCAACCCGAGCCAGCTCGGGCTCGGCTCGAGCTTGATCGAGCCGAGCAGAGCCCGGCTGGTTTCGGGCTCGAACCGAGTCGAGCCGAGCTCG
Organism: Mangifera indica; assembly: GCF_011075055.1. Classification (NCBI taxonomy): domain Eukaryota; kingdom Viridiplantae; phylum Streptophyta; class Magnoliopsida; order Sapindales; family Anacardiaceae; genus Mangifera; species Mangifera indica. The sequence goes on along the minus strand of NW_025401095.1, from coordinate 1,009,181 downwards.
AGCTCGAGCTGGCTCGGCTCGAGTCCAGCCCTAATTATTTTAGAGCAACAATATTCTATTCTTTGAAATTTGCAAAATTTTTGGGTTGTTTTTGTTAACAATGTCAGTAAAGAGCTTTAGATATTCAAACATACAAGGTTATCTTTGCAAAAATCAAACTCCTTGCATCAAATATGGTATCCACAAATCACCATATTCGGTTAAGGGGTCAACAACTATTGATTGCCTAGTCAGTGTGTTAGGATGTCAACCTCGGCATTGAGCAAATGCTACCATTGGAATGTGAGAGAGATAGCCCACTCATTTATCAACTATTTTTCATGATGGATGATCATAGGTCCTTAACATATAGCATATAGGACTCACAATTTTGCTACTCATTTTAATAGAAATTAATTGCTAGTCACTTTTTAGAATAAGGGTTCTTATGACATAACTAAATGGATTGAAGTCCTTGATTTCATCATTAAGGCAGTGTATATCTTCAACTTGTATGTCAAGGATAACACACTACGAATTAACATCACTAGTGTGCCACCTTATAGTGCAAGTTGTAAATTCTCCTTTGAAGTCACAATGGGGATAAACTCATGCATAGGAGATAGTGAGTGATAAAATAGAGCATGTTGCTAAAGGTTGAGGGACCTTATTCTAGCAAGTTGGAGGAACGCTGCCAATAGGCGTTCTTTGCACCAAGTGTTGCCTACCTTTGGTGGGTTTAAACTCTAGGTCATGGGAGGCACTTAGACCATAAATTTTGTCCTCTTTAAGGTGTGTATATTGTCAATAGGCTAAGTCTACACGTGTGTAGGACAATGATCATTTGGGGACTATCCTAAGATTCTCTCATGGTATATTTCAAAGGAGATTTTTTGCCTAAGGTTAACAAGTTAAGAGAGTTTGTTTGCTTTATGGTAAGCATTTAGGGAAATAGTATGCTAGAGATTGACAACAAGTTCGCATATTTGACCCCCCCCCCCCCCCCCCCCCCCCCCCCCCCCCCCCCCCCCCCGTTGACACCAAACAATTGATCAATTTTTTTGTCATCAACTAATGTATTCAAAGCCCCACCCAAGATAGACTATTGTAGCAATGTTAATGATCTAATAATGGACCATGATAGTCACTAAGGTGGTGCGAAATAAATGCAAAAAGAATATTGGATACTAGACTTTTAACTTAGTTTGGTCCACTATTCAAGAGTATATATTCATAATTATAATATTAGTAGCTGTAAGAGAATACTTCAATAAAGAAAGCACAAATATTACCAAAAAATGTCTTAAGAATAACTCATCTTTGGAAAGAAGCTTTTACGGAAACTACTAAGATGAAGTGAAACTAATCTTGAGTTTGAATGATATGTCTAATCTCCATTTGTGCTTTTGTTGTGTTTCCCCTTTTTAACTTAACAATCTTTCGAATTTATAAAATTCAGAAAAAAGATTACATTGTTATCAATCATAATTCAAAATTTAAATCCAAACATTAACTTCATAAATGGTTGCTTCAAAGAAAAGATTATGATTGAAGTTGATGAAGAAGACATTATTTTTCGTCGCGGGTCAATAATATGGAAAGGGTGTCAGTTGGTGAAATAAGTTCTATGGTCAATAGATGCTTATCCACTAGTAAAAGCACAAGTTGCTGCTTCAATAAATTAATGCTTTAGGAACGACTGCACAACTGTTAGGTTAATCATGAATTAGAAAGATTAATTAAAAAGTAAGGATAAGTGAGTAGTCCTGTTAGAACCTATTTGCAGATGAAGAAACCCACACGATAGGGGGTCTGTTTACAAGTTTTAAAACCGGTAGGTTTGTTGGGACTATTTGCAGGTTCATAAACCTGAAAGCTAGTGTTATTAGCTTAATTAATATTTTTCCTTTTACTTAGGCAACTGAAATTAACCTTAAAAGGGTTCAACACTTACATTGCAACTACCTTTATAGGAACATTTCAGAATTAACATGTAGTGGGGTAACCAAAGCTAGCTTCTTGAGCAAAGGGTGCAAATACAAGAATAATAATAACAATATCTAGAGAGAGAGAGAGCTCTTTCATATGTTTATCTGGAGCTCATCAATTGGACATGAAAATGAATTTTCAGGGAGAAAAAAGATGTAAAGGGTGAAATAAAACGGTATCAATCAAAAAGTTCCCAGGGAGGTGTGGTCGGAGGAGGGTCAAATGTCTCCCATTTTGTTGTCATAATAACTGGCTTTACTTTTTCGTTTGATATCTTCACAACATCTAGACTTTCAACACACTTCTGCACTCTCTTGCCCTGCATGAGCAAGTATTTATCAAAATTAATTGATTCAATAATATGTTTTCTTAAGAAATCAAACTTATATAAACCTGCGAAATTTTCTGAGAAGAAGCCTCTCCGTCTGCAGAAATGTTGTCCAGCTTGATAGCTTGTCTCATCAGCATCTCAATCAATGTTGTGATTTGAACTTCTGGTACCTTTATTCCATTTGAGACTGAGTTTTCAATGGCAGAAACCTATTACGTGCAAACACAATTTAATCACCAATCTAATTATACAAAAGAAAAGCTAAATGTATTTCCCACCTCTGATTAAAAGACAAATTTCATTAAGTTTTAAAAAACTGAAGGCACACCCATTATCAATTTCCATTTGTAAATTTTATTTATTTTTTTAATTAACTATTTTACTTTTTTATTAGAATTACCAAACTACCATTAATACTTAATATAAATATCAAATTATTGATATATCCTTATAAGTTAAAAATTTATCATTTAAACTTTTAAATATTATCAAAACTTTAATCAATCTTAAAATATTTTGTTTTGTTCAATACTACCAAAAAAAACCCTAAACTTATTTTGAATCTCCAAAACCCCCTAAAATTTTAAAAGGGAAAAGGACTATTTCCCACCCAACTTTTAGCCCAATTTCAAACTTACACCCATGGAAGACGAAAAACCCAAACTCTCATCTATGACCAAACTGCCATCTAAATTTTCAATTAGGGACACACTTTAAAACTTTAAAATTTTACCATTTTCCCACTCCAGGTTTTAAAAACTAACACTTTAACTCGTCCTCAAAGTTTGAAAAGTTTAGATTTTACCCTTAGGGTTTGCTTCCTTCTCTAGCCACCACCGACAGTCGACATATTTCACTGATCTCTCATCTCCAACTATAAAGGATGACCCTTCGTCGCCTAGATTTGGACGATGAAGCATCGTCCAAATCTAGAAGAACAGACGAAGGACGACACTTCGTCGTCTTGTCTGGATGATGCGACGAGCAACGAAGGATGACGAAGCGTCGTCTGGGTGGAGCGATGAAGAGAGACCTCTTCATCGCTCGATGGTACGATGAAGAGATCTCTGTCTCTTTATCACATCGTGCGACGAAGAGATCTCCGTCTCTTTGTCGCACCGTGTGACGAGGAGATGAAAATCTCTTCATCGCACCACCGTCGTCGCACCAGGAGAAGGAAGAGGTCGGAGATGACACCATAAATGACATCGAAAGATAAAGTTGAAGAATAAGGGTGAAACTGCTATTTTTGAAAGTTATGGAGGGCAGCTGCATTTTGAAAAATATGGAAACATTTGGTTTGAGGGTAAAAATGTTACTTTTCAAAGTTTAAAAACTTTAGATAAAGGTGAGATGTTAGTTTCTAAAACCTTAGGGGGGTGAAAAATAATAATCTTTATAACTTTTAATATAAATAGTAAAATAACTATTTTACCCCTTCCTTTAATAGAAAAAATTAATGAAAGTTTGTCTATGGGTGAAAATAGGGGTTTTTCATCTCCCGTGGGTGTAGGTTTGAGAATGATCTAAAAATTGGATGGGACATAGTCCTTTTCCCTTTTAAAAATTATAATTTACCTCATAATATACATTATATTACAAAAGAAAAATATAATAGAAAAAACTATTCAAAATAACATATGGGAATTTGTTATTTCTAACAAACCTGGGCGGGCAATAATCTTTTAGACTTAAAAACCAGAAAAAACTATATATTTAGTTATTTATTAAAAATAATATTATGTATTTTAGATATACATATGATATATTATTATATAATTAAATGTTATTTTATTTTTAATTTAAAATTATTTAATTATATAATAATATATTATTTATATATTTAAATTATATATAAAAATAAAAGCACCTATCATTTTATTCAATCACTAACAAACATAAGTTCATTGCATGGAGCAAATCCACGTCTAAATACTGAACGGTCAAGATTCTACACCCAATAGTGATATAATAAAGCAGCTCACATCAATTCCAGCTGTATCATCCACCCACTTTCGACTCCATCTTCATTATTCCTTTCTAAAGGCCGCCATTAATCCCTACTATTTCATCATTTATAGAAATATGAATATGGCATGTAACGATTTAGCCAATTTTATTGGCATTAAATAATTAATATAGGGTTTACCATTAACATATGTTACAAGCTTATCTGATTTGCAAATATTAAAACCTCATCAAAGACAAAAATATAGTTTAATAATTATTTCGAAAAATGAAACTAAATTATAAATTGTAGCGATAATTTGTAAAATAAGTTGCACGAAATTTAAAGTTAGCGTTGAGGGAGGCTGACCTGATCCGCCAGCTTATCAACCTCTATGGAGACATTTGAGATGGCACGATGAGCGTTTTGAATCTTTGCATTTCGACGCATCTCAATGAATCTTCTCTCAATGCTTGATGGATCCTCCATCAGTATGACTTTTGATCGGTCTTTGACCCCGCACGTGTCCAAGTACTCTCCATTTTCTCTTTCTTTCCCTCGAAAAATCACCTTCTGTTCACCCGGCTGTAATCCTGTCTCCGCCGTTAACAGCTTCTTCACATCTCCTACATTTGTCGTCGTTTTGTTTCACGGTAAAAGAAAAAGCCAGGAGTAAAAACCATGCAGAAGCAACGTAGTAAGTATCAATGAAAGAAAGCCTTACCGACTTATTTTTCTTCTTCAACATTATATAAACTTAATCACTACCACCAAATAATTATTCCTTTAAGTTCTAACCAACCAAACAGAAACTTAACCAGATCCAATCATCTTACCAAAAGTCGCCTGAGAATTCACCGAGATCTCGTACCGGGCAGCACCAAAAGCAATCCTAAGACGAAAATTCGGTGCCGCAACATCCTGTTTTTCGCTTCTCTTCTGGACCAGCATACCTCCTGGCCTCACTTCACAGTCAATCTCTCTTTCTATTGTTGTAGACGACGCCGTCGTCGTAGAACTCTTATGCATTTTACCATACACATTGGCCCTTCGCTTCATCAAGTTCATTATATAAAATATCCTCAAACTTTCCCCCCCAAAAAAAAGAAACAAGGTTCAAATATTTTCTCGGGAAAGAGAGGGAAAACTCACCTCAGGCCATGGACATATAGTTTGTTGTATTTTAATTTGCTGCCGACACAAAGAGAAGGTAACATGGGGTGTGGGGGTTTTATATGGTTTGTCATGGAAGGTTTTGCTTAAAAGACCTGAAAAACGACAGGAAATTCTTTTAACCAATAATTCATTGACACGTGTCTTTTGTCAAGTACATCGTAGTGACAGCTAAGTAGAGAGGTTGCCGACAGCTCAAGGAAGGAAGCATCCAAAGAAGGGTGAAAATAAGGGGTCTGATTTCTTTCTATGTTGGGTAAAACCAAGAACGTGGGCGCCTGGCATCTGCCGGATCAAAATAATCATATATGGGCTGGAGATTTGACGTGAGCTATGTGACGTCGTTTTATTATCGGCTCTCAAAGCTCAACCACAATCACTTTTGTCTTTTTCGTTTTTCCCCGTTAAACTATCACGCAATCGTATTACCACGCTAAAACGACAAATTTCATTTCTTATATCATTTTAAAAAATTTAATATTATTAATTAAAGAGGATGCAAAAACAAAAAATATTCAGGTAAAAATTTAGTTACTATGTTAAAATAATTTTATAATATTTATTAATTTATAATAATATAAATTTTATTATTTCAGAAGAATGTTACTAATTATATCTTAGCTCTCAAGCTCTAGGATGTATGTTTTAACCATTTATAAGATATGAAAAATCGATTATTCAACAAACTCATAATATAAAATTAAAATGAATAAAATAATATCTCATTTATTTGAAAAGATGATGAAGAGAATTAAGTCTTAAGAATCTGTAATCTCACTGTGATTACCCCAAACGTGGTAAGCTGAAATTTTGAGAGTGTATTTTACATTACATCTTGTTATTTTATTATTTACCCCTTGTTTTAAAGTAAAATTTTTTTAACCTTTTGTAAAAAAATCACAAATTAATTTTAATTGTCAAAATTCTTTCATCAATTTATAAAATATATAAGTATTATAGGATTAATATTATTTATATTCAAAAAATATAAACAAAATTTATTTCGTTTCACTAACTTTAAAAATTATCACTTTGACTCTTATATTTGATTAAAAAATTTAAAACTGCACCATTAACTTTGATCAATCCCAAACTTGTAATTGCATTAATTACGATTAAAGTAGGTTATTTTGTCTTTTTAGTATTCTAAAAAATTAACAAAATTTACTAATTGTACAAACAGAATGAGAAAAAAAAATCATTTTTCGACTTCAAGTTATATAATTCATAAAAAAGTTAGTAAAAATCATTTAAATATATAAAAAAATTATTTTAATGATTTCACATTAATAATCATTTATAATAAAATTATGTATATCTATTTTAAATATATAAATGAGTATATATTTTATGTGTATTATTATTTAATTGAATAATTTTAAATTACTGATAAAATAACACTTAATCACATTATAACATATATAAATATGTACTTATTTATATATTCAAAGTAGATACGCATAGTATTATTCAATTATTTACAGTTTAACTTTATATATATTTAAATTTTAATATTACTTTTGTTTTTAGGGGTGGATACTTTGAAATGCAAAATGACCAAAATAGGTATAATTTAAGTATTTTTTTTGTTTAAAAATATTAAAATTAATTTATTTTATAAAAAATAAAAACAAATTTAAATTTATAAAAAAAAAAATGAAATCAGGCTGTCGTTTGGCCGTAATAAGCCGATGATTATTATGATTTGTTGGTGGAGTTCACCGATTGGTTTTCGGGAAAATTTAAAAATAATGACCAATATTAAGGCATTTTGGTAAATGACCATTCCAAAAGTGATATTGAAATCTAAAGCTATAAATTACGACTTTTGAAATCTTTCAATAACATCGGTTAGATTGTTTCATAACCACTTTGGAAATATGTTTACCTTACCAAACACAGTTTGGTGATTGCTTAAAGAATGACTAATTATGGAAGAAACTAAGGGGCAGTTTAGTTCCAATTTTTTAAGATTACCTTAGTAATTTATCTTTTATTCTCTTGTTTAGTTCGTCAGTAATAAAATATTACAGTAATATTCTATTACCAATACTGACATGACATATAATATAGATAGTAATCTGATTATCATATTCACCTTAGATATTTACATATTATCAAGGTAATCTTGATTTTATTATAATTATATTATTATTTATTAATTTTTTGAGACAAAAATAAATTTATTTTTAATTAATATGACAAATAATATAAACAATATTTAAAAATAATTATATTTAAGGGCATTTAAGTAAAATAATTTACTAGTAATATTTTATTATCTTTAACCAAACATAATAATTATTTTTACCTATCAAATTTTATCAAACATAGTAATCATTTATACCTAATAATCTTTTAAGTAATTTATCTTCAAGGTAATTTTTCTATTTTGATAATAAAACATTACACAAACCAAACACCCCCTAAAGGTAGATTCAAGTTAAGTGGAACCCGAATAAATATTCAATTTGAATTTAGTTTGAATCTAGATTATTTAGCTCGAATAGGTGAACATTAACATTAACAAAATGAATAATACTATTAGAGAGATAAATAATAACGTCAAAAAGATATATAAAAATATCAAAGAAATAAATCATCAATGAATCTTTAAACATGAGCCAAATTAGAAATCTAGTTTGAGTTCAACTAGACTCACTTTAATATTGTCAACTTAATTAGCGTTTTCAACTAATTCTTAACATGATCATATTGGACTTGCATTTCTGTAAGCGCTGGCAATCCCTTTTGTACGCGCACTGATCTTCTAATGTTGTTCTTTATTTGTTCTTGCAGTGATAAGTAGACAAATAACATCTCAGGACTGTGGTGGCATTATTGAACATAGTTGTTGTTTGGGCCTTTGGGGTTGGCATCACAAATCAAGCTACTTTTGATGTCAAGTTACATGATCACGTATAATTACAAAAATTCAAATATATATCCGTAAGTTATTAAAATTAACAAAATTTATTAGTATTAAAGATAAAATCATAATTTAATTAATAATATTTAAAAAATAAAATTTTATCTCATTTCCTCAACTTAATTTTAAAAACTAACAATTTCCTCTAACCTAAGTTTTGAAAACTTAACCATTTCCACCTAGAGTTTCATTTCTTTCCTTCCTTCTTCAACGACCAAAATTCATCCGACAACCCATCTTCTCCGTTGGTGCTCTTTCTCTCCAACCACAAAGTCAACATTTTCTCTCTTTGAATCCAGTCAAATCATGAGATAAGGAGAAGACGACACACCTCCCTCCATCTATTAAAACTCTCTACCCATGTGCCCATTCATGTGTTCTCTTTGTAAGCCATCATCGGATCCTCTCCATTTCCACCTCCAAAAACCTTTCTTTGCCTATAAAATTGATTGCTTTTCCATGCTTGCGTTGTTAAAGAAGAGAGACTTAGAGTTTTAAAAGAATAGTCTTTACAGGAACTGGATGATGACACCCCTATATTAGTTGAGCTTCCTCCTATCAGTAATAAGACTCAATTCGATCAAGTCATTGTTGAGGCTCAACAACTTAAAGAATTTGTCATTACTGTTGGGTGATTTATTAGGATTTTTGGTTTATTTTTGTTACATTTGAAGCTTCTTTTTATTTTTCACTAAGTTTTTTTCTTTGTTTTGTTGATTATAATGAGAATTTGAATTCACTAGATTTATTTTGTTGAGGGTATTGAAATTTTGTTGAGTTTAGTTGTTGCACATAGAGTTTATGTGGAATCAAGAAAAGGGTGTAAGATTTAATATGCATGAATAGTTATAAAATCATGTAATCTTAATCCATAGGATCTACGCATGGGTTACAAAGTATTGAATTGAATTTAGGGTTTTAGGAATACTTGGATCATCATGCAATTTGAATCTATAAAGTTGTTGAGATTATCTATCAAGATCACCTATCCACATGCAATTTGAAGCCTCCATAAATGACGATTTTTAATGGGATAAACCATTCTACATTTTCATTGCATTAGATTTTGGAGAAAATGACCTATCTAATATATATAGTAGGTTAATTGACTCCCCCCCACCACCAAAAAAAAACAAAAATTAAGGTTCAATAAACTTCAAGACCTACATTTTTGTTGTCCACCCAAATCATAACCTTTAAGTGTATTAGGTTTATCTTTATGATCACTCAAACTCATTTGTAAACTAGCATTAGACTATTCAATTACCGATTTTATTAAACTAAAATTATAATTAATGTTAATCCATATTAGGAAATTTATAACATTCTCTCACTTGGGTAATATTAATTTTTTTTTATTTTAAGAAAACAAAAAACAATTTTTGACTCTCTGGTAATCAACATTTCAACTTTAAGTGGCAATTATTTAAGAAAACAAAATAGTCCAAAAATAAATTAGATTTTAATAAACAATTTAGTTAATATAATCACCAATAACGAACCAATACATTACTTGTATTTTCTATCAACATAAGATCGTCATTGACCATGATTACTAAAAATCAAATCAACATAGATCAAATATGGGAATGTGGTAGAAATAGCACATAACAAAGTGATCATAAACATGTGTTATGTTTTTGTTAGCCCTTTGTATGATTTCTCTTTAACATTTATGTTTTAAAAGAAACAAGAGAAATCTTTTTACTTCCTACAAAGCTTTTCTGTTTCAACTTTACTCAAGACTCATGAAACATACACATATAACTGTCATACTTAAGAGAAATTTTATCTTGAGACGCATGTTGTACCTTAACAGTATATATACGCATATATCCATATACAAATGAATGAACTAATATGATTATGAGCAATAATAAATAAGAACAAACAACAACAACAACAATAATAATAATAAACTCCCATTGACCCTTAAATATCAAAAGACCTAAACACTCTCATGTTTTCAAAATGACTTTATAGGTTAAAAGTCTTATTCCTTTGGTTAGGGTCTTAAACTTATATCAATTATGTATTTTTGTAATTTATCCTAATGTCTCATTTTTTTTATAAAGTTCTTAACTGTAAGATATTTTAATTTTGTGTGTCTCAATCTACTGAAAGTCTTTTATCTAATTGCACTGTTATCATAGTAATTAAAGTGGACACCAAGTAGTCCAAAATTGTAATCCTTCAACCACACAACCTAAGAAGCTACCCCCATAGCAAGCTTCAAAACCAATCTCCATGGTTGAGACTACTACTAACGACTACTTAATGTTTTTCTAAACAAGTATAACAATATGTTTGAAAAAAACTTGATTTTCTTTTTTTTTTGCAAGTATCTCATTATGTCTTAAACCAAAACCCAATAATCAAAACTTTGATTTGAGAAGTAAGAATTAAAAACTTTGAATATAAAAGTTATATCAAGTTTGTGCATACTTGTGCATTCATCAAGCTTTAAATAACACCATCATAAAGGATATTTCACAAGATTCCTCTTTTAACCTCATTCTTTACACAAAACTTGATGTCAAGCTTATCTCTTTTCACAACAGGCATATCACTTGCCCTACAATCTTGTATGTTGAGCCTTTTAAACACACGCTTCAAGTATGCATTTGAGATAAGCTACTCAATCTATGAGTCCTTTCATAGTGAATCTCAATAACAAGATCAAATGATAAATCATCGAGATCCTTCACATCATAAGTCTTGAGTAAAATTGATTTGATCTCATGAAACAAATTAATATCACTACTATCAACATATTGAACCATATCATAAAGACAAATTTGCTCTCATTGATCATCATATACTTATATTGGTCTAATTTGTTCCATATGAAGTCATGAACAAACGCACTTTGTTAAATCTGAGACACCACTATCAATACATCTTTTTCAATCATAAATTGACTCTTTTAGATTGCATACCAAAAGCTTTATTCCTTATGTTTTTGATAAAACTTATTGCACCATACAAACTTCCTTACTAAGACTTTCATTCATAAAGACAACTCCGACATTCATCTTAAATAGCTCTAATCCAAATAAGCTACCAATGTCATTAGGTTGTTACATGAGATCTCACACTTTATTATTAATTATAGATTTTATCTTTTACAACATGACTATAAATGCTTGTCGGATTGATAATTCATAGAAGCTTTATAAGGGTTTGATTCAACAGTATGACAAATAATATAATTTCCCTTACTGAGATACACATAATAATACTTAGAGAAAATAAATCATCCTTCTATAATAGATTTTATCATCAGAGTTTTCACAACCACGTTAATCGTATTTGACTCATCTACTATAAGATTAGTTATCAATTATTTAGTGGGAACATCCTCTAGAGTGATCTCATACTCTATTGAACTTTGTAAACCTTATTGATTCCCACTATTATTTTAGCTATAACATTATCAAACTATATATATATATATATATATATATATATATATATATATATATATATATATATATATAAGGGAAACATTAGATGGATCATTATCACATTCTCTTAAAATTGAAAAAATGTCACTTTTGATAGTGTTAAGATCCCATAACTTTGCTATATAGAAGTCAACTTTAGTATCTTGATTTAGGGCATTAAATGTCCTATCCTTTAGAGTGCTTCAATTGACTAATGAAGTGATAACAAATTTTTCTTGGATCTTGTCTTTTCTTCACAAAATTATAAATCTTTACTTAAATGGATCATTCCCAACTCAACTAAAACTTCAGGCTAGGTTCTCTTTATGTCCAAAGTGTAATACCTATAGGTACGTCTCAAGGGCAAAATAGTTTTTATTCATTAGTATATATGATAAGCATGATTATATATGATTTCTAAGTCAAAGTCCACGTTTTGGGGGATGCAGGACCATGTAGAGAGAAGTCATGCCTGTGTGTCATGCCATATTAATTGGATAAAATTGATTTCATGTAAATTTCAAATTTAAGTGACATACGGTCGTGTGCCTTAGATTCATGCTTGTGTGTGGGTAGAACATGGTTTCGGTTTATAAAAGGCATGTTGTTGTGTTTTAAGGATCATTATCTCAATCCCTAAACTCATGAAACAAAGAAAGAGAGATTTCAATTCTGATAATCCAACTTCATTTGATAGCTTCGGTGACATTCCTTAACATCCTAATAATTGGCAATTCTAGAGATAAGAAGGTCTACTTGTTATATTCATGCAATTCATGTTGGCATGATATTGATGATTTTTTTTAGTATGAGATGATATTAGTTTTAAGATTAAAGCATGATTTTTATGTGAAATTGATTTTGTCTTAGTAGCATGATATTTGGATGATCATATGATATTTGTTAAAGAACCAAGTTTTGATAGTTATTGATCGGGGCTCTATCATGTTGTGATGCATGTTGAATTTAATAATGTTGATAGATTCTTCTAATTCAAATGGCTTAAAGCTATAGTAATGCCCTTTTATTTTTTTTTTATGGCTTTTATGATTTCATGCTGGTTAGACATTAGACCTATGATGAGATGAAATTTGATTCGGTAATGAGAAGATTGCAAAACGCATTATGAATGAATTATAAACATGTTTGATGGGCCTAAAATTGAAAGGAATGTGTAGAAACCAATTAGCGTGTTATTTCAGGTCTGTTCTCCAAATTCCGAGATTCACTCTACAGTTATATTGTATGGGACACACATCCATCTGTATGGGTTCCAGTTTTTGAGTTAAGTTTTCTAATGATCTGATGAGCATTAGACATTATTGATTGATCAATGATCAACTAGAACATGTGGACTTCTCGTATGCAAGGAAGAAATAACCAAAATACCCTTACAAAGTGACACAATTGAAGAGTTTAAAAAGGAAAGTAAAATAAATATCTGAAGGGGTACACATTCGTGTTAGTTAAAATACATGCCTGTGTGTAAATAAATAGTAGCACAGAAGGAAAAACCATGAGAGGTGGGCATGTGTGAGTAAAGTAAAAAGACACACCACTGTGTGTTGAGGTATACATATTCGTGTATTTAGGATAGAAGCAAGAAAAAAGTAAAATAGCTAGACTAGAGATTGAAAGATCATCTTGAATAATATAGAGATCCTCGGTACATAGTAGTATCCTACATGCCTAAGAGTTAAGTCATAAAATAACTTGAGATACATTTTTAGGTGGAAGAGAGAACAAGCTATAGTTAGTTAAGGCTCGAGATGCACGCATGCTAGCCATAATAGGATTGTTACGAGGGGGCACCATGAGTATATATATATTCTTACTACATACCCACAGTAAGACATGTTTGTAGTAGGATATTAGACCTACAGTAGGGTACTTGCTCACAGTAGAGAGTCCAATTGAGATATAGTTTGGTGTAGTGGAATAAGGAGATAGCTTACATGGTTAAGATGTCAAATCCTTATATTCGATCTAGATCAACCAACCTAGTATATGGTTACAATTTCTAGATTGACATGCTTCCATCGAGTTTAGTAAGGTGACGTTAGATAAGAATCTGGAGAAATAGTTCTTTAGTGATCGAGTGAGATATAGTTTGACTCAAGAATTATGATATACAATCTAGACAGTCTCTAAAGTACAATATGAGTATAGAGACAATATAAATGACCCACTATCATCCACAAAGGAGTTTAATGTCAATTTTGGATAACAAAGTTAGCATAGGTCAAGTTTAAGGGCATTTTGAAAATTTCAGTGACAGTTATCAATAGAATCTTTTACTTACTGAGTGTTTTATTACTAACTTCCCTACTTTCATGTATATAGATACAAGTGATCATGATGGTTGTAGGATGAACATTAGTCAGCGGGCATAGAGCTATGAGGGCATTTTAGTCATTTCAATTTTATTAGTTTTAATTCATGTTGACTTTTATCTATCCTTGATTATATATACTATGGTTTCCAGTTTGTGGTTATGAGATTAAACATCTTTTGAACGCTTCCAATTTGGTTTTAATAAGGGCATTTTAGTAAATTTATAAAGTTTAATAATTGAGGTTTTATTCAAATGCTCTTGAGTTTATTAAATGTATGCTCAAAATAGATAATTTAGTGACACTTTCCTTTGGAGAGTAATACTTTTAGAGGGGATGTTACACAAAGACCCTAAAAAAATCCTTAGCATAGATTTACATGGAAATTTATTAAGAAAATACTATGTCATCTTGACTACTTCACACTATCGATATTCAATCACGCTTACTTCTTATCATAACTTTATTGTCTTGACTAAATTTTATAGTAACACCATTTTAGAGTCTCAAAATCTTGGAAACTTGGTAAAACATTCATTATACCCATATATAGAACTGGATTCGAATCAAGCTCGGTTTGAACGAGTCTGAAATGAGTTATATATGAGTAAGCTTGAGCTAGAGCTTGAGCTTTATATACTTGAAAAAACAAGCTTGAGCTTAAACTTGAGCTTGGAGAGAAGCAGCTTGACTCGGCTCGTGAGCCAAGGCAGACAACAAACCTTCTCTCTCACATTACAAGACAACATAATTTCTATATTCTTTCTCTTTGCTTTCTCTTAAATACCATAAAATAAGATGTGTGGCAGTGCCATTATTTTCGACTTCGTTGATTTGAAACATGGTCGAAAATTGACAGCGGAAGACTTCTGGTTGGAACTTGACACCAATTCAGACCTTTTGGGCTTAGATTATGCTAAATAGTTTGAAGCTCAAAAGCCTGACCAAGGCAACATTTCTTTTTCCATCTAGGTTTTGTTTGATCTTCTAAATTGTTTATTAAAGTTACAGTTGCTTTTTATTATGCTTCTCTTGTTAGTTGCCTTTCTTGGATATGGCAGATCCAAAATCAAATATGAAATCTTAATTAGCCCATAAATTTATAATTTCATTCATATTTTCTCAGAAAAAAGTTATATTTCTCTAAAAAGATTATTTTATTTTGTTTTTGTAATATAATATATAGTGAGGAATGAAAATGGTGAAAAGAAAAGGCAGATGAAGGATAAACCTAAGACTCAACCAGCTCAAAAGCACATGTATAGAGGAATAAGGTATAGGCCATAAGGGAAGCACACAATTGAAATCAGAGATCCTCACAAAGGAGCACGAGTCTGGCTTGGTACTACAACACAATTGAAGAAATTGCAAGAGCCTACAATGAAGCCGCCAAGCTTATACGTGGCAACAAGGCCAAGCTCCACTTTCCTAAACAACCACCACCTCAAGTTGAACCTCTGTTTAATTAATGAAAAGAAGGCAGAAACACATGAGCTTTGAACAGGCTCATTTGAGCTCGTCAAGCTCAACTCGTGATCAAGCTTGTTGAGCCTATTCGAGCCAAGCTCGTAAGCGACTCACAAGTAGCTCAACTAGTGAGTGAGCCAAATTTAAGCATTTTTAACAATAATCAAGCCGAGTTTGAGTTCAATTGAGCTCGAACTTGGCTTGGCTCAAATATAGCTCTGACCACATTAATAACTTTAATGTCCACATAATTTCCAAACCTAAATGTAGACTCCACTTACGTAGCTTTATCTATTGACCAACCTCACATCCAAAATTTATAACCTTATCTAGACAACAAGACTAACACTCTTATTATTGCTCTTTCTCCATAATCAACCATTAATTGAGCAACTAACCCTACCATTAAAGGCTCTTACTTTATGCTCCTCTTATTCAAGAACATTTAAATGTCAGATTAATAATTCTTATATCTAATTCTAAACCATACACTAGTATTGATTTGACTGAATTCAAATGAGTGTTATGATGCCTTTTAAACTCTAAGTAACACTCATTACTGTTTCAACTTCTTTAGTACTATCATACCTTGTCCAAGTTATATCACTCACTAAACTAGTAATTCCAACATTTTTGGATGTCTAGCTAATCTTAGTAAGAACCTTCTTAACACTTATGGTTTAAGGTGAACCTTAAATGAGGTAATCGACAATAGATTTTTTATGGTAAGCAATTTTAATGTAAAAGGTTTCTCCCCCTCACCATAGAATTCCTTTCATACAATTGAGTTATTATCTTAGGCTTGGGTAGTTTAACAACTCACTGGGCCAAAACAATATTTTTAATCAGTAGTGCAAATTCAAATTTTATCTCTAATTCTTTAAAGTTAGAATTAATCAGAACCTCTATTGTGATATTATTATTATTGTTCACAATAACGGATTATATTAGAGATGAGATACAATAAGCAATATCATTGGTAATAAATAGTTTGAAAACCTTATAAGATATTATCTATAAGGGTTCTAGGTGCATCATTATATAACCGCCTTTGGGTAGAGAATACAACATATAATTAGGGCTCTTGAGCATAAGGTTTCAAGTAAGAATAACAAATAACTTTCAAAAAGTTTATCATCTTTGGAAAGATAAACCCCCTAGGTTACTGCTCCTTTTTACACTAATAGGAAAAACATATATCAATTGAAAAATCACAACCACCTTTGGGTGAATTAAATTTTTCACAACCAACGTAATTCCACAAACACCTTATGCAACCATCAGCTTTAAAACATACAATAATCACCTTTAGGCATGAAATTAAATGCATCAAATTGAAAAATGTCTCTTTCACCGAATATAAAAATTTCATAAGCTTCAATGAATACACTGCTTTGACAATCAAACATTCTGATAACTTACAATAATTTCTATTAATACTTAATAATATTGTAAAAATTAAGATTTCATGAGATACAATACCAAATTATCTTTGACAATCTTAATTAAGTATTACAATAAATTCATATTAAACAATAATCAAAGTAGCTTTAAAACCGTATAAGTCATACCTTATAAGGATTCCTGGTGCATCATCATTAAATCATATTTAGGTTGAAAAATTGATGTGCTATTAGGATTCCAAACACAAGATTATATCCTTATATGAGGATCTTTAAAAAATATATAGTTTTCAAAAAAAATATCACATTTGGGTAGATAAAACTTCTTAGACCATTGTTCCTCCTCTATTTAATAGGAAAACACATATCAATTGAATAAGCTTAACCACCTTTGGGTGTATTAAGTTTTCCAAGACCAGTGCATTTTCAAAATTAACTTTATACATTAAAAATTGAAAAATACATCATTACTAAAGGGAAAATTATGTAAGTTTTAATAATGTATCACTTCGGTGATTACCATCATGAAAACTTACAAAAGTATTACAATAATACTAAATATTATTGTCTTAATTAAGATTTCATTAGATACGATACCTTATTGTCCTTAACAATCTTTTTTAAATTATTAAATGTAACCTAATAAACAATAGTTTTGATCTAATGTGGTAACTTAACCACACACAATAGAGTTGATATTATTCTTAAACTTATCACCCCTAAAGAGGAGAGTACTTTATGCCACAATATTCATCTTAAAATTAAATTCTTCTTCAAATGGAGAACTACAAGTGCCTCATATGCCTTTACATGTCGCCTTATAAAACCTTTCACATGCTCTCGTATGCCTAAAAAAACTTTAAAACCTTATAATGTGACCTAAAGAATTTTACAACTTTAAACTACTCTCACACATTAATATGTCAAACAATCCTTTACACACACACATGCTGTTAGGAATCAATTACATACTATTACATGCAACCATTAGATATAATTCACTATTTACATTCATGGTCACATTTTTATAAGACTTGTTATTTACACCTACTATAAGTCATTACTTACCTTTGGTGACAACCAACGTGCCAAAAGAACCTTTCACATGCCTCTAGAAGCATCACATTCGTTATAGCGTGCTACCAATACCCTTCATATTCTATCACGTGCTTCTAGAACCACTTCACATGTTATCACGTGCCCCCAAATCATGTCCATATGCCTCCACTATTGTGCACATGCTTTCACATAGTCTAAATCTTTTGCACACACTTGCATGTGGTGTATGTATTAGGTTCACGGGGTTATGGCGTGTGTACTTCACTTACCCTAAGGTTGGGTTACATGTACAAGGGTATATGCCTATTTGGGTTAACAAGTTTTGACTGGATTAAGTCTACCTTTATTTGACTTTGATTGGGTCAAAGATTTGTTAGGCTTTATGGGTTGGGTTTCTAGGTTTTCCTAATCTAGTTTTGACTTGTAGAATTCGTAAACCCTAATCATCAATTTTTTGACCTCAGCAAGTTGATTCCTTAATCTCCAATCATCCAATCGATTTCCATTGAGGGGTAAATTAAATTAGGGTTCATGACGATTGCTTTATTGGAGATTTGATCATTAGATTCGAATTGATATGTCATGATAGAGAAAGGAAAAACACCAATGTTGATGACTCCCTATTGCCTTCTCTGACCATTGATTTTGTCCTTGGTATTAGGGGTTTTATTAGGCATGAGCTCCGTGGCTCATGTCAAACGAGGATAAAGAGATGTAGTTGCTTGTTGTCATCAAATTAGGGCAGGTTAGGGAAGTATGATTATTTTATGTAGTAGTGATTCCAGTCCAATTTCAGTAGGAAAAAAAATGTTGTATGTTAAAAATTGAACACTCAAGATCATGATTTATTCCTTAATTTCTATAATTTGGGATTGTTTGATCCTAATTTCAAGATTTAATTCATCAATTATAACTCCAAAATTGAAATGAATCAACCCCTCATTCAAAATTTCAACCGCTAACTCTCATTAAAACCCTAGTTTAGAATTAAAATTTTATGTTTTAACTTCCATAAAATTCATATTTTTATAACCTAATATGTCAGCTCTGATATCATATGTAAGATTTAATATGTATGAACAAATATAAAATCATGTAATCTTAATCCACAAGATCTATGCATAGGTTACAAAATATTGAATTAAATTTAGAGTTTTAGGAATATTTGGATCGTCATGTAATCTGAATCCACGAAACTACTAAGATTACTTGTCAAGATCACCTCTCAACAGGACTTGGCCTTCTACTCTAGAAACCTTTCTAAATGACAACTTTTAATAGGCTAAGCTATACTGCATTTTTATTGTATTAGATTTTGAAGCAGAGACCTAGCAAATATATATAATAGGTTAATTGAGCCCTTTATCAAGGTCTAATAAACTTTGACACCTACAAATTTATCCTTTCAAATCATAACCTTTAAGTGTATTAGACATATCTTTATTGATAACTGAAACTCATTTGTAAGCTGACATTGGACTATTTAATTACTTGGTTTTATTAAACCATAGTCAAAATTAATGTAAACCTATATCAAGAAATTTCTAACAAAGGGATATAAAAATTTCCTTGTTTTAGAATTTGGTTACTAGTGATTGGACTGCAAACATGAGAAATTCATTGCACGAAACCATATAGTTGCCTTTCATTTCTTTGGGAAAAAAATTTCTGATATTCGAACATTGTTTTTTTTTTCCCTTGGGAAAGATTTTTGTGACTAATTTTAATTAGTTTGAACTATCTTTAAGTTGGCAAGTTTGATGAGTGCATCATCTTTAGAAACCAAAGGTTGTTAATCTAGGAATGCTACTTTAGTACTTTATGGGTGGATTGTTTTCGAATACGATAATCTTAAAAAAATTTAGTTTTTGCTATGTTGAAATGGTTAAGATGGACTGATTAATTTGTGAAATGAAATCCTAGGAAGGAAAAATTAAGTTTTCAAGAAATTGTTAGTTTTTAAAACTAAGGTGAGGAAATGACATAAATTTTTTAATATTACTGGTTAAATGACGACTATAATATTAATATTAACGGATTTTGTTAACTTTAATAAATGATGAGTGAGTATTTGGATTTTCAAAACTTAATAGGTAATAAGCCTTTTGCCATTATCATAATACAACAAACACAATTCATATATTCTAAACAATCAAATTAAATATACATACTTTAAGTACATAAACGAGTAAACATATGATTATGTTATTATGTGATTGAGTTTTTTAAATTAATGATAAAATAACACTCATATCATGTGTGTACCAATTTATGTGTACAAAAGTGTATGCGCATAATATTGCTCTGTTATAAATGAGTAATGTTATATATATTTATAATAAATATCAATTTAAGTATCAATGATTATGTGTTATAATATGACTGAATATTATTTATTCTTAATTTTAAATCACACAATCATAAAATCATACATTATTAGTAATACCTAAATTCATATTTATTACAAGTACACGTACTTTTGTTATTACAAATATCCATTGAAAATCAAAAGAATACATTCCTATTAGGGATATTTAAAAAAATACCACAATTTGAGTCTATCGATACATTTTTGCCACACTTTTATACACACTAACAAATATACCACAAAAGTATACAGTTCCAAAAATACCCTTGTTTTGACTAAAGTTTGATAGCCATATGACTATATTGTTCACGCATGAAAAGAAGTCTGCAAGTGATTCCCTTATGCAAAGTAAAAGAATTCCTATAAAGCAAAAAAGAAAGTTCATGTGAGTTTTGAATATAAAACTCCAAGGCTAGTCATTTTCCCCAAATTAATTAAAAAAAGTCTTCTTCTTTTCCAAGCCTCCACTGAGTCACTTTCCCCAAATTAAAAAAGTCTTCTCCCTTTCAAAGCCTCCACCATAAAGAAGAAGAAGCAACCAACGCCAACGTCTATGCCTACACTGACGAGAAGGAGAATCGACGTCAATGACGAATGTTTTATCAACCAATGCCGACAAGATCAAACGCTTCGTCAACCAACACTGATGAGATCAAACACTCCATCCACTGATGTTGTCGTCTGAATTTAACTGATTTGGAAAGAATAGCACGCCGATTTTTACAAGTGAGTGATTTCTACTTAGATTTGTTTATTTAAATTTTGTTGATGTATTTTATAAATATTGGTGTTTGGTGTTGGTGTATAAATAGATCTATAAAAAAAGGAATTTTATTGTGTTGATGTAGTTTAGGTGTGTGACAATTGATTATTGATTTCGTTTTGGCTTATCTAAGCACTTGGCTTGATTGTGATTTGAATTTGAGAAATTTGAAAAACAATAGATGGTATCGCCTACTAGCCCTCTTCGTTTAGTTAATTGTCTTTTCTTTTAACTGGAGTCTAGGTAACATAAAGTTTTATCGATCCTTGAAAACATTTTACTTTCATCACATACTCAAGATCATTATTGTCTTTGATCTCAATAAGATCCACTGATGCATTACCAATGATAAATATGTGAACATTTGCCTGACTTTGATCAAATTTGAGATGATTGCATATTTTGCCTGTAAATCCTTTAAAATCAACATTTGTGTCAATATAGATTGGTCTCTTCATCCCATTGACATATTTCACTACATTATCATCACTTGTAATCCAATTCCCTTCGAAACGAACAATAAATCTGACTTTTTCCATTTTTACCAACATGTATTGTCAAGCAAAATCAAAATTGGAAACATCTAAAGTTTCTATTGAAAAAGGAATAGGTGTGATTACCTACACCTGGTAGGCGATCTCACCTATGGCTTGGATCCTGTCATTTTATTTCTTTTCTTTCCAGAATACAAAAAAACAAACTGCAAACACCATTTTTAGTGAACATCCACATCCCATTTGACCTACCAATAAGTACTCTAACTCATTTAATATACACAAATAACAACATTCAACAAATAAAATAAGGAA
The DNA here is from genome assembly GCF_011075055.1 of Mangifera indica. Taxonomy (NCBI): domain Eukaryota; kingdom Viridiplantae; phylum Streptophyta; class Magnoliopsida; order Sapindales; family Anacardiaceae; genus Mangifera; species Mangifera indica. Next base: position 987,184 of record NW_025401095.1, on the reverse strand, counting down.
TAAATATTACCGTTTTTACAAATTTTCTTATATTACTAAATTTTATCATAAATCAACTACTTTAATATGCAATCTTTGGTTTGCAACTATTACACAAACAAATATAAAAAAAAAGGGTATAAATCAACACTAACCTTGATTAGGATGAACTATTTGCAAGATCTATGAAAATATATTTTGCTATTTTAATATTGAAAAGAACATTTGTTGTTTATGTTTATAAAGATGAAGATAAAGATAGTTTGGGTGTTTAACTAATAAAGTAGTATAATTGTTTTATTAAAAAAAAGTGTGGTAAAAATATGTAAGTGTGCCCAAAAAGTAGTATTTTTTTAAATATTCCTTCCCATTGTTGCTCTTCCTAAATTTGTCATCTTTTCTTATATCATTATTAATTTGAAGGCTTCATACTCTTTATTGGAAAAAAAAAAAGGAACATTTCTAAGAAGATTAGAGTAAACTCTAACAAAATATATTGAGTCAAAATAAAGCTAAAGAGCTAGAACATGGAATGGATTGGAGTGGACCTATGGGCATTACCCACTTAATGTTATTTTGAGGCTTAAATAGTAGTGATGATATAATTCCGGTAAGAGTGATGTTATACGTATTTACTTTGAATATATAAATATATACACATTTATATGCATTATTATATAATTGGATATTGTTTTATTTTTAATTCAAAATTACCTAATTAATTAATAACATACAACAAGTGTATACCCATTATGTACTCAAAATGAGTATATATAATTTTATTGTTTGCGTAAATATGTTATCTTAGGATCGTGTGGTTTCAACTAGGGGAAATTCAATTCAAGCCATACTTAGAGTTGATTTGAGTTTAAATTGAATTTACGGTATCTAATTTAAGCTCATTTGAATTTCTGTATAGTATTATCGGAGGCTTGCCGATAAATTGAGATGAATAATATTACTAAATAGATAAATGAGTTAATCTCAAATCGAACTAAAACTCTAATTCAAAATCGATTTATTCAAATTAAATTAGTTTCGATCGAATCCAACTATAATTTCAACCCATTTGGGGTGTCTTAAACCCAATCTAGTTATAAATGGAATGAAATTGAGTTGTCATAACTTAAAACTTAATTAAGAAAAATATATTATAAAATAAAAATTAAAGTAAAACAAAATTTTGCTTGATTTTAAAAAATTATCGTTCGAAATTGGTAATGTATTTAATTTTTTTTTATGAAATATAACATAAAACTAATTTACAATTTAGAAAATTTTAAAATGAAAGCCAAAAAGATTGGTGTGGATACACCATTGTCAATTTGATCAAGTGTTGATGGCGTTGAATTATTCCTAGTAACATGTCGCACTAGTTCAAGACTAGCAACTTGAGAGGTACGACCTACAAAATTGTCAGTCGTGTCAAAACCTACTTCTCACAAACTTGACATGCCTATAAAAATATAAAAAAATTATAAAAAGTTAAAAATTAAAAAATAATTTTTGTCTAGCTAGCCCGCCAAAGATCCAAAGGGACAAACATAAAAATATATTAGGTATTTCAAGAAGACTATATCAATGAGGTTCTAGACAGATTTTGCATGAGATCATAATGTTCATGGAGTGTAACACCAATTGTGAAAGGGAAAGAGTTTGGTCAATTTCAATTAATGCCTAAGAAACAATTTGGACAAAGAGCAAATGAAAAATATACCATATGCATCTTCAATCGGGAGTTTGATGTATGCACAAGTTTGCACAATACTTGATATAACTTATGCAATTAGAATGTATCAAGCTAATCATGACTAGGGGGTGCACAATTCAATTCAAATTATAAAACTAAACTGAATTGCTTAAAATTATGATTTAGTTTGATTTGATTTGATTTGTAAAATGATTTGATTTGGGTTAGATTTTTCCAAACCATTTTTTTTCAGTTCATGTTGTAATTTGAGCGATTTTCAAACTAAACCAAACCGTTAACTGTATTTTTAATATATATATATATAAAATTATGTTTGACAAAATTTTTCAATAAGTAATTAGGTGTACAATTTGTTTTTTCATATTTATTTTGCTTTTTTTTGTACATATAAATTGTACATTTATTTTATATTTATTTTACACGTGTATATTATGTTTTAAAAAACTATAATTCAGTTAATTTTATTGAATAATATATATATATATATATATATATATATATATATATATATATATATGAATTATTTTAAAAGAATTGTATTGCATATCAAAAACTCAATTTACCATATTGTATGATACAACTTTTAAAAATTAAAATAATAAATTACTAATACAATATTATAATTAAGATATCATCATTTTAAAAAATATCATAAACACCCTTATTACATATGTATATGAATTATTTTAAAAGAATTGTATTGTCTATCAAAAACCCAATTTACCATATTATATGATACACCTTTTAAAAATTAAAATAATAAATTACTAATACAATATTATAATTGAGATATCATCATTTTAAAAAATATCACAAACACCTTTAACATTTTAAAATTTTGCATATACACTCTTAATGCATTATTATTTTCTCTAAAAAAGTATATCGATTCGTATAGATAATTTGTATCATATTGTAAGATATGTATTATATCGTATGATATATTTACCGTATCGTATTAATTTGATACATCTTATGATACATATTATTTTCTATCTGTATCGTATCATATTGTCGAATACGATATTTATCGTGTATCGTATAATATTGATAACTATAGTTCAAACTATAATTCAAACTAGATCAAACCATATTTTTTCAGTTTGGTTTGAAACATAAAATGGTTTAATTATATTTAAAAAAATTTCAAACTATTTTTTTAGGTTTAGTTTGAAAATTTTTTTAAATTAGATCAAACTGAACCATATACACTCCTAATCCTTACATTAAACTATAGGGAGCGGTAAAGAAGGTCATGCAATACCTCCAAGGAACAAAGGAAGGCATGTTGACATTCATAAATCTAACTTGACGTTATCAATTATTCTGGTTTTGACCTTGCAAGCTGCCATGATAATAGAAAATCTACATTAGGATACATCTTCTTATTTGCAGGAGGAGCCATTTCTTGGAAAAATGCCAAACAAACCTTGTGACTTTGACTATGGGGGTAAAGTTTGTGTCGTGTTTTAATGAAGCAAGTGGGAGAATGTTAATAGCTTTTTATTTTATCTATTATTTGGACAAATAATATAGTTAAAAACAATTTTAACTATATTGAAACTGATAAGTATTTGAACATCTGTAGTGGTCCATTAGTTATCGAAAATCGCTCTAATGTGGATATGGTTATTCCCAAAATTTAATGTGATAGATATAAACTCCCTTTGAGCATTTTTGGTTCTCTAGTCTTGCAAATTTTGTGCCTTTGAGTATTATTGCTCTAGGCAGCAGGTTTTGTAAAGGCTAAAAAATTTGTACTCTAGACTTTCATCCACATGCAGAGGTATATCAGTTCTGCTTTTTGAAAACTTAATAACTATGGCTAGTGGAGGTACTCTTTCTATTATTTCCACAAGGCCAAAAGACTTATTCTCATCTAAGGTATAGGAAGATCTCAAACTCACACCTATTAACTTTTAAAAACCTATAGTCCCACTTATGAGGTAATTTTTGTTAAAAATTTTAGTTAGGGTTAAGAGAAAAATCGTTATTATAATATTAACATTAAAAAATATATAATTCATTGTATTTTTCCTTCTATATTTTAAAAACTAGTAATTTCAATCTCGTCTAAAGTTTTCTAATTTTAAAAAGCAACATTCCCCCTCTCCCTCCCCAAAACTAAGGTATTTTTTCTTCACCTCTTCGACCACTAACAACCTCCTCTTTCATCCTAAAGGACCTGCTCCAACCACGAAGAGAACAGACGAAGAAATGATTTCCAAATCTCCAACCACTAAACAAAGAGACATTATGTAAAATCATCCAAACATTGCTCGTCTCTTCGTTTGGTACATGCAAGTGTCTCTTTGTCATGTAAAATCGTCTCTTTCTAGACGACAATTTGGTGGTTAGACAAAGAGAATATTTTACATGACAAGTGTCCAGATGTAACTTATCTCTTCGTTTGGTGGCCAGAAATTTGGAAATAATCTCTTTGTGTCTTCTCTTTGTGGTCGAAGATCTGGAGATCATCGTCATCGTCATCGTCACTTCTCTTTGTGGGTTGAAATGGAAGGTCATTGGTGGCTGGAGATAGTAAATGGAGAGGTGAAGAAAAAAAAACCTAGGTTTGAGGGGTAAAATGTTACTTTTCAACACTAGAAAACTTTAGGTAGAGATGAAATTATTAGTTTTTAAAACCTAGAGGGAAAATATAATGAATTACATTATTTTTAATGTTAATAGTAAAATGATGATTTTATCTTTAACTCTAACTGAAATTTTAATAAAAATTATCTTATAAGTGGGGTTTTGGGTTTTCAAAAGTTTGTAGATGTGAGTTTGAGATTTCATTATACCTTGGGTGAGAATAAGTTTTTTGGGCTTTTCACAATTTTGATATATATATATATATATATTGGTATGTGTGTATATTAGTTTTCTGAGTATTTTGTTAAACTGACTACTTTTTCAAAATTTATTAAAAAAATTTATATTTAATGCAAAATAATAAATATAATTATAAATTCTTATTAAAAGTATTGAACATGTATAAAAACAATTATAATTGCTTTTGTTCTAAATATTACCCTCCTAAGGTAGAATATAAAGGTTATCATCTTAAATAAGAGTTTGGACAAACACTTGGGCTAACCTAGGTTTATTTTTCCAATGAATCTCAGCTAGAAAGAGATTTTTTACCACTGACAATATAATTTAAATTAGGCCAAAAGACTTATTCCCACCTAAGGGTGGATACGAGTCGAGCCGAACTTTAATAGGGCCTAACTCATTTTCAAAGGCTCGGCTCGAGCTCATTAAGCATGGACAAACATCGATTTGTGTTCAGCTTGTTTCATGACTTAAGAGTTTGTGATCAGTTTGCACCTAATTCGGGTTCACACAAGATTGCTATGTTGAAGTCATCAAACACTATAAGATTACTAAAGAATCGTTGCAGAAACGTTAGAGAAAGTTGAAGGCTTGGAGCAACATCGGAGCAACGCAGACCACGAACGAGAGCATTGGATGGTGAATGATGTCAGTGACGATTGATAAAGCTTGAACTTGAACATTTGGCATCACGTGGCAATGATTTTAGTCTTTAGGTTTGATTTTTTCAATTGAAATTTGAAACGTGCTTTACTATGTAAACCTTTAGGTTTAGGCACAAAGTTTTCTCAATATCCTGCCATAACATCATTTCAACTTTCAAGAATAGGTGCAACATATTTAATACAAGTGAGTCATGTTCAGCTTGCGAGCCGAGCACGAGACTTGTTCGAGTTTGAACTTGTTTTCCTTACCACTCCCCATGTTCGGGTTTGTGTTTGTTATCTCATGTTCGTTCATGCTTATTCGAGCAAAGCTCATTTCGAGCTCAAATAAACTCACTTTGAATCTAGCCTTTTCACCTAAGGTTTAATGTATCCCCAAACTCTCATCTGTTAACTTTCAAAAACTCAAATACCCAACAATTTGTCATTTATAAATTTTATTTAAACTCATATTTTAGAATTAACCTTAAGTTTTGAAATTTTATTTGTCCCTTAATCTCATATTTTTTATGTTTATAAACTGACTTACCCCGCCCCCAAGTCTAGAGTTGTAAACTCATCTTTTTACCATATACAGTTACCCCTAGCTTTCTAAAAAAATTTAGTTTCAACCTTATTCAGCTTTTGTTTTTAGATTTGTATCTTTGGTGATCTCTCTCCCGACTGGTGCACTCTTTTCCTTCTATAGTCATCTTTGTCATAGGGAGGGAAAGAAGTGAGACTAGGAGAAAGAGAAAAGGTAGGAAGGAGAGGGTCGATGGCTAGAGACGGTGAATGGTCATTGGAGAGGAAAAAAACCTTAGGTGACTTATTAAACCCAAATTAAATTGGAATTAATTTAATTGTAGGCCAAATGACTTATTCCCACCCAAAGTATACTCTTTTCTCATGTTTCCATCTATTATCTTTAAAAAATTAAATACTCATTCATCAACTGTTAAATCTTTTAATATTAAAGGTAAAATTGTTATTTTATTAATAATATTAAAAATAAACTAAAATTTTATTTTTTTTCCCCTAAACCCTAAAACTAACAATTTCTTTTAGGCTAAATTCTAAAAAGTAACATTTTTCCCTCAACCCTACATTTTCAAGCTACCAAAATCCATCTCTGACTACCTTCTTTAATCAAATTTGAAGCCGACATGAATAGGCTTCGTCGGCGTTGATCTAAAATTGGTACGAATAGAGATGCATTTCTAAACTAGGCTTCAGACGAGGAAGCCGATGAAGATTGATGTCAAACCACCCCTAACCTCTCGCTTTCCTGTCATTTTGTGCTTTGTCAAACCTCTGGTTAGACCACCCTCAACCTCTCTGTTACAATATGCCCTAAAAACCATTCGTGTTATTAATTTCAAGGTATTTCATCTTGTATATAATCTTTTAAATAATTTATTAATAAATAAGTACTTTTTTTATTCATATGCATAAATTGTTTCTTTTATTTTACGATAATATAAAGTATTCGTATAAACGTTCGGATGACTCACTTAATACAAATAGAATCATCTAAATTTTTCCCTATAGACGTGTTATAATTTTGACAATTATATCATATAGTAGGTATACTGAATATCTCCATTGAATGTCATGAGATGACATTAGTATAAGTGACAATAATGATCATGTCATTGGAGTATTAGTATGGATTAACAGTTAGAGAACCGTTTTTTGAATATGACCAATAATGACAAGTCAGATGGTCATTAAATCGTACTCAATGACTTATCGTAAGATCATACTAATGTATGAAGTAATCCTTTAACTTAAGATGTCATGGTCAGATTTGACACAAATACTTGTAATTCATGTGGTGAATATATACGAGATTAACCACATCTCATAAGACAAATCATATTGGTCATATGTTATTTGTATATGCAAAAGAATGATAATCAAGATAGAATCCATTGACTCATAAAGTATTGGGTTTTGAATACTCGTTGATTTGATCTGAATCTAAGTTATAAGGCAAACATCAATAAATGTTGGAAATTGAATCTCTGACCCAAGTATAATGTAAGTCATACAAAGGATGTTTGTTATGACATGTTTTAAATATTTAAATCGATGATTTATAAAGAACTAAAATTAGGACTTTGACAATCCATAAGTTTGAAATCGATCTAGATTTGACAATAGAAGGATATTACCTACATAAAACGTACGATTAGAGATTTTATGTTCAATGGAGTATTTCTCCATCGTGGTTTAGGGGGTATGACACATTGCTAGATATTTACCATAGTTGTTGAGTTTCCAAATACACTTTTAGATCGTCCGAAAAAAAACTCACGGCTACGTCACGATAAACCTAAAGGGTCATACCAATAAACCAAATTTACGAGAGAGAGAATTAATTATCTAGGGTTAGCTAGCACCTTCTGAAGGATAATAAGAATTATATAAAATATTATATGGATGAAAGATAACATGTTAAAAGTTAAGGTGTTAGTGAGATGGAATCAATGTGGCTAAAATATATATATATACACACAAGAAAAATCTTTAAATCAATATTTTAGTGGGCCAAAAGTAGAATTTTAGAAAACTACAACTAACCAAAAGAATGAAGTTAGTTCATTCAAAGAGAGTTAGTCCATTTTAAACTAAAAATTCTCTCACTAAATTGCAAAACTCTCTCCCTTCTCTCTACCTCACAGACTTTCTTTAGAGGTTTTGCAAGTGGGAGACTCATTTCATCATCCTATATTCATATAGAAGGCAAAGGAGTAGGTAAAATCCTTATCCTTTCTCTCTTTAGTAAATGCATACTTTGATTCTTTCTCTCTTGACATGTATGTTTATTTTACATCTATTCTCTTCACCCAATCTTTCAAAACTCTTATCTTCATATGGGAAGGTGATTTGTTTTTCTAGACAAATCATTACACCCTGATGAACGTTGCGCGACCGATTGGAGGGATATATAAGGGAGAGAGAGACTGTCAGAGGAAAAGAAAGTGTTAAGAGAGAGAGACCATTGGAGATGACGCTAAAAGGAGTGGTCATAGAATGAAAAATAAGCCCTATGGGGGAAATGTTACTTTTTAAAACTTGATCTGAGGGAAATTGTAAGTTTTTAAGGTTTAGAGGGGGAAAAGAGATAAAATTTTAAAACTAATAGATTTGGTTAAATTTAACAGCTAACGGGTCGATATTTGAGTTTTTGAAAGATAATAGGTGAAAATTTGGTAAAAAAGTAAACTTTGGGTGGGAATAAGTCCTTTGGCCTTCATTGTAAGAGACCAATTTCCCACCCACTTAGTAAGCTTCATTGCCTATCAATCCTTTCAATTTGTACCAAAGTTCAGTGCTCTTCATAAGACTTAACCATGTAGAATAAATGTAAAGATGAAATTGTAGCTGCTCTATATTTACAATTGATAAATGGTAGAGAGGAAAATACGTAGAAATCAAAATAAAATAAAATCATTGAAAGTTAAATAATATGTTATCATATGATTAAATAATCAAATAATATATTATCATGTAATTGAATTTTACTTCACTTTAATTCAAAATCACCAAATCAAATGAAAACACATCATATAAATATTAAATTAGATATTCAAAACTAAATATATATAATTTTATTATAACGAGATAAATATTTATCTATGAGCCCTAAGAATACTAGAAGGATCAATTATAATACAAGCCTTACGAATATTGTCCTCATTTTATTATTCAGAATAGTCTTAGAAGCTCAACTCCAGATTCAAAATGACGACAAATTAATACAACATAATAACTTCCCTTACAACGTACGTTATTATATTTTATTTTAGGTCAAATGACTATTTCCCATTCAGGTTGACAAACTCTCACTCATTAAATTTGAAGGAGTCAAATTTCTATCAATCATCCAATTTCATTTACGAGTTTTATTTGATTTTCTTGAAAAAGATTGTTTTTCTTTTTTATTAAAATTATGAAATTATTATTAACATTTAATATAAATGATAAATTAATAATATAATTTAAAATTTTATCACTTAGACTTAAAATATGTTAAAACTTTAATCAATCTTAAAATATTATGTATTATTTAATTCTTTGAAACGTAATTATCATTTTTAAACTATTGAAAAGTATATTAAAATTTTAGAATTTTATCAAAGCCCCAAATTTTATTAAAATTTCCAAATATATATTTCCTAAAAATTTCATTTTGAATAATCTATTTAAAATTATATTTTTGCTTTTTTAATTAACGAAATTTATTAATAAAAATATATGATAAGTGAGAATATGGGTTTTTTAAAATTTAAAGGGTGAGAATTTGTTATTTTATGAAACCTTTTTTAGCGCTTTAGATTTGGTGAGAATATGACAATCCCTAAATCTTGCCTCGTTTAAATTAAGAAGTCAAGAAGGTACTTTCTTCTGCGAAAGAATAATTATGATTAAAAGTTAGTCATAAACTCAAAAAAAATAACAAATGCCAACGAAGGAAAATTGATTAATGCAAGGGGAAACTGATAATGATACAATTTATAGCGAGATAAGGTAAGAATATATACACCATATAATAAATAATAATTATATATATTTTAAGATAAGCATAAGATGGCATCCAATTGTTGTTGCACCAGTTTGCAAGCTGCCCTCACATGTCGTTCCACCAGCTGCAAATCTTATCAAATATATTCCACCAACAATGGAATGAGTCATGTATAATTTTCCCGATGCATTTATCGACTCTAAAAATTCTCGATTCAATTCATTCGTTTGCTCCTCCTGTGACAGATTTTCATACTTGTTTTTACCTAAGCTTAACACCGATGGCACTGCTCTAAAATGTACCAGCGCAAAACTCCTTGGAACTACAACCTCAAATCTCTTGTCACTAGCCACAAGCCCTTCAAAAATCTTGGCCATCTTTACATGACTCCGTAGCAACGTCCTAAGATTGGTGACGCCATAGCTTCTTAGCACCAGCCATAGTTTCATGGAACGAATTCTTCGGCTGAGGGTTATTTGCGAATCTTTGTAGTCTACTACTTGTTTCGATTCACTGGCCTTGTTCCTTAGATACTCAGGATATGTTGAAAGAGATTTTATTAGGGCACCTGGATTTTTCACTCATAGGCAACAATAGTCTAGAGTTGTGAAGAACCATCTGCGTGCATTGAGACTGAAGGTGTCTACATCCTCGATAACATCAAGAGAATGGCGAAACTCCGGGCAAATACAAGCACTTCCGGCATATGCAGCGTCCACATGGACCTATAGGCTCTATCTTTTTACTATGTCAGATAGCGGACCTATTGGATCAACAGCAGCGTTTGAAGTCGTCCCGACTGTGGCACAAAGGAAAAATGGAATTAGCCCAGCTTCAAAATCTGATTCAACTGTGGACCAAAGTAGCACGGAAACTCACAATGGAGTGCGTTTCCACATTTCGGAAACGTTTTCGTTTCCAAAACTCTCTGAAACTTGTAGGTAACGTTTCGGGTCATTTTGAAATTTTTGAAAAATTTTGAAATGCGTTTCTTTTAAAAGAAAAATAATGAAATCAATTGAACACACATATTTTATATTTTCAAACTAGAAATGTCTTTAAATCTCATATTGAATTCATTTTCTCTCCACTCTTCGATGTGTTATTTATCTCCTACTTGACATATTATATATATTGGTGAGTATTGTTACTTTTTCTTAAATATCTACATGTGTTTGCTCAAGAACAATTTACAATAGGTTTTATGATTCTATTTTATAGTATTTTTTCTCTTCATTTTTTTTATTATTTATTTTTATATTATATAAGTTTATATGTTTTTGTTATAAAAAATTTGGTATTTATAAAAAAACCCTAAGATTTTTCATATTTATAAATTTTTTCACGTTTCCGTTTATTATATTTTTTAAAAAATACGTTTCTACGTTTCTCTGTTTCCGTTTTCATGTGACATAGCTGTGGACCGTAATGAATCTGGGGTTAGCCCAAATGGTGACAATTTGGTTGTCTTTATGGTTCGGAAATTCTTGGGGTTGATTCCCAGCAATTTGAGCAGCTTTTTGGATTGCACTATGAGTTTGATCAGTCCCATAAACAACAAGCTTCGTTATGTTCTCTCTTCCGATCTTCATGAGAATTCGATCTCTTGCAGCAGTTATTGTGCACGAAATAGCCTCACAAGTAGTTCCTTGTAATACACCCCCTCCATTGCCAGAGAAAAGGAAAGGCTTAGGAAGTTTCAGCATTTCTCCTAGCCAATCCATAACTATATTCTCCAGTTCGGTTGCAGCCGGCGATGACATCCAGTTAAACCCCACAACATTGAAGCCCGTGCTGAGAATTTCACCGAGAATCCCAGCAATGCTACCACCTGAAGGAAAGTAAGCAAAGTAATTAGGACTTTGCCAATGCGTTATACCGGGGACTATATGTTCCTGAACTTCCGGAGGATTTGTTCAATAGGCTCTGGATTATTTGGTGCAGATTGTGGCAAGCATTTCCTGAGATAACCAGGCTTAACTTGGCTTCGAATTGGGTATTTCTCTACATTCTTGTAGTAATCTGCAATGAAGTCTATAATCATGTGTCCTTGTCTCCTGATTTCCTCTGAGTCTAACGGGTTAGTCACTGAGACAGCTCCATTTTGAAGCTCGTGGTCTTCCTTGACGCTCCCCATTGATCTAAAGAGCAAACAAAACTTTCAAGTGATTTTGTGTTTTGTATTAGTGATAAAGAATCGAGGCTGAAATGAAGGTTTTTGGAATTGGGGATGAAATTGATGGTAAATGAACAAAGAGAAATTAACTATTTACAGAGTTCACATTTTCCTATAACATAATAATCATATGGTTCATGGCCATAAAGCCGAAATAAAACGAGCGTGCATGTATTAATTAGTGTATTTTAAAACCCTATACATTTGCCAAACCCGTCGCTATCGTATCTGCCCAGCCTACCAAATTTTAGGGTTGGTTTTATTAGATATACACTTCGAATTAAATTTCAAATCAAGGTAATGTTTAATGCATCTTTTTGGTCTAGGAAATTTTGTGTGTGTGTTTATCACATACGCACTACTCATAAGAATTTTTATAAATAGTGCTTAACGCATTTAAACTACCTAGAAATAAAAATAAATCAGGTTCAATTAGTCGTTATTGGATCGCATATATACTGCACAAAATTGTCTATGGCCAGACTTATCGTCTAGCAATTTAGAATGTAATATTTAGGGGCGGATTCGATTTAGGCCGTGTCTAGAGTTGGTTAAAGTTTGGATTAAATTTATAATGATCAATTCAAGTTTAAACTTATTTTAATTTGTATATAGTATCATCAAAAAGTTGTTGGAGTGAACAATATTGTTGAAAACGGATCCAAAGGTTAGCAAAATTGATAGAGTATTAAAACTTTTAGAGAAAAGATTTGGGTTCAATTTTTTGCTATACTTGTGAAATCTCGACTTATTTGGTGTAGTGATTGTGGGTTCAGTCGTTATGCTTAAAGTTTACCCTTCTAACTGATACAGATGGAATCCTTGGTTATTAAAAAAGAAATATTATCGAAAGAGTTAACAATGTTGTCAAAAAGATTAATAGTATCACCAAATGGAAAAACGAGCCGATCTCTAGTTAAAGCTCTAACTTTGTAGCTTGGCTAATTGAGATTAATTGGTTTGTCTATCTGATAATATTGTTCATCTTATTGACAACATTGTTCATCCCGCCAACAACATTTTTTGACATTATACCATAGCTTGAATGAGCTCGAGCTCTACTAGGCATTTGTAGATTTGATTTGATCTTGAGCAAGCCATAAACTCAAATCAGTTCTTATCGAATCTACTTCTATCTACCATTGTCAACACTTGAACTCCCAAGTTTAAGAAATGGTTAATGCACCAACTCTTTTTTTTTTTTTTTTTTGGGTGGGTAAATGAGATTTTCAAAGTTAATAGGAGGAAACTTGGGAAATGCGCATATTTTGTGTGGGAAATATCCTTTGGCCTAAAAAATTTAAGTAGAGTAGCAAATAAAACAAAAGTCTAAGTGTCACTTTTGGCTTTTACTTTATCTGATACACCACATGGATTTTTTAAACCAAAACATCTTTGTAATGACATATGAGAATTAAATGTTTGATTTTACTCTTACTTGTTCTTACGAGGTCTCTTATACAGTGTTTACACTAAACCAATTCTTTCTCATTTGACCCTAAAGAAATGAATTTGTCCCAATTGTTTGAGCACATTTTTTGTTTAGAATATATTAAGTTTTTTCATTATCAAAGTATTCTAAAGGAAAAAAAATTGAAAAAAATACAAAATTGTTAAACAAATAGAAACTAAGTTGTTAGACATAATTAAAATTTGATTTAGAAAGTTTGAGATTAAGAGATTGAAGAAAATGTAAAGAGAGAGACTGAGAAATTATGCTTTGAATTTGATTTAGAGAGTTCGGGGGTGGGGGGAAGAGGATTTATATAAAAACTTTTGGCCCAACAACTACCATTGCCCTGTATTTCATATAATTTTTTTCATTCTTTATTTTGTAATTGTAATATCTCACTCTAAATACATACCTCTGATGGGAATATACCAAAAGATATATGCACAATTGGATTATTTAAAACTTTAATCTATGATCATCACTATAAAACATGAAAAAAGGTAATGTAATAAAAATTAATTGTTTTTTAATCAAACTCATAAAACAACAAGTATTTGAAATCTTTGATAGAAAGAATGACTATATAAATCTCAGGTAAACCATTGTGTCTAAAGATAATAATAATAATAATAAAAATTATATATATATATATATATATATATATATATATATATATATATATATATATATATATATATATATCTAGTAAAGCTAACATGACATAAATGCCTCTCACCTTGTGCAGTTGCTTGTTGGACCCCTGTTTGTCCGCTACTCACCTCTATCTGCAAAACATACAAAAGAAAATGCATGAGTAAAACTTAGTGAGTGAAGACCTTTTAGCATCCCTGGATATTAAATTATCTAGTAGTAAAGCTTAAATTCCATTTGTAAGCTAAATGTTGTCACACTGCGACACCTTAGTGCTTTGACATGGATCATTCATGAAAACTATAGAGACCCAAGCTGGAATCAACATATTTGATGCCCTAGTGAAAACTATTATGATGTCTCGTGTACTTACCAAACGACCTATCAGGCTATCTAATTAGGAGACTTTGATCACACGAGAAAATATTTGATAACAACTTCTTCTTTTACCACATAAGCTTATCAAAACTGTTGACTAACCATCCAAAAATAGCCCATACCATGAGTATATATATGGTGCATCCTATTGATCACGTGAGGAATATCTAAAAGTCACATCCTTACCATACACATCTGAACTGAATGGGGTGGCTATGCGCCTTGGTGTCAAGTGTATAATGCATCTCATAGATATCCAGCTCTATTACTCTCACAAATATTGTCACTTACACACGTAGTTAGTGACTATCTAGTTATGTGACACTAGCCTTAAGGTTGCTAACTTTTTGACTTTGATTTGATTTGATCTGAGTTTGTGTCATCATTTATTTACATAGTTGAGCATCTCATTTATCTCTTTCTTGAATTGTTTATCCTTTATTAGCTTATTATTCTTTCTATATAAATCTCTTTTTTTATGCATATAGCCTAGGGGTATAATCATTTTTTGACTTTGTCTAGAGGTATACAATTGTGTACTTCTCAACCCACACCTCATGTGCCTCTTAAACCATATACATAGGCATGTGATACTTAGCACACGGTCTTGTATAGGGTAGATATGCACGGGGAGTTAACTTGAACACACTTTCATGTACTCGGATCCACGTATACGAGCAACATATCTTTTGGTGCATGTCATCCATTTTTGGAAAACCATACATGTGTGTGTCCTATACTATAGAATTATGCATTTCTTTCCTTAGAACGAGCATAGGATCTTCGAGTTTTCAAAACTCTAGAACAACACACGGGTGTATAGGGGCCACACACAGTTGTGTGTTGCATCTAGAAATCGCACCCTAGGGCTTTTTTATTGTTTCAATCGCACAAACAATCAATCAAACACATATTCAAGCTAATAAAAAGAATCTCTAAGTCCCCTAGACAGTTTATTTACTGAAAGTCATCTCATACAATCAACATACACATAACATCCATGACCTTATTGATCTATCAAGCCAAAATACACAATATTTATACAATCAAGGGACTAAGCTTTTATACGATTTCTCATAATCGAATATATAGTCACATACATTATAAAACACATTTTGTTCATGTTTAATTAACTATGGATTATGGATAGAACGGATAACTTCACGAATTTCATAATCAAGTAAAGAATTTTGCTCCATTTACTTGGATTCCATGGAAAACATCTCCTTTGCAT
Organism: Mangifera indica; assembly: GCF_011075055.1. Taxonomy (NCBI): domain Eukaryota; kingdom Viridiplantae; phylum Streptophyta; class Magnoliopsida; order Sapindales; family Anacardiaceae; genus Mangifera; species Mangifera indica. Next base: position 971,589 of record NW_025401095.1, on the reverse strand, counting down.
GGTTACGATGATTTTGATGATTGGTGGTGACTCTCTTACGCAACCATAGACTCCTCTCTCACACTTTCTCACTTTTGAGTGGCTGGGAATGTAAAAGAATGTGTGAGAATTATGATTGATCGTGTTTTATTTTTATCTCTAGAATGTTATACACAAGCATGTATGGACCATACACAATCGTATGTTTAGTTGCACAACTAAAACAACTTCTTGTTTTGTTGCAATCATAATTTGCTCCACTTATTGACTTTTGCTGATCATACATAGTCGTGTATGCCTCTATACATGGACGTGTACCGCTAAATTCATTATTCGTCATAATTAAAAACAAAGAAAAGATCGAAATGCCCTTGAACTTACCTGTAGGTGCTACAATAATATACCATTAAAATAGTGAGCTATTTTAGGTTAACCCATAAGCTTGATTTCCAGGCCTAGAATACTCATTGGCTAGGCCAAATAAGGGGAGTTTAGCCTATGTCATGGGTTGACATGGCCCCTTAACCATGTCTCATTGAAACTCGAGCTTAACTTTTTACATCTAACTTGAGTTTAAGCTAGGTTTTATCAAAACTTGTCAAGGTTGAGTTTAGGCTCAAACTTAACTCCCTTAAACCAAACCAAAATTCAATAAACTCAAATTTCGGCTTGACTTAGTTTGAATTTTAGGTATTTACAAGGCTCTAAATTTTCTACCCAAAATCCAGACCAAATTTAACTTGGACAATTTCATGCCTATAAAGTTTAATAACTCCTTTAGTGTGTGACCCATAGACTTTCTACTAAGTCTATAGTGATCGGATTTGTGTTGAGCTCTCAATCTAACATCTATTTAGACATAAACCAAGATTAACCTCTAGTAATACTTCATGGCCACTCAATTAGTATAGGTCAACATGTGACTTTTTTAACCTATCAATTATACGGTTACTCATATAATTCGATCCTTTCGTCATATGATATTTTCTTCGAGGCTGAGGTATAGATTAAGTGTCTCTTTCATGACTCCCTGAATAATATAAATTGACTTCCATTAATGACTGAATAGTATTGAATCAAACATCAACTTAATCTCATTGTGACCATAGATTTAATTGGTCATTGACATTTGTTAGTGGATCCTAAATGAAATATCAACTCTCGTGTTTAAGAGTGACAAATCTTTTATTGATCCATCATAGCTTTTGTATATATCTTATAATGAGCAATCACTACCTTCATAGCAATCTTCTAACTGAACTATATTAGGCTAGTGTCAAACTATATTAATCCTTATACAAGACGATATGGTGAATTCAAGTCTAAGGATCACATGTATCTTTGTTTACTAAGAGGATACTTTTCATAGACATTGGAACAACCATCTATACGAAATTTTCTTGGCGAATGAGTATGGTGGACACATCTATAACATGCACTCATATGTTGCAACAAGTTGTCAATAAATAACTTTGACATATAAGAATTGTTATCATCTTTCGATGAGGTCATTCAACACTATAATAACTTTATCATTGTTACCCATGCCTTTGTTCATGTTAATATTAGAGTTACGAATGTTTTAAAAACAACCACCTAATATGCACATAGAGTTCTCACAATCAAGTGCTATTGACTGATCCTTTTATCACGATTCAAATATTCTTAAGACATTTATCCGAGCATATATTAATATGCTATCACAAAGAAAGAAAGTCATAGGAAATTATAAATATCACATTTATTAATGAATTTGTATTACCATGGGATTGGTTATAGGGCATCAATCCCAAAACTTGTATAAAAAATTTCACCATTCCATTGTAGTAAAATGATATTAATTAAGCATAATGAAGATAAGGAAGAAGAAGTATAGAAAATAAATGGATATAAAACTGAAAGAACTTAATGATACAAAAAGATTATTACAAGGAGGAAAATGAAAGCAAGAAAAAGGAAAAATCTTTTTGTTTCTTACAAACTATTTTGGAAGGGTGAATTTCAACACTAGTGAAATACAAATGAAGGAACAATTATTAGTAGTAGTGAACTACAAGTTTCATGTTAATTATCATACGAATGTTGTTTAGGTTTGAACAATAAAGTTGTATATATTTTTCCTTATCTTTCCATAACATCCAAAATTAAATATTTTTTTAGATTTGTTCCTATACTAAGAGGTGTCAGGTTAGCCTTTTGTTGTAGTCCAGTTATGTTATAGTCCAATTTTTATGCATTAAATGTTGGATTGGATCTTCAAAGTTCCCTTTAACATTTTAGAGCACTAGATTATTTTACAACAAGTTCAAGAGCTATTTTGATTTGACTTTTGGATCAAAATTAAGTACAACTCTGCGTAACGAAAGATTACAAAAATGCTTAAGTAAAGAAGTTAATGACACTCTAAATGTAAAATGATGATTTAAACTCTTAGCATATGTACATTTTTGGTATTCATCACATCCCCCAAGTAGGACTAGATACAAACCAAGTTGAACCTAAACACCTCCTAGATTGAATTTGGCTTGAATGAAAAACGAGGTGACTCAAGTTTGGCTTAAGTTTGACTTAAATGAAAACTTAAGTTTGAAGTTCAAAGCATGACTTGAGTTCATGGTTGGGATTCATAGTTTAGATTTGTAGCTAGTATTTATGTTTGAGCTCACAACTCATTGATAAAACGATATCGTTTTATCTAATAATAAACAAAATGATATCGTTTTGATAATTATTTGACATGATTCAAATCGAGTCATAAGCTCAGCTCAAATAGATTTGAGTCATCTACTTAGATTGCTAGAGAGCTAGATCAAGTCAAATTCCTTCCAACTTATGTTTGACTCAGTTTTAAAAACAAACTATCCCTCTAACTCAAGCTTAAATAGACGCTACCCCCAACCAACTTATTATCAGTCCTTAATAGTAAAACATTATCAAAATTTACTTTCAAGTTTATCATGATATTTAAGCCATTTATCTATCCAAATAAACAAATCCTCATAAATGACTAGCCATTGTCTTCACAAGCCTCAAGAATAGGTTTTTCAATAACCTTACCATTACGAAGAATGATGGCCCCAAGGGATAGTATGATGACAAAAGTGGGAGGTGTCCAACCATGAGAGCATGAGTTCGAAACTTACCAGTGATATATCAATATCAAACTTTCGACTTCCTTGATATAGTTGTTGTGGAGTCGATTACTAGACCTTCTAAACCGCTACCATTATGAAGAATGATGCCCTTAAGAGATAACATGAGTGGCAAAAATGGGAGGTGTCCAACTATGAGAGCATGAGTTTGAAACCTACCAGTGACATATCAAATTTAAATTCTTAACTTACTTAATACAATGGTTGTGGGGTCGATTATTAGACTCGAAGTTTCACTTGTCTTGCCTATGAATAAAATTAACCCTTAATGTTGACAAGAGTTTCTTTTTTTTTTTTCCTTTTTTGGTAAGTAAAAGTATATATTAACAAAAAAGCAATAAGCCTTCCAATAGGAGGACTCGGGAACAGCCTACACTCAATCTTTCTAACAGGAAAGACAACCCAAGATGCAAGCTAAGGCTAACCAAGGCCTCCACAATAAGAACTAAGATAGATTAACATGATCTCCTCTACAAGAGTTTCTTTCACATATGTTATAGAGTTTTTTTTTTTGAACGAAAAAACTTTTTTTTAAAACTGGGGAACTCTGCCCGACTTTGCTAGACAAGTAAACCCTTCCTTGTCTATTAATAGACTCAAGCTAACCTCAAGGAACCCTTCATAAGAGAGTCTTTTCACTTAACCACTCAAGTTAACCCCTAGGGTCTACTATATTTAGAGTTAACTGAGTATTGATAGACTCTTGCTTTTAAATGAATTCATGAGAATTTGAAAATTTTGTAGAATTATCATTCCTCTAGTTAAACTTTGGATAATTTCTCTAACCAAGATTGTAAGTTATTGAATATTAGTTTGAATGGGCTTGTTCATGAAGACATTCCCTATAGTAAGGCAAGGTTAGGCAATTGTTGGTAGAATGATCATTGATTTCACGAATATGACATCGTTTCTTGAACAAAATTTAGTTGATCACCTTTTTTCATTTCCAATGCCTCCACACCAAACGATTTCAAACTTGATTATGAATATAAAAAAGAGAGTTGTGGGTACTTTCATAAAGCCCCTAAATTCTGATTATTTTATTAATATCCCCTAAATTAAGTCCATAAATTAATTTAAAAAGCGTTTTAAATAATATTAAGAAGTTGGTTCTTAGAACTTGCAGAAGAGTTAAGTACAGAACAAGATAAAATTATATTTAATTTAAAATTTTGTGAGAAGCCTTCTCTGGTAGATGTGGAAATTAATAAGCCGTCTAATTTGACCCAATCAAATTATAAGATGAGATAACAGCTTGCATCAAGAACTTGTATTCTTATTAATCTAAAGCCATTTCCTAATCCACAATACTAACATTAATAAAAGGCCAAATCACTAGTACCCACCTAACGTTTGATGAAATGAGATCTTCCGGTCCTTTAGCTTTGAAAAAAGTCAATTTCACATTCATTTGTCAAATTTTTTATAAAAATATTGAAAAGACAAAAATCCCACTAAGTAAATAACATTGAATCCCTAAAAGTTTATTAAATAATTATTACACCCCTAATTTATATTAATTTTAATTAAAAATTACTAATACAAGTATATATAAGAGTGTCAATGACATATAATTATATGTTTGGGTAGATTGTAACTTTTTTAAATTTTAAGGGTGATAATGAAATTTTTAAGGGCTTTCTAAAAATTTGAAAAAATTTTATGGTGTTTCTTAAATTTTTATATACGTCTCAATAGTTTTAAAAATTATAACTACACCCCAAAAAATGAATATAATGCACATATTAGAGATATAAATATTATATTAAAAACCTTTAAAACTATAAATATATTTGTAAAATATATGACGTGAATATAATAATTTCCTAAACAAGATAAGAGAATGTACATTTGTCATCAGTAAGCTTTAAAAAATAATATTATACCCCCATTTTTTGTTCATATTATAATATTTGGATAAAATAATATAAATGTTTTTAACTATTACAACTAACGGTTCATTTAACAGATGGGTGGGAAATTGATTTTTTCAAACTTGAGTGTAAGAGTATGTTTCATCAAACCTTGGGTGGGAAGTCATTCGGCCTTAATATACTGGAGTCACTGGTTCAAAAATTGACAAATACAAATTTAAAAGTTAGCAGCCATTTGTCCATCCTCTAATATTATAGTAATTAAATACAATAAGCTATTACCAAGGCTGACCCTGTTGTAAACGTTTTTTATCTGTTTCTATTGACTATTCAAAATTTTCAAGGCAGAAAAACTTAGGTCAAATGAAATGCCTGGAACAAGGTCTCAGATATGTATATATATATATGAACCCAATACAAAAACTTGATCAGTTTCTTTTTCCTCTTCAAACTTCAAAGGTTTTCCATTTTCTTATAAATAACAAGTCTTTCTTCTTCAAGGATCAAACTTGTGCTATAATGGAGATGTCACCTATGAGAAATGTAAAAAGGGATCAGAAATCGAGTGCAGGAAGAAGCAGAAGGAGGGTATGGAAGTTGAAGATAAGTCTCACATGGAGCGCCATCAAGAAGGCAATAACTGGGAGCTTTAAGCCTCATTATTTTCATCTAAGCTGCGGGCCTGGCATCAACCAACTCTCCGACCTCCGAATCCATCAAGATTCCATTAACGCGCCTCCTCGTGCAAAAAAAGATCCCACCAAAACACTGGCCGCCCTCCTCCTGAAGCCCTATTCAGCTTCTGATTTCATCGACTATGGCGACCACATGACTCCTACTAAATCCCCAAGAGAAAATATCTCAACAAACTGGCGTGAAATCCACGGCCAACAAAACTGGAATGGACTTCTTGAGCCTCTCCATCCGTCGCTCCGCCGAGAAATAATCAAATATGGAGAATTTGTTGAAGCAACTTATGACGCCTTTGACTTCGATCCCTTGTCGGAGTTTTGCGGGAGTTGTAGATACAATCGTCACAAGATTTTTGAAGAATTAGGCCTCACTGGAAATGGCTACAAGGTAACCAAATACATTTATGCCATGTCTCATGTAGACGTGCCTAAATGGTTTGAGAGGTCGGGATTGGGGCGAATTTGGAGCAAAGATTCAAACTGGATGGGGTATGTCGCCGCGAGCAGCGACATGGAAACTAAAAGAATTGGCAGAAGAGACATAGTCGTGGCATGGCGTGGCACTGTGGCGCCAAGCGAATGGTTTATGGATCTCAAAACAAAGCTAGATCGATTGGGACCTAAAAACTCAAGAATCAAAGTCCAACATGGGTTCCTCAGTATCTACAAATCCAAGAGCGAGAAAACAAGGTATAACAAGTTAAGCGCCTCGGAGCAAGTGATGGAAGAGTTAAACAGACTAGTGAATTTTTTTCAAGGAAGAGGCGAAGAAGTGAGCTTAACGATTACAGGCCACAGTCTCGGCGGTGCATTGTCGCTGCTTAATGCATATGAAGCTGCAAATACATTTCCGAATTTATTCATTAGTGTCATCTCTTTCGGGGCGCCAAGAGTCGGCAACATCTTCTTTAAAGAAAAGCTGAGTCAATTGGGAGTGAAGACCCTTCGAGTTGTTGTGAAAGAAGATATTGTACCGCAACTTCCTGGAATTGTGTTCAACAAAATTCTTCGGAAACTGAATCCGATAACAGAGAGGTTGAACTGGGTTTACAGGCATGTTGGGGTACAGCTGAAGATTGTTCAAGTGATATCCCCTTATTTGAAACATGATTCGGATTTATCAGGGAGCCATAATTTGGAGCTTTATCTCCATCTTCTAGATGGGTATCTGAGCAAGAAATCAAAGTTCAGATGGAATGCAAGAAGGGATATTGCATTGGTAAATAAAAGTAGTAATATGTTGATAGAGGAGTTGAGAATTCCAGAGTTTTGGTACCAATTTCCTTATAAAGGACTTATGTTGAACAAGCATGGAAGATGGGTGAAACCTGGAAGACTACCTGAAGATGTTCCTTCTCCATTTCCCACTGAAGCATCAACTCATGTCTCAGTTATTTCTGCTTAAGTAAGTCTTTCTGAATTAATAATAGGTATGAATTTTAAACAGGTTTTTTAATTTTGCTTTATTTTTTTATTTGATTTCTAATTCACGTGGAAGATTGTACTCTTTCACAGGAAATGTTTATACAGTGAGTTTTGGTTGCCAAAACTTGTAATTCTTGCTCATAATTGCAGTGGATTTTTAAGAGTTTTTCTCTTTTAGTTTATTACTATTAAAATCTTAGGAATCAATGAAGATTGCACAGAAGATGGGCAATGGTTTAAAAAAAACAAAAAAAAAGGAGATAGTGGGAATGACATTTCAAAACTAAATTAATCATATTAAATAAATAAAATTTTAAATTTAATTATTGATTGGATGAGCAAAGTTTTATTAAAGGTCAAAGTTCATTTAATCATTTTCAATTGAAAAAAAACAAAGCGCAATAAGATAAAAGATAATAGAACTTCTAAGATTTGTGCCTATAATAATAAAATTATGCCTTTAATGCATAAAAATTGCATTAGATGCATGTTTTAAAAGAGAAGCACTATTTCACACCCCTTTTCGAAAAGATCCCACCCTCAAATTTTGACTATGATATTTTTCTACTTTAATCAAGTTAAAATGGGTTGTTTTTAAGATAGTTTGCTTAAGAAATTTATAAAAAATGAAAATCTATTTACCTTGGTTAATAATTATAGAGAATTAAAAATTATAAAAAGTTATCAGTAAGATTAGAATCTTGTTTCTAATTGTTTGTAACTATTCCTCTTAATTGTTGCTATCCTTGCGTGGTTGCCAATCAACCTTTTCCCATCTCTAAGATTACATTAGTAGTTGCTCCTTTGTTATTGCCACCTTCTCCTTCTCCTTCTCCATCGATTTGTTCTTCAACTCCAGCAGCATCTCCCTTTTCGATCTTCTTCCCATAACTCACATTCAACCCACAATTCACACCTTCCTCTTTGATCACCTTCCCACAAATCGCATCCAACCAGCAATTCACATCTTACTCTTCTGTCTCTTTCCCACCTCGACAACTTCTCCCTTTTTGATCTTTGTCGATTTACTTCCAACCCACAACTTACATCTCATATCTGAAAGCCACTAACTCTAGTGTTTTCAATGGTCAAAAAATGAGGGGAAAATAAAGAGAGAAAAAAAATATAAAGTAGTTAGAATGAAAATATATTTTTTTTTTCCCAAAAGACTTGCTCCTACTCAGGGTATAGTGAAATTCTGAAGTTATATTTTTTAACTTTCAAAAACTCAAATAATCACTCATGAAGCAATTTTTGTTAAAAATTTTAGTTAGAGTAAAGGATAAAACCATCATTTAACAAAAAAATTTAAAAACTAAAACTCTATCACATTTCTCCCCTCAATTAGAAATTCTCACTATTCTCCCCTCAATTTTTTCTTCAAAGTTTGAAAAATGGTAATTTCCTCTTAAGGTTTTTTCTTTTTTTCTCCAACGACAATTTGTCATGTCCGACCGTTGTCGTCCTCCCTTCCGCCTTATATCTCCCTCCTAGTCTCTCTCTCTTTCCTCTGTAACCACAAATTGTCTGGACGCGTTATCAATTCGCGGCCAAAGAGGAAAGGGAGAGATCGAGATAAAGAGATAAGGTAGTAGGGACAATCGATGATGAATCGTCACCAGAGAAAAGAGAAAATAAACCCAAAAAAAATTATCATTTCTTAAACTTTGATTGGGGAAAATTGCAAGTTTTTAAACCTAGGGGAGAAAAAAATGTGGTAAAACTTTAATTTTTTAAATTTTTAATAAATAATGATTTTATCCCTAAACCTAACTAAAATTTTTAACAAAAGTTATCTTATAGGTAGGTATTTAGATTTTTAAAAATTAGAAAATAGAACTTTGAAATTTTATTATACCTTGAGTGAGAGCAAGTCTTTTGGCCTTTTTTCTTTTCATATTATTAGTCATATAAGTGACTAAACCTTAATATATATTTTTACGAAGTGACAAAAATATTCTTTTATTGTAAAAACTAATGTTGGACTTTGATGGATAGGTGGAAATGAACTTTTCAAAGTTATAGGATGATACATGCTATTTCATCGAAGTTCAAGTGGGCAATGTTCCTTGGCCTACACATGTTGATAAATTTTGGAGTTTATAAAGCGACGGGCCACAAAATGTATGGCCTAGAAACCAAAAGCCCTTATAATTTCAACCGTTGGTTTAGTTAAACCGTACAATTTCCGATTCCCGTATAAAACAAAGAAACAATTTGCCACCTGCTCCAAATCAGGTCAACTTCTAGGATTCTTCTTTTTCTTCATGTTTTACAACATCTATTGAAGAAAGTTATCCAGTTTCTGATTAGTTGTGGGTCGCTTGGTATGCAATTAAATTTTGGCACTAATTATTGACACTATACAAGAGAATTAACAGTACAGAATATCAAACTTGTTCGTTGCATAACATTAAACAAAATACCAAATGCTGCCTAATAATTTACCCCCAACGAGGACCAGTCACAGAAACACAAGCTATATTACAAACTCAGTGACTTCGACATGGACTCTATCAACAAATAATTAATCTAACTTCAGACAAATGATGCTGACCGTGAAACTTGTGATAGAGCATCCTCAAACTGCTCTTCATCAGGCTTGTCGTTGTGCAAGCTTGGTGGGATGTACAACCGGAACACCTCCTCCATGTTAGGCGTTTCCTTCAGTTCTTGGCAGACAACTTCAAGTGCCGTGTTGCTGAAAGATCTATAGAATTTCTTGCTACAAACATAGGCAAAGAGCAATGACAATATGGGAAGTGGAATTAGAAGTGGTGTATAGTAGAATTCCTTCACCCCAAGGTAACCAAGCATGGTAACTTGGTAGAGTAGCAGAGCAGCAACAATTCGCTTAAAAATGTGTGGCCATATTCTTCCATAGCTCTCATATGATGGTACATATACTTTGAGTGCCTGTTTGTTTGTTAAACAACAAAAATAGATATGACAAGAAAAAAGATTAAAAGTTGAGACTAAAGAAATGAAACATGTGTGTAAGAAAGAAAGAAAACTACCTGGTTCCTAAGGATCAGCCATCCCAGGGCAAAGTACAAAACACCAAATGGGATAATCAGAGGAGCTATGACAGAGTAGCAGAGGACAATGGTTAAGATAAGCAAGTCACTAGGAATTCTTGTTCCATAACCAAGATCTCCCGGAAGCCAAGCTTCTTTCACCTCAGCTTCAGTCTTGCAAAGATACTTCCTTTTCAGATGAAATATTATGAGAGGAACTATTCGAGATAACTCGAGCCCATACCCAACAAAGAACCTGAGACCCAATACATATAGAAAAGTTAAACCTCCTGTTATATAAAGTTATTGCAAGCAATACTAGAAAATGATGAAACATGCAAGAAATAAGAATTATCAAAATAATACCAAAGAGGAAACAAACAGAAAACTAATAGGAAAATGATGCAATTTAAAACAAAAGGAGATGGGAGAAAGGGATGAAACAATAAAATGATAATATGTAAGATTTGATCTTACTTCAGAGCCACAAAGGTCAGAAAGAAGGTTGCATTCACAGGAAGGCCATTTGCTAGTATCTTGACGATGGAGTTAGGATCCTTCTCGATGCTTTTGAATGTAGTGAACAGTGTTCCACCCAAAGTGACACCAATAAAAACATTTAACACGGTAAAATAGAAATATTTTCCTGATGCAGCCCTTACTGCATGACTCTCAGAAGGAATCCCCTCAGCCTTTGAAAGAAACAAAAGAAACTTGGGTAACAAAGCCAAGAACACTATAAGTGCAATTTGGGGGAGATAAGCTTCCAAAACTGTCGTAATTGCTTCTATATTCACAACTGGCTTTATAAATGGAAGAATTTTCTTTAGATTATCCAAGGTTGTCAATGCAGAAATTAACCCAATTGGAATCATGTAAAACATAATGGTCAGAGCCACAATAAAGTAAATCAAATATTGCCTTGTCTGCCTCTCAAAAAACTTGATTTTTAGGTTAGTCCATAAGATTTCACCAGCTCCAGGTGCATCCATGACGGTCCATGTGTCAACCATTTGGGCATGAAGACTCTGAGCAGCAGAGGCTGCAGACACCCTACTGGTGAAAAAGACTAGAGCAGCACCTAGCTGCTTTTCCCTTAGGGTGACCTTTTGTTCTGCTTCCAGTTTTGGGGTTAACTCACTGATCTTCTCCTTATAGTATTCTATTGCCTCAACCTTTTTACCAATGAGACCAAGGCAGCCGGTTCTGGTGGTTGGTTTTGCTCCTTCTGGCTTGCCAGTTTTTTTCGACTCTTCATATATTGCTTCTGTACGTGCAAGCTTCTTTTTGTAACCTTCCAGTTCTTCATAAATTTTGTTAACCTAAGTGAAACAACAAATGTAGACTTGAAATCAAAAACAAAGAGAACAGTATATGGTATGGCAGCACCAAGAGAGGAACATAGCATTCACATGATTACAGGCACTAATCATCTGACCTACAAATCAACCTATTTTCTTTTATTGCATCTAGAATATTATTCAGCATAAAAACATTATTATATTAATGTCATAGGCTTGAATATAGTAATTCAAGACTGAAACTAAGAAACAGCAATAAAGAAGTAAAAATGCAACAGTGGAAATAAGAAAGAATCAGAACAAAACAAACTTGATTCAAGCACATGTATTGAGCTAGAATTGATGCTCATATAATAGCATTAAGAAAGGTGTTGCAGAACGACTATGAGGAAGTTAACACTGCACCTCTTTGTTGTTTGTGACCACCATTGATCTGTAAAATGTATCAGGATAGATAGCTTTAAAATATGAATCAACCTGTTCCTTTATGGATTGACCTTTAGGAACAGGAGGTAAGTCTCTAACAAGAACAGCAAATTGCTGAGGTCTCAATTCAGGGGACATCAAGGCATTCGCTCTCAGAGTAGAAACATGATTGTATGCTCTCCATAACAGGTAATAGGAAACAAAAGAAACCCAGTAGACTGATAATAGGAATCCCCACAACCTTGAGCTCTTCTCCTGCACATAAAACAAGAAACACAATTTTAAGTACCAATATCCTTCTCGCGTAATAATTTTCTTAACCACGTTATGTCATTAACTCGCAACAAAGGAACAAAGAGAAGAAAACCAATTAACACTAGCTCATGAAGAAGTTGTAAGGCTTACTTGGACATTTCCCATGGATAATTTGTCAAGATTGCTAAAAGTCACATTGCTTGTGGTAGTCCCATTGCTTGAAGCATGAGTGGACTTCCTTATACTGTTATCAGTTGCAGCAAGTGGTAGAAGAACTGGTAGCAGAATAATGCCGGACAAAACAAATATCCCCAGCACTGACACATGAAATAAGAAATTAGAATGCAAAAATATGGGTGAATATAGTTGAACAATGAACTTTCATAGCCCTGTGAATTTAGTGTTAGAATGGTTTAATTGAAAATTTAATTAATAAATACCCTGTATACCCATTTCCCCCTTTTAAGTTGGAACACTTCTCGATTAAATTTAGTTGCGATTCTCATAAATGGATAATGCATTTTTCTACCCCCACAAACTTGTTTAAGAACAATAAACATCAACTCACAGCAAAATTGGATTCAAAATCTGAACAATAATTCAATTTATCTTTTTCGTCTCATTTATGGGATGGATAGATTTACCCTGTTTTACATATTTAAGCATTTAAGAAGCTTTTTTCCCTAGTCCAACAATGGCTATATTAGAAATTCCAAAAATTTGCATACATCAAAATTCTAACGTCGTCTGAGACACGCAGATAAAGACAAAGAAAGAGAATTTTTAAATGAGACTTCTCAACTTTCAATTTTAGACAAAGAAAGGTAACAAATCACTTAAAGTAAGCATTTTTTAAGTTGGTCTAATTAGTATTAAGGACTCTCTGTTTGTTTTCATCTTCAAACTAAGCATTTTCACAACTTCAAACAAATAATAATAATAATGAAAGAAAGACAATTCATCCCCAGAATAATTTCAAATTTCCATTTCGTAATTCATGAAACATACTGGAATTCAGAAACTAAAAACCTTAGAAAAAAAATCATAAAATAAAAAAATTCAGAAAATAATTGAAAAAGAACAGAAGAAGAGACAAACCAGTGCTCATGAAGACGAAGTAGACAGCAGTGTCCAAGCCAGAGATTTCAAGAACGTCTTGTTCGGAGGAAGCCATAACCTCCCGGATCCAAGCAAAGGGGTTCCGGCTGGCGGAGCCCTCCCATGGATCTAAACCCTTCAATATCCGATTGGGGTAATAAACGACGACGTTTCCTGGTTTCCTGGAGAGCCACGTGAAAAGAAACATCAAAATTACGAAAATAACAAAGGAAGTTCCCAAGGACGTCACGAACGAACTGAAATCCATCTCTCTCCCTCAGAGCTCTCTGCTTGCTTGGCTTTGAGCTATTTGTATACAATGAGCAGTTAAGTAGAAGTAGCCGTTAAGAAGACATTGAAGAAGAAAGATAAAAATGGTAACGGTATCAGTGGATTTAAAGCGAAGCAAAATGAAGATGAGGGGCCAATCTGTTGCTTTAAATGTGAAAAGGACAACACTTTACAAACAAACAAGAAAATATCTTCAAGTGTCCGGTTTACCATGGCTGTATTTTATTTGATCATTTATTTTTCTGAGTGTTTTCCAGAGTGAGAAAGGTGACGACAATGGAGATTTTTATGAAAGAACAAAAAATTAAACGTTTGTGAAGAGTAATAATATCATGAAATTATAAAAATAATTTTAAATAATATATTATTATTTTAATTATGTGAAAAATGCTACAGATTTACTTATTAGTATTGTTATAGGATTGTATCCAGATTTCATAAATATTTGTCAATCAATCATAAAGGCATAAAGCGTATATGTGTTTTATTTTAAAACTTATGCAAACTACTTGTAATACACATTTACGAGAGTTCAAAAACATAAATACTTATTAGTGAATTAATTATTATTAAAATTTTTTATTAAAATTAAAGATAAAATTATTATTTTATCAATAATATTAAAAAATATATAATTTTATTTTATTCTTTATAAGTTTTAAAGTCTCGTATTTTATTCCAATCTAAACTTTGAAAAGTAATTTTTTTCTCAAATTTTTTGGATTTTTTCCATCCTTCAACGATAGTGGTTGCCATTAGCTCTACTTTAGCCTCTCTATCTACCAAAGAGGGAGACGAAGTCGATGGAGATAAAGAATTTTGTTGTTGTCGACGAAATCATCTTGTTTCTTTTTTGATAGAGAGATAAGACAATTTCATCTCTTCTTATTTTTTATCTTTGTTGATTTTGTTTCTCTCTTCAACAGGCGACTGAGTTAAAAGGTGAAAACAATGGCAATTATTATCGTTGTAAGAGAGAGAAAATTCTAAGAATTTGAAAAAAAAAAATTATTTTTTAAAATTGAGACTGAAATTAAAGTATGAGTTTTTTAAATTAAAAAAAATAAAATTATATATTTTTTAATATTTGTTGAGAAATATAGTATCTCTCCGCGTAAAATTAGCGTAAAATCTGCAGATCCGGTTTAAGAAGAAATTTTAATGTAATCTCTTTCATGTTTTATTTTTTATTTTTAAAATTTGGCTTAGTCGACAAGGAACACGTAAAATACGCTAAAAGAACAAGGAAAATAACATACAACCACTTCATTTAATTTAGCATTATTTGACTCCTCTCATAAAATTATTTTATAAATATTTCTAAATAACCATGTGATAGGGAAAAGGCCACGTCATTCTATTGGATGAGATTGTCTCCCACACCAATCATGCAATCTATATCTAAAGGTCAAAAGTTATCTCCCTCTACGATTAAGAGCATCTTTAAACTTTCACAAATTGAATTTCGAAAATTAAAATATATTTTTATGTATTAAATTTTATTATTATTATTAAAAATAAAATTATCATTTAGAGATTTTATTTAAAAAAGTTTTTAATTTTCAAAATTAATATATTTTTTTTAATTTTATATTTTTCAAGTTTAAAAACTAAATCTCCTAAATATGGTTGAAACCTCTCATAATTCTTCTATTTATAATTATCTCCAACTTTTTAAAAAATTTCAATTTCACTTTCTATTCAACTTCAATTTCTATATCGTCATAAGCACCTTTTTCCCTCAGTCTCCAACATCTGCCTTTGTCGAGATTAAGCCACTATGACATGCTTCCTTCATCTTCTTCCCATTTCTCTTTCGTTCGACACAAATTATGGTTCAAATAAAACAAGAGTTCTCGTTTGAGTTCAATCAAATTTGTCGACGTGAGCCACCAATGACAAAAGCTGAAACTAATGACAAAAGCACAATAGACCGAAACCCTAAACCCTCCCTCTCGATGATTGGAAGAGACTCATAATGAAACCTGAGAGAGGAAAAGACACGTGACAATTGGAAGGGAAAACGTTGTGTGAAAAGTGTGTTAGTTAGAGAGAGAAATCTCTACGAATAAAAGTTAGGCTGACAAGAGAGAAATCATTAAGGAGAAAGATTTGGAAATTAAACTAAAAAGAGGGTGACAACTATAAATAGGAAAAAGACGAGAACTTATAATTTTAAATTTAAAGAGAAAAAAGTTAATTTTTAAACTTAAAAATTATAAGATTAGAAGGTAAAAAAAATTAGAAAACGGAAAATAACTCTAAAATATGAAATTAAATAAAATTTTTAAATAATAATTTTATTATTAATAATAATAACAAAATTGTATTTAATTTTTAAACTTTAACGGGTAAAAAGTTTAGAGATGCAACCGTAGGTAGGAATAAGTTGTCTGGCGGATCTAAGATTATATCCAATTGCACAGTCCACTATGGCCATGTGTCTTTTCCATGACATCTTTCTTTTTATTTAATATATAAATGTAATATAGGGTCATTATCTGCCACCTCTCCTGAGGTTCGAGATTTTTCCTTCATATCCCTCATGTATAAAAAATTACATTGGCCTCCCTTTGTGTTTCACAATGTTTTAAAAGCCCCCTTAGAGCCATTAAGTAATAATCAAATAACATTGGATTGGGTTAAATGTGTCAAATTAAGTCTAGAACCATTAATAAAAACTGAAGAAATACAATCCATTGTATTTGTACATTATTGCATGATTGGCAAAAGCTTCACATACTAAATTATAAGAGAACATCGTCAAATTTTACAAGTGACAAATAATAAATCCTTATAAATCCATCCTTTCAACCTTCTAAATTTGTTGGTAAATGCCACTTTCATCACCTATAAATGTACTAATCAATGACGACAAATTGACACAAAGATGAAACTTTATTAGAAAATTATTGACAAAACACGATACATCACTATTGATTTTATATTCAACTTCTTTATATCTATTGGATAGAGCCTCTTCACTATTGAAATAATTATCAATCATATTTGTTATTCAACACAAAATACTAACGTCTTCACTATTTTGAAGGTTAAGGAAGACATATAAATAATATTTTGTTGTTGTGAACCTTTCAACATCAAGAAACGGTTCTTAAGAGAGGTATTATACATTTTCTTTGTGAAGTGAGAAGAGAGGTTGGAGCCAATTTTTATAGCTTTGGGGTGTGAGGTAAAAAGTAAGACCTCCATGGGAGTTATGTAGTTTTTGTATTTAATGAATTTGAAATGGTATTAAAAAAGTACTTTTTCCTTCCACCAAAGGGTAATCTCTCACTCGCTTTTAGCAATGGAATTCGACCCTTTAGATCAAATTCTATTTACCTTTCCTGAACAAGAAGAAAATATTTTTAATAAGAATAATTAAAATCTTTATAGATAGAGATAAAAAATGAAGATAGAGATAAATATATCATCAATTCATTTTTTTTATTTATCCGCTTTTTAATATTTTTTTGTGTATTTCTTAAATTTTTTAAATATTAAATTATGTTAAAATTAAAAATTATTTTAAATATATTTGATATTTAATAAATATTTTATTATTTAAAAAAATACAAAGAAAAAGTGAGAGTAAAAAGGAAAATAAACAAATGACAAGACAACAAAGGCTCTCGATCATCACCGCACTGAAGATGAGACGTGATCGAGAAAGGGTATTAGGACATCCGACCTCAAAATGGCACTTGCCATTCCCAGCCAGACTCAGATTGAGATTGATTTTAGTTTTCATGGAAGTCCTTTTTTTACCCCTTCGTCTTAGCACGCCAAGTGTCACATTATAGAGCTATGAGACGTGGCAGGATCAGGGTGGTGCCGACAGGCGAACGGATAAGCCGGAACCACATAGATGTAGGACCTAGAAGCACGTGGGTGGTACATAGTAGCGAAAGTTTTGGAGCGTGGGTCCCGCCCTTAAAGATATGTATTGGAGGTTAAGAATGGTAGTTAGTGAAAGCGAATAGAAGTAAAGTTAGTGGGCCCCAGTTTCTGACGCGGAGGAAATCACTTTTGTCTTTTGAGCCCGGTCCGGTCGACATAAAAACATGTTTTGAGAAACCAAAATTTGCACCTCTTGAATTATTTTGTTCTAAATTTTTACTCAAATAAATAAATTAATGAAAAATAATAAAAATTGCAAAAAAGAAAAGTTACCCAAATCATAATTATGTTAAAGAAAAAATATATATAACAGTAAAAAAAGTATAAAAATTATTTTAATTTTTAATAAATTAAAAATGAAATTACAAAACCGTCGTCACTTTGAGCAAATGTTTTTTTTCTTCGTATATTTCTCCTTTCTTCCTTTGTTGTCCTTTACTCTTTTTCTTCATTTTTTTTTTTTTTCCTTTTCTTCATTTACAGCTGGTAGGTGCTACCTTTTGGCGGCTGCAATGGCTAGATCATCATGACAACTAGAGCAAATAACGAAAACAAATACAAGTGCAAACATTGACATCTTGTGTGAAAAGATAGTATTTTATCAATCATTTATATATGTATTTATTATTGTCCTTGAAAGTATTTTTGACATTCAAAATGTTTGAAAAAACTTGTTAGAAACAATAAAACTATCTAAATACAATTTTAAATACTCAATTAAATATTCAGATAATGTGTCATCGTATAATTAGAAAATTACATGATAATATATTATTTAAATACTTAATTAAATATTAAAAATTGAGTCCATACAATATGACTCGATTAGAAAAGCCTAAAAAGAAAAGGCAACCATAAGACTTAAAAAAGGGTCACAAGAAAAAGTAAAATCATTGAGGATAAAATCCATGAGAATTGAGTATACATTAAGAATGAACAACTGGGCCCAATAGTTTCTTAATTGAATCAATTCTCCACCCTTTTTCATTCTTTGTTTGATTGGTGATTTTGATTGTCCATAAGATTCTTCCTTTATTAACATAAAAAAATTATAACAAATTCATATATAAAATTGCAAAATCTTTGATGATTCAGTGCGCTTATGTGAATTAAATGAACATAAAAGCAAATATATAAGCCTCAAAGCATTTGCATCCACTAAAACTTGATATTTCCAAGAGTGTGACATGCATTTCCATATACAATATACTTGCTCAATCTAATGAATACTACTACTAGTGGCAAAAATGCATAAGTCTCCCCCAAGGCACCCACTTCCCAGATCCCATATTCAAAATTCATCAAGGAGGTAAATAGAGGAACAGTGGTATGATGAATAAAGCAATAAGATTTGCCTTTTGTCACCTTAAGTTGCAGCATTGAGCCCGACCTCGCACCAGCTTGTCCCAGAGACAGATCATCTGTCTTGGCGATTGGTAATGAGCAGTGTAATAACCTTCCATGCATCCATATTGACAAAACTTCCAGCTGTGTGAGTATTGTACAGGCTTTGTGCTGTTAAATTGTTCAACCCACATTCCCATACTCACATCCTCCATCTTGAACAGCTGCCACCAAGACAAGATACTATTCCTTAATCAAGGCAGAAACAAATGAATGGAAATTGATAATAAAACATTTGATGTTACCAACCTTTAGGCTCTGATTGCTGTGTTTGGAGCTGATAAACTTGGCAATATCACTGGAAATAACATATCCAGGTCCATTGGCATAGGGAGGGTATACTTCTTCTGGCCACTCCTGTAACATTATCAGACAACAATCTTTGAGATGAAGCAGAGCATAGATGAAACTTAAACAAAAACATGATAGAAAAATCCTCTTTTCCAACAACAAAAGACAATTAACCATCATAAAAACAATCTTGGACAAAACTTCTAAATTAAATTATTTTTTGTAACCTACTGCCAAGTATCATATCGCATAGAACTTCAAGGACTCTGATAAAAGAAGCCAAAAATAAATGGACAGGTTATGACAGTCCAAAACCCCATTCATGATATAGTCTGTTTACATGTGAGTTATTGATAATGAAGACATTGACTGGAGCCATGATAAGAAAATGGAATGGAGCTCCTCAACTTTTTTTTGGATTATTTGGAAACCAGTTAAGGGTTGAAATGGCATAGGAAAGTAGCATCGGTGAAACAAAGAGAGAAGACATTCAAGTTACTCAAAAAGTGTATCTGTTTCTTCTTAGAATAACTTTCACATGATGCAGACAGTAACAGATCCTAATAAGAACTGCTTCAAGCCTATAAGTGAAATTAATGCTACTTATCTTGAGGACTGTACTTACAAAAACCACCTCTGGAATATCTGATTCAACTAACACCACAGTGTAGTTAGCACCAATTAAGTTCATGCATGATAAATTAGTTGGTGAAGGACTATCAAATCTCAAGAGATTAAGCCTGCATTTTTGGATAAACAGTTTCAACATAACTTTGCACAATTTGTAGATATGCATGGTCAGATACTATGAGTGCTTTATGATATCTTAGCAGGCAAAAGTGTAATATCTATGCACCATTGGATTAGTATTATCTCCGGTGAAAGAAGACAAAGACATATATATAGAGGAGAAATCAAATGATGAAATATAACAAGTCAAAAATTCACAACAAAGCACGCAGGCTAGCACACCTCATAAGTGACTGCCCATTTCCCACTTCGCAAAGGACGATGTACGAAGTTGAGATTGCCCATATAAAGAGAATTCTTTTGAGAGATGCCATTGATTTCTTTCAAGACAGTATCCACCCTAACAAATGTGTCATCATCACATTTCATGACATAAGCCGCTGTCACATTCTGAATCTGTATCAGATAGTAATACAATCAGCCCAGAGAAGAACAATTTAATCCAGGGAAAAACCATAAATGAGAAGAGTATACAAGAAAAGCACCTAAAAGAGATGCAATTAATTAAGACTAAACATAAAAATGTTTTGACTCACCCCAAACTCACAAATGGCAATGGTTTTAAGAACCACAAGTTCATATCGATCCATAAAAGGCAATATGATAATGTCACCAAAGTATGCAGCTTCCTTCTTCAGCACAGCGTTCACCTCCTTTCTTGGATTCTACAAGTTGCCCTCATGAGTCAGTGGAAATTATGTTTAACACAAACTGTGCGTTAGTACATATCACATTCTTTTCTTTTCCATATTATTTTTTTTACATAAGATACTGAAAATTTAATATTAAATTAGTAAAAAACAGGTACAATTGTGGTCAATGCAACTATAACAGTAGATAAACCTTGTTACCACAGGAACCTGTTGTTTCTCCCCTGAATGATAAATCACCTTCACTTTTAGGGTGATCAATGGCAAGGAGAATGGGAAGTTAAGGATGTGAAGGATGAGAGTATAGATAAATGTGCAACCTGAACACGTGGTCTCTATCCAGACAGAAAAATAGATACTGTAATTGGAAATCTATGGACGCTTATTATATTATGTTTAAAATGATCACTTTTTCAGGTGAGGTTGATAATTCAATGTCAACGACAGAGTTGGGATAAAGAAACTTAACTCTTCCAATTTTATATCAGCATAGAAGTTCTATTGATTTAAGGTTGAAGGCATATCATGCCTCAGTAAAATTTAGATCAGGCAGTTAATTTGGCAAAAAATTGACTTGATTTTTCACCTAGAATATTATGTTGTGCTAGGATAGAAATTGATACAACGATTTTCAAAATGTATTTAGCTTATATTATGTTACCAGGATGCGCTTCATGCAGCACTTTTCAACAATGGATTAGATATAGATCTAGCAGAAATCAAGCTTCACTACTATCTTTGATTGCACTTCTAAATAAGTGTATTGTTATCAATACCTCCATCTCCATGAAGAACTATCAGATTTAAGACATCACTATAAATGTAGATACATGATGGTTTACTCAACATCAATTGTCGATGTAGACATTATTGCAATGATCCTGAAATTCATCATCCCTGGAACCTAACGATGTTTGATACTTGAGGAGAAGAAATTCATACCAGTGCAACAAAGAAACGGGCAGCTACATTTGAATGTTTGATTGCTGAAGATTGCATCCAAGTTTTCCTAATTGACATGCGTTCTGCAAAGTGATTAGTAGCAGACAGAATTCCAATAAAGAGTTGAACAGGACTTCTACGTAAAGAATCTGCTTTCCACTTTGGTGACATTTCCAGAACTCTTTGAAGTGAGAAACTTGGATGAGAGGCTGGAAGATTGGTTGCATAAACTGAATGAACATCCACATCTCCTTTGATTGCTAGACCTGTTGCATCTTCAAGTGTAAATCCCTGGAGGCAGAGTAGAAAATAAGATCAGAAAAGACAATTTCCAGCTCAACAGAACCAAAAAGATAGGTTAAGAATCAAAACACCATATTGAGATACCATTTTTTTTTATGATACAGACTAATATATTCATATATAAAAAGATTTACAAAATGGTATGGTGTCCATAAGCAGACCATAAAAAAATTGATCAAAGTTCAAAGGACTTAAAAAAAAAAAAGTGATCAATATGACATTTGAAAGGACCTTGAGGTCAACAAGTATATATCGGGAAATGTCTATAAAATGACTTCCATCTCCCAACTATGATGACCACAGAAGAAAAAACACATTTCAGAATTCAGAAGATACTGAAACTCATACATAATAAGATACCAAATTGAACAAAAGATTGGCCATTATAATATGGTGACTATGAGAACCTATGCCAATGAACAATCTATACATTCTAAAGTTTGACCAGCAAAAGTACAATGGGAGGTATAGGAATTGTCAGCGACAAGTGAAGGATAATGATGATAACCTATTCAAAAAGTAAATACATTCTGATAACTAATAATACTTCCCAAATAAAGCAACGGGAGGGTGACACCAAGAATAGACAAAGCATAAAAGAAATAAATTTTGTTATTCAGTCATAGAGAGCAGTTAAGAAAATAGAATAGTCATCCAATTGGTCAACATCAATTAGACCTATTTTATCAAACTATTATGGGGTAAGCATCCCTTCTTTCTTATAATCAGCAACATACCATTCGATAAGGGAATGAAGTCACATGACGTCCCCCAACACTAATATGGAATCCATCAACACCAGCTCGCACTGTCAGGACAAAGAGTCGACCCTCAGAAAAAGGAAATGGCCAGGTAACTTCTGGTTTCTGCTCACGCCCTATAAATCGCTTAAACCAAGAGGCTGTTTTGGAGTCCTTTGAGTCTACAATATCATTCCGCATCCACTTTTCACATCTTAGAAGTCCATCAACTGCCAAATACATGCATCAAGAAATTGTTACACTCAAATTTGAATTAGGAGAGCTCCAAGGAGACAAGGGAAGAAAAGATACAAGTTACACTGCATCATAAACAACCATATAGTTTCCTAATGAGCATGCAAATGCACACAAACTTCCCACTATAAATGCACATGGCATTATTTGGCAAGAAACAGCTTGAAATTAACATCATACCAAAATATGATAATATAAACAAAACGAAAGTGAGCTCGTTTGTCAATCATAAAAATGCATGGCTAACTTCAAAACTCCCAAAGCCATGCCTCTTGTATATTCAGGAAATCAAGTCCCTTTCTTGTTTACTAGAAATCCATTAAAAAAATATTCTTCTAACATCAATATCATTTTAGACCAAAAAGAAAGCTAGCAATTAGTTTCCTATATATAACTATAGATTTATTAATTTTTGTTATGTTTTACACTGGACTGTCAATCAAAGATGTTCTCATGAACTTTTACACCTATGATAGATTTAGTGAAGGTCACAAATGAAACAAAGGGGAGGTAAAGAAAACAAAAGGGGAAGCTATTTACAGCATAATAAATCTTACCAAGCATGTCATCATCTTTCTTGGATGGTAAACCATCACATCTCTGAGCTGACCCCCATTGCATTCTGTAGCATGTATTGTGCTCAATGACTGGCCGACGGCTCCAATCTCCTTTCAGTCGAGGATTCAAATGTAGAATTTTTGGTGGATCCTCCCCAACAACTGATTTCAATCCTTGCAATTCAAACATGAATTGTGAAACCTTAACAATCCCATCACCACCCCTCATTCTTGTAAGCTGGGGCACAAACTCTTGATGAGCATAGTGAGGAGTTCCCACCACTGTAATAGAAGATCCAGCAGCAAGCCCACAAGGAAGAAACATTAACCTGTCCCCACTTGCCAACTCTTCTCCACTTTTAGATATCCAAGAAGGACAAGACTCAGGCTTCCCCTCAAAAACATCACTCTTAACAACTTCCTTGACATCAACCTTATCGACTTCTTCCCATGCCTTCAGTCCTATTGTCCATGCCTCACTTGCCATTCTCTCAAGAACTGACAACTCATTAGTCCTACTCCTTCGCTTCATAATCTCACCTGTTATTCGACCATATCTGAACTGAAGTGGCTTTATAGGTTTTGACCCACCTTTTCCCTTCTCCAGATGCACCTTGCTCGGCATTAATGGTGCCTCTTGATTTTCATTATCTTCTAGTTTTCGGTGAAATGTATCTTTATAAACAGAACTAAGAAAAGGCTTACTCAAATCCAAATCTCCATTATCCCCAATGTCTCCATTCAACCCGGCATAATTATCATCTTGACTCAACATAACCGCAATTTCCAAAAATTGAGGGAATTTAAATGCTATAAAAACTAAGTATAACATGCCTATACCCAACAACAAATGCGGCAATCTAAACCTCCTAACAGTACTGGCCTCACTTTTAATTCTCTTCATCTCGCAAAATCCAACAAAAAAACAACACAATATACTTTACAAGAACCAAAATTCTGTCAAATAATGCCTCCAGCAATACAAACTACACCAAAAACAAAGCAAAATCAAATGGATCCAATTCTTCGGAACAAAAACCAATTTCAGTACATCAATGCAGATCAATAAAACCTAGAGAATTGAGTTTAATCACGTAATGTAAACGAAAGCTCAAACCTTGAATTTAGTGATCAACCGAAATCGCCAAATGAGTAAAAGCCATTAAAATCTTCGGGCCACAACCCCGAATTAGTTACCATCTAGCAGGCATTCTTCCAAAACTTGATCACAAAACAAAACAAATCCCACCATAGAAACGAAGAATAGTTGAATTTGTGCTCAAACCGTAATAAGTTGAGCAAATCAAGAACCCAATGGCAGGTGGGTGAACATAACGGAGATGGAGACAAAAATCTGTCTAAAGCGCATATTTGTCAGCTAAGGCAACAAACAAGTGTTAGAAATTAGGGAAATTATTAAAAATAGGCAAAATTAAAGAGGTCAAAGCAAGATTGCCCAAAAAATTTAGGATTAAGCAAAAATACCCAGGTTTTGTGAAATGACGAAATTGCCCCCATATATAAAGTCAGCAAATTTTCACTGTACAAGCGATAGAAAATTCCAAAGCTTCCCACCTCCCACGGCAATCCCACGGCGAACGTCATTTCCGTCGATTTTCTTTTGTTCTGGCAACCGCAAATGGCAAATAAGATTAGTATATCTCCTATAATCTTTTTTGGATCAAGTTATTGTTGATATTATTGAGATTTGGTTGAGAATTTTGGGTTTGAAATTTTAGGGTTTACGATTTGAACAATGCTTAAAATATTTTGATTTTTGGTTGTTTTGGTTGAATTGATTGAGGGGTTTTATGTTATACAACGTCTAGCTTTGATATATATGAAAATCGGAGGTCGAAACGATCAAAATTTGGCCGAAAATGGTTGTCGAACGGATCGACAGTCTTGCCGTGGGAACAGCGTTTCCCACGGCAAACGATTTATCCCACGGCAGCTGCATTGACAATGGGTTTTGGGGGGGGGGGAGGGGGGGGGGGGGGGGGTAAACTGGCTTTTTTAAAACATTGGGGTGTCGGGGAAATGCTTAGCCCACGTCGGGCTTTTCTGAAATTTCACACATTGTCGTGGGAAAAGCAAAATTACAAAACTGCCCCCCTTTGTAAGCATAGCAAAATTTCATTTCTTCCTACGGCAACTTGCGTTTTCACTATGCATTTCCACGAAAATTCCAAAAGCTTTCCACCTCCCACGTCAATCCCATGACGAAGGTCATTTCCATCGATTTTCTTGCTTTTCGACAACCGTAAATGGCAAAGAAGGTTAGTATATCTCTCGTAATCTTGTTTGGGTCAAGTTATTGCTGATATTATTGAGATTTGATTGAGAATTTTGGGTTTGAAATTTTAGGGTTTACGGTTTGAACAATACTTAAAATGTTTCGATTTTTGGTTGTTTTGGTTGAATTGATTGAGGGGTTTTATATTATACAACGTCTAGCCTTGATGTATGTGAAAATCAGAGGTCGAAACGACCAAAATTTGGCCGAAAATGGCTGCCAAATGGATCGGCAGTCTTGCCGTGGGAACGACGTTTCCCACAGCAAGATGAATTTTCCCACGACAGCGTATTGGGCATGGTTAGTTAGGGGGTAAAGTGGGTTTTTTAAAATGTTGGGGAGCCGGATGAGATTCGTTACAACACAACGGTTTTTTTGGAAATTTGTCATATAACAGTGGACCTTTTCAATTAAAGAATTTTCATGAGGGGTTAAATTGAGAATTTTCTTATCTACGGTTTCTGATCGTGTAGTTTTCGAATTTTATATCCGTTTTTTCTGTTTTAGGTTTTTCTATATGTATTTTTCAAATTTTAAATTCGAGTTTTCGAATTTTGCTGCTTTTTGACACAACTTACGATGTAACGACGTAATTTCAACTTAATATTTCAATTTTTTCGTTTATAGGATATATCGATTCGTTTTTTTCAATTTTTCAAATGATTTTTCAAATAACGACATTCATAGGTATTTCAACTGATAGAGTTCGAATTTTAGTTCCGTTTTTTCGAATTTCACAATTTCAAGATACACAGATTTGTATTTTGAAGATTTTCGATCGATTTTTCTATTATTGTCACTTTAAGGTATTTCAACGTATAAAATTCGAATTTCAGTTCCGTTTTTCCGAATTTCACCATTTTAGGATATATCAATTCGTATTTTACGAGTTCCGAACGATTTTTTGATTATCGTCACTTTAAGGTATTTCAACGTATAGAATTCGAATTTCAACTTCGTTTTTCCGAATTTCACTATTTTAGGATATATCGATTCGTATTTTCATGATTTTCAAACGATTTTTCGAGTATCGTCACTTTAAGATATTTCAACGTATAGAATTCGAATTTCAGTTCCGTTTTTTTGAATTTCACCATTTTAGGATATATCAATTCGTATTTTCAAGATCTCCGAACGATTTTCTGATTATCGTCACTTTAAGGTATTTCAACGTAATGAATTCGAATTTCAATTCCGTTTTTTCGAATTTCACCATTTTAGGATATATCGATTCGTATTTTCATGATTTCTGAACGATTTTCTGAGTATCGTCACTTTAAGGTATTTCAACGTATAGAATTCAAATTTCAGTTTTGTTTTTTCGAATTTCACCATTTTAGGATATATCGATTCGTATTTGCAAGATTTCTGAACCATTTTTCGATTATCATCACTTTAAGGTTTTTCAACGTATAGAATTTGAATTTCAGTTCTGTTTTTTCAAATTTCACCATTTTAGGATATATCGATTCGTATTTTCAAGATTTTCGAACCATTTTTCGATTATCGTCACTTTAAGGTATTTCAGCGTATAAAATTCGAATTTTAGTTCCGTTTTTTCAAATTTCACCATTTTAGGATATATCGATTCGTATTTTCAAAATTTTCGAACAATTTTCTGATTATCGTCACTTTAAGGTATTTCAACCTATAAAATTTGAATTTTAGTTTCGTTTTTTCTATTTTCCGTCATTTCAGGATAACTTGATTCATATTTTTTTATTTTCGATCGATTTTTCGATTGTTAACATTCTACGAAAGTTGAAGAATCAAAACTCGAATTTCAGTTCTTATTTGTTAAGTTTTTTCATTTCCTTTTTTATTATTTGGTATTTTTCATCTTTTTATGTTTTTTTTACTAATACATTTGTTTACATATTTATTTTTATGAATGTCTAACAAATTTTACGTGATTGTTACAGGATATTTCTCACAAAAGAAGACGGGTTGACAGCGAGCTGCACATTCCCGATGAGTCCAGACACTTTCGGGTAGACGCGATATCTCGTGCACAGTGTACCACATTATCTCGAATTTCTTCTACATTGACCCCGCGTCAGCTGTGACTATTTGAAAGGACATGTTTCGGGTCCTTTCTTCGTTTACCCGAAACCAAATTTTACGGGATATTGGTTCATGCATTTCTACTACGACAGTTACATCCACCCTTTGCCAGAGACAAGTTTTGGTTTAGGATTAGCAGGGTTGATGTGAGGTTTAGCCCGTTTGAGTTTGCGTTGGTGACAGGGCTTTCGTTTAGCCGTCGGACTGATGTTTCTTCATATATTCCTCACTCCTCCGGACATAGGATCAGATCTACGTACTTTCGTGATTGTCCGAAGGTGTAGTATCATGACATCGAGCGTGTTTTCTTGTCGAGGCCATGGGGGGATGATGATATTGACGCTGTCAAGCTCGCCTTGTTGTATATTCTACACATGGTTTTGTTGGGGAATGATCGACAAAAGAAGGTGTCCACGGAGTACTTACAGTTAGTTGATCATTTGGACGGGTTTAATTCCTACCCTTGGGGCGTCGCTGTATGGCAGATGACATACGATTCTATGTCACAGGCGAGTGAGAGAGTCTGTTCCAGACAGATGCAGAAAATCTGTAAATACGACCTTTACGGATTTTCTTTCGCATTTCAGGTAAGTTTTATATTATTATTTATATATATTAATTGGCAAAAATATAAATTGATTTATTTACATTGTAAATGATTATATTACAGTATTGGATATATGAGACTTTAGAGACGTTACACGATTGGATTGACCTTGTCGATCTCTATGCGTCCCCACGGATGTTGAGGTGGCGTACGTGAGACGTCCCTGTTTGGACTCATATCGGTCGTATTTTCACTAGTGATCCAGTATGTACTAGTAAATTAATAAGTCGATTAATTCATTATATGTTACAATTATTTTGACTTATATATCTTCATCATTAGGAGGATGTCACATTCCCTCTTCGTCCATCAGTGATCGAGGAGGGTTTACCGTGGTATGCTGAGATTCGTGAGTACACCGGTTTACTCGATGCTGATTCCTCCTCATTTTCTTTGGTCCCGACCGCGACTGGAGACGGGGCTCCTCTATCCTTGGGACCTTCAGATGTACCCGTAGAGACTTCTGAGACACATGAGGAGCCTATTCAGCCTCTTGTTATGGAGCAGCCTATATGTTCCCCTGTTGTTCAGAGCCCACGGACGACAGACTATCATGGAGTGAAGGACCACCCTAGCATGGAGGAGCATCTTGGCGTGGAGGACCGCACTACCTATCATGCCATCGAGCAGTATCCCCTACTCGTATCACCTAGTATTTCTACATCAGATGCTACATTAGCGCACTGGGGTGCTACGATTTTATGTGAGATATCGAGTTTTCGCGACGATATCTCTTCTCAGATGACTCAATTACGTGACAATATCTATTCCCAGATGACTTGATTAGAGGATCGTATGACTCGTTTGGAGGACATCGTCACGCGTACATATCCAACCCCCATCATTGAAGTTGTAAAACTACTTCTAATTTATTACTTATATAAAATGTGTTCAGTGTTATTATTCTGACAACTATTATTACAATCGTACAAGAGAGGGACGACGTTATTGAGATGACCTCCTCCATTGATACCGCAATACCATCCCATCAGTCACATGAGGTACGTATATAATTTCAAATTTATATTTAATGCCCAATGTTGTTATTATATTACAATATCGTTATATATAAAATGTCACTGAATAGATTTAATATTACTATTATCTTAGGGTAGTCGACAGGATGGGGCACCGGTTGACCCTTCGGTGACTTCACCGATCTGATCTGAGGTATGTCACTTATCATTATAACTTAATTTTTAATATTATTTTGTTATCGATTAATTCATGGTACATATTTTTATAGGGTCTTCGTCATGAGGAGGGTTTACCGATCGGATCTCCTATCATTTTAGATCGTCCACTGGAGGTATGAAAATTATTGTTCATATGATATTTTATATTAAATATCATTAACCATTTTTTCCTTTTGATGCATATAGGGACTCGACATTGACATATCATCGATCGAGGGTTATCTCCGAACACTTTCCCCGGAAGTTCAGGTTATGGGGATTTAAGAAATATCATTGATCAATTTGTCTTTAATATTATATTTTTTTTAAATGATGTTTTGTCTCTTTTTCAGGATGAGCGACTCTGGTTACTTGCTGATATCCCGAGCTCAACTAAAAAGCTTGTGGATATTAGTTCACAGGAGGAGGACTTCCACGAGGATGTTTCTGAGACCGTTCACATTGAGGTTTGTCAATTATAATTACTAAATAAATATAATTGATAAATATATGTCACTAAGATGTTTTAATATATAATTATGCAGTCTGTCGACGGAGCACGCGCTGTTGACTTGACCGCTTCTCAGGATTCTCCAATTAAACCTCCTCCCGCATACCTAAAGAAGGTAACATAAATCGAATAATGTGTATGTTTTTGTTGAATGATATAATGAATTAATAGTTTTTTGTAACATGCAGTTGGTTCGTACAGCACGTGGTCGAATCGTCCGGAAGGGTCCACTGGTTCACACCCCGTATACAAATCCACTCAGAGGGAAGGTGAAATGGTAACTCAGGACGATTCCATCCTCTGTGCCAGACCGTGAGGAATCTTTCCTCACATGGTATACCAGAGCTATGGCTTCGGACACACATGATGTGTACTTCATAGGATCGAAGTAGAAGGACAGCTTCTAGAGGCTTGTTGTAGAGTCGCACGAGTGGTTGACTGACGATGTGAGTTGTCTATACTATATAATTTGGTAAATAGCTAGATATATTTATTAATAACTAACACGTGAACTTGTTTATACCATTTTAGCATGTGGATTCTTTTTTGGCTTTATTACGTCGGCAGCAGGACGATCACCAATCGACTATCTCACAGCGGTGGACGACTGCCCACACATTCTTTGGAGGCCATATTGAGATGGCCTGGAAGAGTTGACAGACCACACCGATTGGTGAGTTTGAGTTTTTAGGGCTTTTCACGAGGATGGTTGATGCAGCGTACACCCCGAGATTGTTGTACAAACCATGGGGGATGGTCGATTAGGTAGAGTTTATATATATTTATATTATATTCAATTGGTTAACGACAACGATAAGTAACTAAAATATCTCATTGTTTATAGGTTTTCATCCCTATAAACTTCGAGAACGCACATTAGGTCGCCGGAGTTATAGATTTTCGTGAGTGGTTGATTACGGTATATGATTCAGAGGTTTCATATTCAGGGAATATAAGGACTCTGGAGCAGCGCATGCTACCATACATGACCTTTATTCTCGCATTATTAGAGGTGACCAGTTTTTGGACAGCTTCTGGGAAGACTCCACGACGTGATCCCCTCACTTTGCATCGAGCATTGGATGTCCCCCAGCAGGGATTGGGCTTCGGTGACTGTGGCGTGTTTATGTTACGATTTTTTAAGTGTTTGGTGTTATCACGGAGCTACGTTTTTCCCCGAGAGTCGTTTACCGCTATGCGTCGACGGTTAGCGACGCAGTTGTATTTTCATTGTATCGAGTAGCTCACGGATGTATATTTATCGTTATTCTTATGTTTAGATGTATATATTTATTGTATGTTTATATGTGTACGATATACTTTATTTGTGGTTATATATGGCTATGTATCGTATTTGATTTCATTTTTTAAATAATATTGTCATAAAAAAATAATAAAAACGTATGATTACTCAAACATTTACACACTTGAAACAATTAGAGGAAATAAAGTAATACTGAAATAACTCATACGAAACACTAAATTTATTACATCAAATAACAATACAATTACACGTTTGAAATAATAATAAAAATACATCGGTTACATAAAACTGAAGTACAACAATGAAGAATCATATAACAAACAAAATTGAGTATAAGCATGTCAAGATCTCGTTCCTTTACCTTTTGTAGATGAACGCTGTGGGGCGGAGCTCGGGACCGATGCTGGGGATTTACATTGGGTTCGTGTATGCCCCAGTTCATGGCAACGACTGCAAATCCTCTGTGTAACAATTTCTCCTTGCGATGGACGTCGATTTCTGTTGGATAGACGACCTGGACGACGACTATCGAGGACGGGGGGCAATATAACTCTGTCTTCTGGTGAGTGTAACCAATCACATTGATTTCCAAGAGGATTGATCGGTTTCTGATATATTGCACGGTAAATGTCGGTGCAGAAGAATGGATGAACTCATCCGTGCACATTCATGAGTCTCATATGTCGTGCAACGACAATGACATGCTTGCACGGAATACGTGAAAGCTGAAACTTTCTACACGTGCAAGACTTGTCACCAAAGTCCACAATACCCATGAATCCACCAAATCCAACAACCTGATACTGAGTAGGTGTAATCAGTCGAACATCCAGACTTGCAGACTTTGATAGACGATTATTGATCTTATCTTCCGCCCAAGGGGTGAGAAAGTTATGACATTCATCTATAGTTTGAAAAAAAATATTAAGAACGCATTTGGTAATATGATTAACAAAGTGGAAAAAAGTACATGAGACAACTTTTAATTAATATCGATTTGATACTTACTTGCATGGGTTCTCCTCTCGTAAAACCATCGTTGCATGGTACCACGAATAAACTCCAAGAGCATGGTTATAGGTAAACCCCGTGCATGTCTGACAAGGGCATTAAATGAATCAGCAATATTTGTGGTCATGATGTTGTATCGATGTCCTGGAAAGTATGCTCTACTCCAATGCTCAAATCCGACATCCCGTAGATAAGCTCCAGCTTGGGGGTTCATTGAGTCAAGGGATTGCATCATCGAACCAAATTTAGGTTCTGTGTATGATTTTACGGCTTTCCAATATGCAGCCGCAACTTGTAAAATGGTAAAAAATATGAAAACTCAGTATAAGCAAAATGTATGAAAAGGATAAACTGTTATAAATTTAAATACTTATTTACACTATACCTTTGAGTCTCGTTTATACTTTGCCCGCATGTTACACAGAAGATGATGACAACAACATCCATGGTGGACATCTGGAAAGACTTCAGCCATTGCCGAGTAGATAGCATGATGTCGATCTGAGATTATTGCAAGCTCAGAGAGGTCAGGGATGCATTCTTTAATTCTCATAAGAAAACAACACCACGTGTCGTGATCTTCTTTTTTGCCGACACCGAAACCAATAGGATATATCTGATTATTACCATCAAGAGCGACCACAATAAATAAATGCCCCAGATATTGACCTTTAAGGAAAGCAGCGTTAATGCAAATAATAGGGCAAAGATATTCTCTGAATGCACGAACGGAACATCCTAACGCCATGAAAAAATTCGTAAACCGATAGTCATCATCTGTTTCAATAGCAGTAACGGTACCCGGATTAGTACGTTGTAGATTGTAGCAATAATCTGGTAAAAGCATAAATGATTCCTCCGGTGAACCCCTTAATGAATTGATAGCCTAATTTCTTGCCCGCTAAGCCTGTGAGTACGAAATATCAATTTTATATAGATCGACGATGTCCACAATTATTTCTTTAGGCCGATAAATTCGATCAATCATCACAAACTTTGATCTCATTAATTGACCTAAAGCTCGGGCCCCAGCTTGTCTGTGATGTGGCATGATTTGATCAATTAAACATGTGTGGGTAGGATTCATAGAGTTGATCCCCCACACATCACCGACAGTGGACTTGGTTGCATGTATATACCACTTACAATTTTCAGTCTTGCACTTAATTTCCCACCGTTTCTTGTCAAACTTTTTGACACCAAATTGAAATCCTTTAAGTAAGGCGAATTGCATCACGACGTCTTTTAATTGGACTTTATTATGAAAAATATCACCAATCTTGACACCATTCTCCTCTCGGATCGATCTGGAACCACTTGATGATGCTGATGGCTGTGGAGGAAAATCAGGAAGCCACCTAAATGGATCAGTGGGGACATTGTCAAAAAATGGCCCAGAATAATTTCCATCACCTAAAGTAGGATCTTCAAGTTGCAAACTATCCATACCCTCGGTAACTGATGCCATATACTCAGGCTCTACATCTTCTGAAGGAATGTCAGGCATATCATTTCCATCAAAGTCACCCCAATAGGGAACTATATCTTTTTCTCCATGAGCCCATGAGTTTGCAATATACAACAGGTCATTACTGAAATCAATCAACTTTTCCAAATCGTATTCTTTTTTGACCCAACTACTTTCTTTTTCATCTTCATCTTTTTCCTTCTGCCCTTCAATTGGGGTACATGTAACAAAAACAGGAATACATTCCTGAAAGTACTGGGACATATCAAGAAGACCTTGGACATCTTCATTATTTTGGATCTGGATGGGGCAATCGAGCTCAATTTTTCTTGGCTTCATTGATACTTGAATGTAGTTTTTCATTGGATCAATACTGCAAGACTCCGCCAAAAGCTCAATAAATCCCTCGAATGTTGTTCTATAAGGGATTTTAATCAATTGTTTGGCTCCTCCAACATATTTCATTGTGTTGTTGTGCCCTTGAATCCATTCTCCCTGGTAACGAACCGATACATAACCATCCATTTTAATTATCAATCCTGCAATGACAAGTTTTTGAAGATAATTATTCATTTATAATAAAAAAATCAATAATAACTATGTAAAACAGTCGTACAATTATTAATAATTTAAAAAAACTCCTCATGTTTTTCTAATATTTTATTTGTCCCCCTATAATTATTTAACAATTTATATAACACTTTCATATGTTATCTTATATCAAAATGCACTATCTGTTTGTAACATTCCATTTAAAACGTTTTTATAATATCTATACTTTGGAATAGATATTCAAATTCTATACTTTGAAATACTTTAAAATGTCAATAATAAAAAATTTCTTCAGAAATCTAAAAAATACTAGTGGATATATCCTAAAACGATAAAATTCAAAAAAAATTGAGCTGAAATTCGAATTCTAAAAGTTGAAATACCCTAGAATGGTAATAATTGAACAATTCTACGAAAATCTGAAAAATACGAGTTGATATATGCTAAAACGGCGAAATTCAAAAAAACAGAACTGAAATTTGAATCCTAAAAGTTGAAATACCATAGAATGACAACAATCGAAAAATTCTTCAGAAATCTGAAAAATACGAATTGATATATCCTAAAGCGATGAAATTCGAAATAACGAAACTAAAATTCGGAATCTAAAAGTTGAAATACCCTAGTATGGCAATAATCGAAAAATTCTTTAGAAATCTGGAAAATGTGCATTGATATATTCTAAAGCGGTGAAACTCGAAAAACCTATGATTTCAATTATAATGCGCTTACATTGTTTAATATGAAAATGCGCCCTAATTTTAATAACATTTCATTTAACCCCTCAATTATCTCTTTCTTTATTTAACACCCTTGTATGTTGTCTTATATCAAAGCAATACCTATCTATTTTTAACATGTTATATAAATCCTGTATATATTGTAAAATATCCAAAACCCCCCATATTTATCTAAAATATCCAAAACGCCCTCATATTTACCCTAAATTACATTTAACCCCCATACTTGTCAAACATTGCTTTAACCCCCATATTATGACATAAAAACTAGAGTTAACAAATAAAATTAAGTTTTAGGCTAAGATTGACATAAATACCTTTTTTTGATGAATAGTATTTTTTTGAGTTGAATTTAGAAATACGAACTTCTTTCGTCCGAACGAATCCCTACTAATTGATGTTGAAAAAAAAATGAAAGTGAGAGTGAGAGTTTGAGTGATATGAAAAGTGTGTGTAAATAAAATGAGTGAGGAAAGTTTATATAGATGAGGGGAAGGGTAATTTTGGCATTTTAGAAAAAGTAATGAAATAAATAAATAAATATGAAAATGCCTTTACAATGTAAAATATCTAAAACCCCCCATATTTATCCTAAATTACATTTAACCCCTCATACTTGTCAAATATTGCATTTAACCCTCATATTATGACATAAAAACTAGATTTAATAAATAAAATTAAGTTTTAGGCTAAGATTGACATAAATACCTTTTTTTATAAATAGTATTTTTTTGAGTCGAATTCAAAAATACGAACTTCTTTCGTCCGAACGAATCTCTACTAATTGATGTTGAAAAAAAAATGAAAGTGAGAGTGAAATGAGAAGGTGTGTAAATAAAATGAGTGAGGAGGGTTTATATAGATGAGGGGAAGGGTAATTTTGACATTTTAGAAAAAGTAATGAAATAAATAAATAAATATGAAAATGCCTTTATAATGTAAAATATCTAAAAACCCCCCATATTTATCCTAAATTATTTTAACCCCTCATACTTGTCAAACATTGCATTTAACCCTCATATTATGACATAAAAACTAGATTTAACAAATAAAATTAAGTTTTAGGCTAAGATTGGCATAAATACCTTTTTTTGATGAATAGTATTTTTTCGAGTTGAATTCAAAAATACGAACTTCTTTCGTCCGAACGAATCCCTACTAATTGATGTTGAAAAAAAAATGAAAGTGAGAGTGAGTGTTTGAGTGATATGAAAAGTGTGTAAATAAAATGAGTGAGGAGGGTTTATATAGATGAGAGGAAGGGTAATTTTGACATTTTAGAAAAAGTAATGAAATAAATAAATTAATATGAAAATGCCTTTACAATATAAAATATCCACAAATCCCCCATATTTATCTAAAATTACATTTAACCCCCATAGTGAGTGAAGAGAGTTATATAAATGAAGGGAAGGGTAATTTTGACATTTTAAAAAAAGTTTGAAATAAATAAATAAATATCAAAATGCCTTTATAATGTAAAATATCCAAAAACCCTCCATATTTATCTAAAATTAATTTAACCCCCATAGTGAGTGAGGAGAGTTATATAAATATGAGGGGAAGGGTAATTTTGGTATTTAAAAAAATTCATAGGCATTTTTTGTTTGGGAATAGTGATTTTGGGTATTTTGGCTTGGAAATAGTGATTTTGGGCATTTTTGCTTAATGGGAGGGCATTTTGGCCATTTTTTTAAATTTCCCTAGAAATTATAACGTGAAAATTGAAGGACTTGTGATAAAAGAACAAGAAAAAAAATTCTAGTGTGCATTAAGGGAGGGACTATTACCACGGAGTACCTCTATAGTTCTTGCGATCAATTTAGTCCCTATGTTATTCAAATTATTTAATTACCTCGCCTGCCGTTCGTTTTTTCCGTTAAAATTAACTTTTAAACAGTTTTGACTTATGAAATGACTAAATTACCCTAAAAATATTTTATTAAATAATAAAAACATCTAAAGTTTTTTCCAAAATAAATTAACAAAATATCAAAACTTCAATAAATTCACCTAAAACTAAGAAAATTGAAAACAATTAAAATATATATAAATTAGAAATTTTTACTTTTTCTAATTTTTACTATTTTATTTTTAAAATAAAAATTAAATGACCTAATAGAAATCTAAAATTTTTTTACGATCTATTAGTATTGCTTTTTAAATTTTAGATTTTATTTTAAAGAAAAATACTTATATTTAATGGTCAAAATTGATCGAAAATTTGTTTAACAAAGAAAAAGAAAATTAATTAAAATAATCTTATATAAGGGGGGGTAAATGATTATAACCAACACTCTAGAGTTTTTATGAATATGAACATTAGAATAGGATGGACAAATTTGCCCCAATATATTGAGAAGAGTACTAATCGAAGGTAGGGAATTTCCAACAAAAAATACTATTTTTCAAATTAAACCTTGCTTAAACTGAGTTTAAAAGTTAGTATAAAGTGTTTACTGAATTTATTTTAAAAATTTTAATGATTGTTATCATGTTTATGGTTTTAACTTTGTGTTTATTGTTTTGGGTATAAGTTTAAGAATTTAAAAATACTCCCTTTTCAAAGTCTCAAACAAAACTGCCTCAAAATTTTTTTTAAAATATCAAACCTATTTTTCACCACTTCTATATAAACTTTTATTTTTACATATTTCTCACATCATTCAAACACTAACTCTCACTTTCATTTTTATTCAATATTTAATATTGTGGGTTCGTTCGAATGAAAAAATTTGTATTTTTGAATTCGAATCGAAACAAATCAATTTGTGAGAAAAATGTATTTATACGAATTTTAACTCAAAACTTAATTTTATTTGTTAAATAAAATTCGTATATTATATAAAGAGACATTTGGATATCTGATAATATATTAAGAGGTTGAATAAAATGTTAGAAAAATATGAGGTATTTTGATATTAAACGATGTATGAAGGTTTTAAATGAAATGTTAGGAAAATATAGGGACATTTTGATATAAGACAACATATAAGGGTGTTAAATAAAATCTTAGATAAATATAGGGGTTAAAGAATATTACAAAAATATGGGGGAATTTTGATATCAAACGATGTATGAAGGTTTTAAATGAAATGTTAGAAAATTATAGAGGCATTTCAATACAAGATAACATATGGGGGTGTTAAATAAAATTTTAGATAAATATAGGGGTTAAATAAAATATTAAAAAATATGGGGGTATTTTGATATTAAATAGTGTATAAAGGTTTTAAATGAAATATTAAAAAAATATAGGGGTATTTTGATTTAAGACAACATATGAGAGTGTTAAATAAAATTTTAGATAAATATAGGGGGTTAAAAAATGTTAAAAAATTTATGGGGCATTTTGATATTAAACATGTAAGAAAGTTTTAAATGAAATATTAGGAATATATAAAAACATTTTGATAAAATATAAGGACATTCGATACAATACAATATTTAAGGGTGTTAAATAAATGTTAGATAAATATAGATGCTATTTGAAATTAGACAAAATATGAGGGTGTTAAATAAAATCCACAGACAAAGAGAGGGCATTTTGATATTATAAGAATATCAAATTCATATATATTATGAAAATATAAGATGCATTTTGATATTGTATAATATATTAGGGAGTAAAATGAAATATTAAAAAAATATAAAGGTAATTTGAATATTAACCAATATATGGAATTACCATTTTGGTTTCAGTAATATATGGGGGTGTTTAATAAAATGTTAAAAAATTAGAGGTGGCATATTGATATTGGTAATTGGTTATCATGGATCTTTTATAATAAATATTTAATTTTTTACCAAAATTTTCCATTGTAAGATTGATAAATTATTCGTTTCCAAAGAGAATTGATCCAATGTGATGAAAATATAATGAAGTATGTTGGAGGTTCTAAAAAATTGGTTAAAATTTTCTCTGAAACAAAACTTGAGGAATTTGTCCAACTTTTGAGAGAACAGTGTGGTAACGATCCGATTCAAAACTATATTTAACTGTGCATAAAACCAAAAAGAATTGAGCTCAACTATCTTGTAAAGATCGAAAATGATGAAGAAGTAGAAGCCTTATTGACATGTCTCAATACTTCAAAAAATATATTTTGGTTTTTGTTACATGCATCGCAATCAAAGGACAAGAAGAAGATGTCTAATGTTGTATTCTGGTTTTTGTTATATTCCGACCAGCCGACCAACTACCCAGCCAGCTATTCTGCTAACCTCCTGTCAGAAAATTAAATTATTTCCCCCACAAATCCACCAAATCATTCATGTCAAACATTTTTCCAACTCACATACATCATTTCTACCAAGCAAAATATTATTTCACTCTAATAAAATCAAATCTAAAAAGCCTCAAATCAACCTAACAAAATAAGCAAATCTTGAAAATTTTAAACCAATATTCACATCATTTGACATTTTTTAGGTGTTTAAACTTGAGATAAGATGAAAATCAATAAAGATGATGAAAACCTGCAGATGAACTTGTCCAAAGCGATGAAAATGTGGTTGTTGGTGACCGGATGACATCAGTAACGACGACTTGACTATTTGACGGTGGTGGGAGTTTTCTCTTTAGCTAGGTGAGTTTTATGGGTTAGTTGGGTGGGTGAGTGATTTTACCTTGACTGAGTGAATGATATTGTTTTATAGGTTGGTTGAGTGGGTGAGATTTATGGGTTGTTTGAGTGATTTTTATGGTTTGACTGGGTGAGTTTATGCTTTAGTTAGGTGAGTAGAAATACTAAGAATATTTTAGAGATTTTATACTTTGAGTTATATATGCATAATAAAAAGGGAAATTGAAAATTTTACCCTTATTTTAATCCGTGTATACAAAAATGTCACACATTCTAAAGCTTAAACAAATATACCACAACAGTAATCAACTTTCCCAAAATACCCCTCTTTAATTTTTCATATAGAGATTCTCTCTCTTCTTCTCTACAACTTTTTTCTCTCTTCTTCCTCTTCTTTCAAAGTGATAAAGGAATCATGCAAAGAGATTTTCTCTCTTCTTCCTCATCTTAAAAAACAAGAGAAGGAAGGAAAAAACTGAATTCTTCATATTAAGAATTCTTCAAAGTGAGGATATAAAAAAAAAAAAGCAACATACAAAAACTTAATCACATCTACTTTATACCCTAGAAGAAATGACAATCAAAGAAGATCATTTAGTAGTATTGGCATTTAAGGATTTAATTTTTTTAAAAAAAAAATCTTGGCATTTAAATAAAAAAAAAAAAACCCGTTGGCGTGAAAGCTGCTGGGTAATAAGCCAACCCTTATTTTAACCATAATATATATGTTATATATAATATATTATAATATATTATATAATTATAATTATATCATATATTATAATACTATATTATAATTATAATTAAATGGTGGACGCCAACCATATTTTTACTATTATTAATAATTTTTTGAACACAAAATATATTATATTATATCAACATGGAGTTCAATATTTTCATAATTTAGACATGAAATTCAATTATTACGATCAACTTCCAAATCATCATTGGCTTGAGATTTGTACGATCTAAAATAGGGCATCTTAATAATCAAACGCTCTCCATATTTATAAGGATTCGATCTCTACCAATCAGATTGAGAAAAAATATTTTCTCTATCTCTAATAATATTAGGAGTAACTTTATCTAAGATAAAGTTATTATAATGTTTGCAATAGTCTATATGTCTCGCACTTTGTTGATTTGGGAAAATAGAGAGAGATGTTGACTTTCTTATATTCATTACAATTCTGTGTTCTTCAGCGAGCTGTAATTCATCCACACATTACCAATAATTCTTGAATTTATTATCTCGGACAAGATCAGAAACTATTAAAGTCTAATAATCTGGTAATGACCTTAGTAATCCAGATATCCTCTTATTTTCAGTTAATTTTATGCCCTTGTCTTTTAAAACATAATGTCTCTCATGCATGACACCAAGATGAGTGAAAAGGTTATGCACTGGATTCATCTTATAGTTTAGATAGTAGTCCTTAGTAAACATGTTCCCCTTATATATGACCACCAAATGGAGAACAATAATTAATACATGCATAACAATATAAATATTTACTTTAATCAAAAAATATATTTTTATTTAAATATAAATAAATTAAGCCAAAATAAAAAATGTATTTTTAAAATATAAATAATTTATTTATTAAGCCAAAATTCAATAATAAGGGGTCGCCAACCCCTTATTTTTTCCAAATCTTTCCAGCCAAAATCAATTTTCTAACAGTTTTTTCTATTTTAAAATTTAGCCAAATGGCTAATCAATAATATTATGAAAATTGCAATATTTTACAATATGTTGATTTACTTAATTGAATTCCAATAGAATTAATTGAAGTGATTTAGAATGAATCCAAATTGATATAATTTTGGTACAATACAATACACATACATTTATGTTAAGGTTTTTATAGAAAAACCTTACCTGTTGTCCTAGCCATTATTTCGTCTCTACAAATCCAACAAGTTTCGTCTGCCGATTGCTCAATGAAATTTTTTCTTGTGCAAAGAATAGATCTCTCTTTCTTTTGTGGTATGTTTAAGATATATATATATATATATATATATATATATATATATATATATATATATTATAATATAATATCAAGACATGTTTCATGTGAATACTATTGCTAAAATGCATCCCTGCAAGTCAATTTATTCTTTGCAAGATTCTTCTGCAATATTCCTCTGCAATATTCCCTCATGCTTCTGCAATAAAATTTAGCAAGGATTTAGAGTGGGCTCACCTTTGTATAAACTAAAAGAAAATTGGTATAAAAAAAGGGTTGGCTTGTTAGCATTAATTTAGGGTGGGCCCACCCTTGTATAAACTAAAACACTTGGTGTAGGAAAGGGTTGACGCTGACGTCAACCCTTGGTGTTAACGCCAAGGGTTGGCATCAACGCCAACTCTTTTTTTATTTTATATTGAGGTCGCCAGCCCCTTTTCCCACCCTTTAATTATTCTTCTAAATCTTTACTGTTATGTAGAGTTTTTTAAAAAAGTTTTTCCAGATGAAATAATGAATCCTAACATAAAGTTGAATTATTGGCATGAATAGTACATAATTTTATTAAGGAATGCATGAATGTGGAGTATCCTAAAGAATATACATGAATAGTGCATTTACTTTAATAATTCACTGGCTACCATGTCCCAATAATTCATTGGAACGTTTTGCTTGATTGGAAATATATATGTGCAAGTGTTTTCATTTTTTTCCCACTAAAGTTTTTAGTTGTTTGCTTCCATATTTCCCACAAAAGTGTTTAGTTGCTTGCTTCGAGTTATTTTCTCGTTCAGAAGAAAATCCAACAAATAGCCTCATCAAACATCGATACTATCAATGTAATGGCAGGAAGACAGGTTAGGTTTCATTATATCAAATTTAATAATATATATTTTCAAAGGTTTTTTTTTTTTGGATTGGATTAATATGATCAAAGATTTTTGTGGGTTAGTTTATGTAGTTTAGCATAATTTAACAATTTTGTCCTTTTTCATTTTTCATTGACAACAATTTTTATGGGTTTGATGCATTTTGTTAGTTATTTATTAATCGTTTTTTTTTTCTCCTTTTTGAGTGGAATTTTATGAATTTCGATTTCGTTTCGCTGCAGAAGGAAACAATTTTATAATTTTGTCTATGCTTGAGGAAAATGAAGTCAAGTTGATTGGAAGGGTTCGAATGTTACATTTAGTTAGCTTTTATTTTTCTTTCAGAATTCAATTATTCTTTCTCTCTGTATTGAGGATGTAAATTATTTCTTGATTGACTTTAGTTGTATGAAATTTAAGTTCGTTCAACATGCATTTTCTAAGGATACATATATTTAATTATGACTAATTTAGTTCAGCGTGAAATTTATAGTTTTTTTAAAATGTAGAAGAAAGATATAAAAAATTAAATTGATAACAAAATTGATAAATTTGTTGTTTTACAGGAAATTAACTAAAATAACCTTCCACCTTTTTCCTGTGTAAAACATTTTAGCCCATTTTTTAATTATTATTATTTTTTTGGTTATATCTTTCTATCTATATAGTTTGTGCATGACTAATTATTGTAGTGATGTGAAGAAGAAATTGTGTTATGTTAAAGCGGTACAAATTCTAATACATGAATCTCGTGAGTTATTGTTTTTGGAATTTTTAAGACATGTTTGTACAGTTTACGTTGTTTTGCATACATGCTATGTTTAATTTACTAATAATAATCCAATTTTTTTCATTAATGTAATTTAAGGAATTAATATATATTTTCAGGCATTTGCAATCAACCATCAAGAGGGGGTGTACAGATTCCACGATGCATACAGATTTCATGTGCACATGTCGCTTCGGACAAAAATGGACACTGTGACTATAATTAGGAATAAACTAACGTTTACTCAAAGAGCCATTTTTCGGATAACTTGTTTTGGACATTTACTAGATTTGGCGGAGCCATGGTTCAGTGTCGTTTTTATTCAAGCAATGTTATTACGTATGATCAACCGCGGGAACCCAGACAAGGAAATGTGGTTCAGAATAAATGGTGTTGAATTCCGATTCAGCACTGTTGAGTTTGCACTCGTGACTGGTTTGATTTTTAGGGAGGACATGGACGTGTCCAATTACGTTGATTGCACGGATACGCCTCGATTGAGAGAGAAATACTTCCCGAACATTCACAGGTTGTTGTCTCATGGGGAGATCGAGCAAGCATTTGACAATGAAGTTTGGAGAGATAATGATGACGACGCAGTGAAGTTTGCGGTATTGTACTACACATTTATAGGATTATTAGGGGTGGACAATAGAACCAAAGCACCTGATCATTTCTTGCATTTAGCAAACAATTTAAATGCATTTGGACGATACTCATGAGGAACACTAACATGGAATAAAACAGTTGACTTGATACGAAAAGGTATACATAACAAATATCAATATTGTGTTGAACATTACCCGTTGTACACAAGTCCGCTCCCACTTCTCAGTTATAGTATTTTGGGATA
The DNA here is from genome assembly GCF_011075055.1 of Mangifera indica. Classification (NCBI taxonomy): domain Eukaryota; kingdom Viridiplantae; phylum Streptophyta; class Magnoliopsida; order Sapindales; family Anacardiaceae; genus Mangifera; species Mangifera indica. The sequence goes on along the minus strand of NW_025401095.1, from coordinate 927,549 downwards.
CCCGATTGCTTTTCAAGTAAGTATTATATAATAGATAAAGTTTATATTCATATTGAGTATTGTAAATACTAACCATAAATGTTGTACATTGTGTAGTATTGGATTTATGAGACGATTCAGAATTTATCGTCTTATATCTGTTTGGAATTAAATGATCGAATCTCCAGTATGTTGCTCATTTATATTTTATTATTCCGTTTTGTATTTCAATAATTTTTATAAATTTCTTTCATGTTCTAGGAGGAGATTACAACTGCATTACATCCGACTAAGATTGAGCGTTACTCTGAGTGGTATATTCGAGCTTTGGAGTTTATGGGAGAACACGCACCATCTATGCATTCAGACGATGATGATGCCATCTAGTCGAACTGTCCTGTTGCTTTTCAGATAGCCCTCAGAGGGTCTTCATCGTCTTCCACTACTTCTGTACGAATTTCTTTATCACGAGGTGCCAGACCCGTGGTTCCTAAGACGTCTCGTATTGGACATACATCCCCTCTATAGGTGTCATCCTCCCGCACAGGATACCCCCGCGAGTCACACAGGGACACACCTAATGTACCTGTTTCCCCACCATGGAGGTCTATTTCCCGCGCCTCCCATCCTCGAAAGCATCAGATAAACGAGCCTGTAAGACACTCGGTCCATGGGACGTTATACAGTGGTGTTTCATACGACCGTCTTCAACAAATATTAATGGAACATGAAAGAGGCATCAACTCTCAGATGCAGCAGCAATTGGACTAGCACGATACAATGATGCGCGCGGAGTGGGAGCGACAGTCATCAGCGTTTCGTGAGGAGATGAAATCCTATTAGCAACAACAAACATCGACGTTTCAGGGGAGATGTAGGACCAATGACAACAATAACAATCGACATTTCGGGGGGAGTTATATGACCTATGGCAACAACAAACATCGATGTTTCGGGGGGAGTTACAAGACCAATGGCAACAACAAACATTGATGCTTTGGGGGGAGATATAGGAAAAAATGACATCATTAAATAATCGAATTACAGGACTTGAAGATTCTTATGTTAAGGCATCAGAATCAGTACAGGTTATTATCCGTCATACTTAATTTTTATTTTCAATTAGTTGTATTACTTAATTTTTATTTTCAATTGCTTAATTATAAAATAGTGATAAAAATAAATTTGTTAACTTTTTCCAGTTAGACAAATCATCAGACGATGATGTCCAATAACAAGTGCAGGACCAACCAACAGCTGTTTAGAAGCTAACGACAACTAAAAAAGTGTCAGCTTTCGGACGTGTAATGCGAAAAAGGAAACAGTTGGTAAATCCATTCACAGATCCAAATAAGGGAAAAAAGAACAAACAGCTCATAACTAAGGGTTGTCATCTAGACCTGTGATTGGTTGAGTCCTATTCAGAGTTCACATTATGGTACTGTCAAGCGTCAAATAAAGAGACTCGACGTGTCTTCCTCGGGGGACCATCCGAAAAGACCGCCTATATGCCCAAACCATGGTGAACCCAAATTGTAACACTAGGGCAATGATTGGAAAACATGGTATGTACCCTTCCTTTGTATTTGTTCATATTAGTTATCATGTTCAACTTATGATGTGATTTATCTATGTACACAACATATCAAAGCTTTTATGGGTATACTCCGTAAATCTTATCTAGATGGTAACTAGACGACTGTTTCGACCCAGTTTGTTAGACTTTTCCCACAGTGTTACAGTGAGTTTAAATAGTTGGGTGCAAATATGGAGTGGCCCATGTTTTTCCTAGATCAAATCAATGGCATCTCACGCCTTCGAACAACTGAATTCTTTCTGCCATAAAGTAATGTTGACAAGGTGGTGTGCAACTATAAGTTGTTTACGATAAAATTGATTATTGGTACTTATTTCTCTTCATTGGTCGACAGGTATTCATTCCACTCAGCTTCGGCAACCAACATTGGGTGTGTGGTGTATTGGATATCAATGATTGGAAGTTGTATATATACGACTCTACCCAATATACTAATAGCTTAGAGAAAGTGAAGAAGTTATTGATGTTATTTAGGACACTGATACACCTAATGAAGGCGAGTAAATTCTATACATCAAAGGGAATTCAACCACCAGATACTCCACCGACATTACAATACAGGTGTGTTCGTGATGTGCCAAAACAAGATGTTGGAAGCAGAGACTGTGATATTTTTTTACTCATGTTTATGGAATACCTTGCCCAAGATCAGCAATTTAATTTCACATCGACACATTTTAGGAGTTTAAGAAAGCGCGTGGCTATAACCATATTCCAAGAAAGGGCCCTCAGTAAGTATTTAGTGTTTATGAGTTTATTTATATGTCAGCAAGTTTTACTAAATTGGTTGTATTTATTAAATTCAATTGGATTGTGAAAATGCAGGCTTCGAGGATTTCGATTAAGGCATGGATGGACGGGCATGCATATGAATTGGATGTTATTTTATTATTGTTTGGAAAAGTGTATTTTATTATTATTTGAATGATGTCATTTTATTATTGTTTAGATGATGTATTTTATTATTGTATGAATGATGTCATTTTATTATTGTTTGTATGGTGTATTTTATTATTGTTCTATTGAAACACGGTATGGGAGAAAAATCAAATATATATATATATATAATTGATAGGCTAACAAATATATGTTAAGGTAATTTCATTCAACTATTTTGATTCATTGTCATCGCATACATGTGAGAGTTTGAACAAAAAAAATAATAATAAAATGCAATACATTAAAATTTGTACAAAACCTAATAGATAAATTACATAAAATTAAACATGCAATACATTAAAATTCATTGCCATTGCGTACATGTACAAAACCTAATAGAAGATTCAACATGATAACCTATTCGGCCGTATGGGTTACACCATGAGTACGACGACCTCGGGTTCGTGTGTTACTAGGTGTGCGGGACGAGCTAACCACAGACACTGGAGCTGGACTCTGACATTTCAAACGAGTATGACTAGGTTGATGACATCGACTGCAGTATTGTTATCGAACTTTCTCTCTTTGTGAAGGTTTTCTTGCATGATTGGAAGGGCGACCGGACCTTCGTTGCTCCATCACTAGAGGATAAATCGCAGACATATTTGATGGTGCCCAAGTTGATTGATCCCTTAGTGGATTAATATCTTCTTCATACACCCTACGTAAATATTCAGTAGAGTAGTATGTACTGACCCAGCCTACACAGTCTGATAGGTTATTATACCTTGCTATGGCTGTAACGTGTGCACACAGAATCTGGGAATGTTGAAATTTTCCACAATCACACATTCGATATAGAAGATTCATGATGAACACTTGTTGTCTATTGTTGCATGTTGATTGGTTTAACAACCATGTTGGCAGATTTGAACACATGTCGAGCAAGCTTGTCCTCAGCCCATGGTGTTAACGAGTGAGATCTCTCACCTACAAAAAAACAACTAAAATAAATGCGATGAAAAAACAGAAACATCAGAATAAATTTTAGTCATACGAACCAACCATGTTTCGCCTATTGAAAAACCGATGTTGCATTGTGCTTCGAAGAAACTCTACTAATATGGTGATAGGCAAAACGCAAGTAGTCCGTGTCAAAGCATTGAAGGACTCAACAATATTTGTCGTCATAATATTATACCGCCATCCTCCAAAGTGGGCACACGCCCATCTTTCATACCCAATGTCGGTCAAATAGGCTGTTGCAGTGGGATTTACTTTAGCAATTCTACTCATAGCAGCTTGAAAGTCCGTGAGACGATATGCCTTGACAACTTTCCAAAATAGTCCTTTAATATGTTTAGTTTTTTTTTGAACTGTGAACACATGTTACCCTTTATGTGGTAATTAGAAAACCCATGACGAGCATGAGGCATTACGCTCGCGACTAACATAATTATTGAATGATGACGATCAGAAATAATGGCCAAATCCGGCAAATCACCAATGCACATGCTAAGGTATGTCAAAAAAGGCGTCCATGTATCTATTCCCTCTTTGTGCCCAATACCGAATGCGAGTGGGCAAATCTGATTATTACCGTCCTTCGCAATAACAATGAAAAAAGACCCAATATACTTTCCTTTTAAGTGTGAACATCGATGCATATCACAAGGCGACAAAATTGTTGGAACCCTCTTATAGAACACCCCATACACATGAAAAAAAACTTAAACCTATTTTTTGGATCGATATCAATACGTATCATAGTTCCTGAGTTCTTAAGCTCCAAATTATGACAGTACTCGCATAATATATCGAAAGACTCTTCCAGAGATCCTCGTAGTGCATTTATTGCATATGTTTTGGCACGTCATGCTTGCGTGTAGGATATGTCAATTCGGTACCTATCTGCCATGTCTGAAATAATTTCCTTTGGTCGATAAATACGATCAATCACAAACATTGACTGAAGTATGTTACCTAACGATTTTGCACCAGCTTGTCTGTGATGTGGCAATATTTGATCCCACGGACAAGTGTGGGTCTCATCCATACGTTATAAGACCCAATAGTCTCCGTCTTGCTTTCTCGTTGCTTGTGTCTGCCATTTACATTGTGGATGTACACACTTAAGCTCATACCTTATGTTATCAGAGTGACCAACCTTCCATTGAATTCCTATCTCTAAGGCATACGTTCGAAATAATGCTCTCAATTCTGCCTTGGAGTTATAAAAACTCATTACTTGTAAATGGTTATCCCTTTTTGTTGCCCGGTTAGTAATACCTGTATTATCAACATCAACAGTAGACTCAGGAACCCATTGAAATGGATTTGGATTATGGATGTAACTTGGATATACTCTAATAGTCATAAAGCCATGACGTCTTGTGCTACATTCAGCCCGATCATAACAAGCATGACTTTGACTTCTGCCAACGTCTTGGCTTGGAACACCGTATATGTCATCATCAAACCCCGAGAATTCTTCGTCATCATCATCATCATCATCATCATCATCATCATCATCATCATCCTCATCCTCCTCCTCATTACCTTCTACTTCATAATCCTCATCTATGTTGTCATCATTATCATCATCAACACCATAATTCCCACCAAACTCTTGAAAATTTTGTGGATGTGCCCACTCATTTGTCGGATGATTTTTCCTTTCTTCCTCATGAACATCTTCGCCTTGTTGATTGTCCCTTCCGTCAATTTGACTCTCAGTAACAAAAAGTTTTGTGTATCCTTGTGAACTTCTTGCTACAACCATCAAAAACTCTACATCATCATCGTCTACAATCTCTATTGGACCCATATCACCTAGTGTAAATACGTGCACATTTGCTGACTTCGATCGAGTCTTAGACGATAGCTGATTCTTGCAATGAATCCTTCAAAATCAACATTTGTGTCAATACAAAGCCCTTTCTCATTCCCTCTAACATATCTTGCGACATTATCATTACCTTCAACCCATTGGTCTCCATAGCGAATCTTAAATGCAGCTTTTTCTATCCTGACTAAAAATAAACCTAAAAAACATAAAAACTCCAAATTACACTACTTTACCATTTTTTCAAATTAAGCCCCAAATGCAATACCAATGCAATCAAGCTTTATATATACGTATTTACAACACATTAAACTATCATATCATCAGCTGATCAGCAAAAATTTATCAAGGCAAGACAATAAAAAACATGAAAAAAATGACAGTGGCAATATCATAATTTTTTATGTAACTCTTTGTCAAGACAAGGAAAACAATACACACAGAAGCTCCAAATTGGAATAAACAAGCATAAAAAAATAAAAAATTTGAGTGCAATGGAAGACAACAGAAAAAAATAAATAAACTCACTAGGGCCGGGGGGCTTGGGGTTAACGCCAACATGTTCATCATATGGAATTTTTTTTTGGTTGTATTTTGGTATTTTATAACCATCACAACAACATTAAACAATAATAACAACTTTAAACAATAGAAACAACATGAAATAATAGCATTAAATAATCTAACAACATGAAATCACAATAAAGTTAAATTTTACATAAAGTTATTATGAACATGAATATACCATACTTATTTCATTTTCAATTATTTATAAAGAAAACACATAACATACAGGGTTAAGTCAACACTCACCTGAACGTGGATGATTTTGCTATGAAGTCTTTGTAGTAGATGTTAATTCTCTTAATAAATTTAGCAATTTTCGTCTCTCTCTCCCTTATGTCTAAATTGAATCTTTTATAATGGATTTTTCATGGGTTTTATTGTACAATCACATGTCTTCTTCCTTCCATTAATACCAATATTTTATTGTCATGCTGCTAGGATTCCTTCCTCAGTTAAGGAAGAAGAGAGAACAAGTTACAGAGAAAAACAGATATTCTCTGCATTGGTCATTTCAAGAGGGGTATTTTGGGAAAGTAGATTATTGTTGGCGTCAACCATTTAATTATAATTATACTATAATATAATTATAATTATATTATAATATTATACTTAAAAATATAATATAATTATATTAATATTAATATTATATTATAATTATAAAATATATATTATATAATTATAATTATATAATAAGGGTTGGCTTGGCGTTAATTATATTATAATATTATAATTATATAATAATATTAAAATATATTATATATTATATTAATATTATAATATTATTATATTATTATATTATATACATATAAGGGTTGATGCCAACCCTCATTACCCAGTTCACGCCCCATCCCTTTTTTACTTTTTTTTTTCTTCAATTAAATGTCAATGTTTTTTTTTTTTCAATTAAACTCTTAAATGCTAGTTTTTTATTTTTTTTCAGTTAAATCCTATTAAATGATTTTCTTCGATCATCATTTCTTCCAGGGTATAAAGTGGGTGTGGTTGAGTTTTTGTGGGTTGCTCTTTTTTTTTTTTATATCCTCACTTTGAAGAATTTTTAATCTGAAGAATTCAGTTTTTTCTTTCCTTCTTTTGTTTTTGAAGATGAGGAAGAAGAGAGAGGTTCTCTCTGCATGATTCCTTTATCACTTTGAAAGAAGAGGAAGAAGAGAGAAAAAAGTTACAGAGAAGAAAAGAGAGAATTTCTGCATGAAAGATTAAAGAGAGGTATTTTAAAAAAGTTGATTACTGTTGTAGTATATTTGTTTAAGTTTTAGAATGAGTGATATTTTTGTATACACGGATTAAAATAAAGGTAAAAATTTTAATTTTCCTAATAAAAATAAGGACTTTATATATATAAAAGACAAACAAAAAGTGATTATTTTAATTAATATTCCCAGTATTCCCATGATGAACATGGAGCTCTTTATTGATTTTTATACTCTCTCCGAGAACAACTTCATCTTCTAGATTATCATCAACATTTCTCGAATCAGGACTATATGAAGGAGGTAGCGGTGGGGAAGGAGACCATAAAGGCGATGGCGAGGCTTGCCATGTCTGGCCATAAGGGGGATTTTCAATCTCTAATGACTCTAATTCAGTGAATTGCCTTAGCGTTACTCCCTTATTTTTTAATGACCTCAAATAAGCTAAGTGAGAATCAGCAAATTCTCCTCTTCGCCCTAGCAACTGCTTCATTAGTTTCTTTCTCTGCCTGCATAATTGCACTCTCTCTTCCTTCTCAATGCTTGATGCAGCACAACCCATCTCACACCAAAGCCCATCCACTTTAAACCTCAACTATAACACAATATAAGCCAAGGTGCAGGATCAATTTTCAGAACTTCTACACCAAAACAGTCAAATATAAAAGAACAAACTCTTTAACATTCATACACCAAAACAAAGACCAACTTCTAAGAATGCACACTAATAAACTCAGCTTAAATGATCATGGTTTTTACTCAAGACAACAAACTGACTACACATTTCCTCATAAAAGATGTACAACTTTTAAACTTAATTCATTCACTTCCTTCACATTTCAAAGATCGTAATTAGACAAAAATTCTTTCGCTAAAGCACACTAGAAACAAGTAAAAACACTAAACTTGAAGTAAACTAAATTATGCATATACCCTCAAAGCTGAAGACAGACATCAGCTAGCTTGCTTTCCTACGTGCTTCTTAATAAAATTTCCCAAGCTTACTCAACAAAAGCGCTCATTTTTACCCAGAGATCAAAGCCCTATGTCTAGAAACCATATTTTCATAATTTACAAGTCACGCATCTCGGAAATTAAGGTGAAGGGAGTAGTCTAAAAAGAAGACAAAAATGAAACCACCTCCAAAACCTTGGCATCACACAATAAGACAACGAAAGAAAGATAAAAATTTGAATATCATAAAAAGGGTTTTGAGAAGAAAAAAAGACAGTGGTACTGAGACAGAAACTGGGAAAGTAAATGAGGCTTGAAAACTTGGTTAAGTCGAGGAGAGTTTCAAAACATTAACAGAGAAAGAAAGAATCTTCTGCAACAGAGAAAGCAAAGTGTAATCACATTAGCATTAGTGTAGTATGATTTCATTTGATTTGAAGAGTGCTCTACTTCTATGTAATGTATAATCCATAAAGTTGATTAATGCTTCACATGGAGGAAAAGGATCAGAGTCAGAGCTCAAGAACAAGGAGATGGAGTTCTATAAGAGAAGTACAACACATAATTAGAGTAGTAATGTTCACAAATAATGTATATAATTTTATACATAAATAATAACATGTTATCGTATGATCAATTAATTTTAAATTAGAGATAAAATAATATTTAATAACATAATATGTTATTATTTGTGAATATTGTTTATACATGCTGTTTTATTTAAATAATTATCCTGATAATATATAATATAATATAATTCATAATATTGTTAATTATATAATATAATTATAAACAACAACTTTACAAGCTAACACTTAATATGTCTTAAATCTTATAAAGTTAGGTTTTAAATTTTAATGCTTGTGTAACCACTTGCTTTGCATTCTTCAAATTATAAAATTAAATTTCATCCTGGTATGCATTCCAAAAGGTGAAACATAGTTTCAGTCTTTAACATCAGCAATAATTTATATATATATATAAACATGTATTTTGTTTTTGTTTAATTTTTTTATACAATGTCAAAGAGGAGAATGATAATAAGAGGGAATTTGGCCTGAAAACAACTGTCAACATTTGTAAGTTATAATTTCCCATAAAAAAAATTAATTCTGTAGGATAAAAAAAAAAAAAGGCTAACATTATAAAGACAAATTTAAAAAACATTATAATGATAAAATATTAATTTCATCATTTGAAAAAAAACATAAAAAGTGACTTTTTTATAGATCACATTTTACAAAACTTGCAATTCAAGTTTAAAAATTTTAGATGTCACAACCATCACCCATTCAAAGTAAAACCCACCCGAAACTATCAGTTACTTAATCCCAAACCCACTAAAACCGCCACCCACCAAAAATGTCAAACATGATAGTTTGACCATTTTACAAGTTTAAAAACTTTTAATTCAAGTTTAGAAACTCTAACTATCAAAATTGTCACCCATTTAAACCCAAACTCACCAAAATCAATGCCTACTCAAACCCAAACCTATCAAAACCATCACCCATCCAAAGTCCAACACACCATAACCATCTGCAAGGAAGAAAGAGTGAAAAAGGGGATGATGAAGTTGTTGATGAAAATTTAACATATAAAGGGCTATATCTAAATTTTGTAATTTGGGTGATATGACAATTTTGAAAAGTGAAATAGTTTGGGTAATATGGTAATTTAATTCTCTAACATTATGTTAAAATTTTTTCCATGAAAAAGTGTGATTTATGCATTGAATGGGTAAAAAAATGTTTTAAGTCCAAACATTGGGTGGGAAAAAAATTGTTTAAAAAATGTTTCTATTATAGGAAAATTTAAAATAGAAACCCTTGTACCCAAATAAGCAATTATGATGAATATTAAATTGTAGAGGTAAGTTAGTAGGTATCATGTGAAAGTTAAAAAAGCTGGAACCAGTCAATTCCTAATTTTAGAAATTGAAACTTGGAACCTACAAGGTTGGCTCCAATTTAGAATTGACCTTATAGATTTTAGGATAGTTTATGATTCATACTCAAAACCTATACTTCATGTTACAACCAATGTTTTTAAAACTAGATTAGTGATTGAAACGATTATCTTACTAGTTCATAGTTCGATCGGGAACTAGTTGCTTTAACTTATTATCAAATTATAATGATTTTTTTTTAAAATATCATATTAACCAATAAATTTTACTTAAAAATTTGCAAAAAAAATCAGGATATCCAGATCTATGGTGATTAGAACATATCATTTCTAATACGTGACAGTTATTCACTTTATTTCAACGAAACAATTAAATGAAAAAATATTCATATCTCATTATACGGAAAAACAAAACACAATTCTGCAAGTCGTTACCTATAGAAGACATTTAAATGAATATGCAATAAATTTTTTTCTTTTCTTAATTTTATTTTTGAACTTATGTTCTCCTTAAAGACCTTTAAAAATTCACCTAGTCTAATATAAAATAAAAAAATTACTTAAAAATAATTAAATTTTCTAAAAATACCCTAAATTTTAATCAAACACAGTTCCACCGATTTTGACTGGTTTATTAATTTTAATCGGGTTTGACTGAGTCAACAAGTAAACTACTTTTTTAATATTAATCGAATCGGACTTGGAGCCGATTTCTAGTTCAACCAATTGAACTAATCGGTCCAGTTCAGTTTTCAGAAAAATGGTTACAACCCAATCTATAGAGCTCTAGTTTTGCCCTTTGTTTTTCCTACTATCCTTTTCTCAGGTTCATACACAAAATATTGAGATGGTAAGAATTGTGTATTATTAAACCAGAGTTACCCAATGAATTATTGGACACAAATAAAATATATATTAAAAATAAAATTAGTATTTAATGTTGTCATAAACAACGAGCATACTTAATAAGTAGAAGTAATAATTATAAACCTCTCTTAACCTAGATTTGTGGATTCACTTGTTTCCTATCAATTCTACTCCAATACAATAGTTAAGGCCTATTCTAGGTCATGCAAATAAGTTAATGTTGTGTCATTACTATTTGCTATGTTGTACCACTACAAAAAATCGACTTCTGTTGGTTGGCTTTCTTTATGCGGTCAACATTGTCTCATCAAGTTAGTAAATAAGTTGAGTGGTGATAGTCCCTTCTTGATAATCTTGCCCCATAATGTCCTCTAAGTAGCCAACCAAGGTTGTATCGATGTCTCATTAGGTCCATACTTGGGGGCGACCTCATATGGGAGTGTATCCTCATATGGGCCTACATCATCATCATCATGTGGGCATGCATCATCATCATGGGTCACTTCAATTATGACCTCAGTGGACTCATCTTATGTAATCATGGAAAATAGTTATTATAGTTGCATTTTCAATATTAATCATGTAATGAAACCCTAAATATTTGTTTAGGTCACGAAACTTATCTATAGGAGTGGCATAAAACATGCATTACATCTTCGCAACTTTAGTTTCAAGCAATGTATGTCGTTCATTAGATTGTCTAAAATATTGTTTCACTATATCCATGAACCCATGCAACATTTCCTCAAATCAAGCACTTTTAGTAATCGATATGGGTCCAGTAGGGGTGACATGGAGGGATGTTCTAGCAGTCTGTTAGGGAGACATCGACAAGCAATGTGTGAACCAATGCTTTAACCTATCAACTAATAGGGTAATCCATCTAGATATGACTAGACTGTGTACAAATATGCTTTGTCATGCATAGTGAGGAGATTGGATTGTGCTGACAAATGGAATAGGTTTATGGTCTTTATCATATTCTTATGCGTAACTTGTGTATTCTAAGACTTTTTTGTACCATATTGGTTGCCTCTCCTTTGCAGATGGAATCAACACAAGAGTGACAATATCCTAATAAATGTGACAATTTGTAAACTATAAGAAATTTATTGGCTTTTACATTCAATATAAATTATTGGACATAATGTACCTCCCCAAATATGCTATTAACAAGATTTCACCCTGGGCGCTCAAATGACTTCCATTTTAACATCTAGGGCATCTTATCTCTAGACTTACAAACCATGAAACCTCTTAAGTTATTGAGAGTTTTATATATTAACAACTACATCCCATAAAAAATATTGTGACATGAGGTACATAATCAATTAGAAAATGTAAAAGCAATAATCCAATATTTTAACCTAATATTTATTTCTAAAGTTACCTAAATATTATTGTATATCTCATTAACCCATAACTTTGCACTAGGATATCCAGATTGTACGCTTGATGATTAGTCATAACGTCTTCATACCTCTTCTCCATCACCTGACTCATCGACTTGGTTGACAACTTCCAAACCATAATCCCTCATGAAAATCTATTGAATATGTCACAATCATTAACTAACTACAATATATGTTCTGATACCACATTTCAATTATCTACTCCTAATAATCTATAATGTATCAAATACAATGCAGCTACTTAGATTGTATCCTCATCATTGTTTCCCTATGACTTAGACATTAAAGTTTTGTTGAGAGCACCATGACTCATATATTTGGCACCTGGGAAGTACTTCTCACTAAAATATGATGAGTTCGTTATTATGTATTTAATTATATTTGTCTCTCTACTAAACCTTAACCCAGTTATGATAGCAAACTCAATCGGGTTGAATCTACAACCGACTTTATTTAGTCTAAACCAAAACACCTTTCCCGGCTCACCCTTATTCACTTGCTAAAAGAGTGCACTATGTATTAGGGTCGAGCTATATCTATGTACTTTAAGATTTAAAAAGTGTCCAAAACATGTTTGTTAAATAACACCTTTTGGGTTGGATTTAGCTTTGCCCTTATATGTTTCATTGTGACTTTATATATTAGCGTTATGAAATACCCTCTCTCTTAACTATTCATTAATTGGAAACTTTTGTTCATTAATTAAAAAATTACAATTGCAAGAAACCATATTACATTCTATGAACAATATCCTTTGCATGGTTTATGCGATCTACGTGGTTCAATTCACATTGCAAGATAGCCATATTATGTGGTTTGTGCCACGATAGCCATGTTATCCGAAATTGTGTGGTTTATGCGATTTGCGTGGTTTGAGTCACATTGTGTGGTTTGCATGATATTGCACAATGCCCTGTAAATTTGTGCAATTTCAGCCCAGTCTCTGCTCCATCAATGGCTACACTTTCAAACATCTATGCCACACTATTAATGATCAAACTACAACTTTAAATAACTATGACTACCATTAACAATCAAATATTAAATATCATAACAAAATGGTTGATTTAGGGTTTGAATGTAAAACCCTAACCACCGCAGAAACCGCCACAACTGGTACACATTTTATTTAATTTTCCTTCAATTAAACAAAACTCAACAAAACAATATCGACAACAAGTTTTTTTGGTCGTTCGACAAAAATAGACATAAACCCAAATCATTTAAATGACAAATTCTAACTTACCTTTGAAACCATTGTCAAAGTTTTGCTGCTGCCAAAATTTTGCTGCTTGTCAGAGGCGTTACTGCTTGCTCGAGGTTCCTACTTCAAGGATAGTTATCATTGGTTTGAGATTTCCATTTTCAGCTTTGAGATTTCACTTTTTGGCTTTGTTAATTAATTTTGCTATTTTGTTATTTTAACTTAGGGGCAAAATGAGTATAAAATTTATCATTTGCTTAAAAAAATAAAAGGGAAAATTTGGGACTAAAAAGGCATAAATGGAAACCCGTTTGCCTATTTTAATTAATTTCTTAAGCCACACACATCCAACCTAATTTCTCAATTTCTTATTCTCTCTTTACATTCTCCTCTTTGAATCTCTTTCACATTTAACATTTTCTTTATTCAATTTTAATACCAATTTCTCTCTACATTCTATTTATTCAATTATTGTATTAATTTTTTTGTTTTTGGTTTTTTAATAAAAAAATTTTAAAATAGTTATTTAAATTTACTAATATAAATTTACTTCTAAATTAATACAACCGATGATCATAAATTACAGGTCAATCCTTCAAATCATATTTTATTTATATTTTCAAATAATGTAAAATTATTTTTTATAACTAATTGTTGTATCTAATTAAAGAAAATTCTTTAATTTATCAATGACGTCGCGATGGACTTACTTTCTATAGCTATATCTTCATGGTTTGTCTTACACTTGAGTCGAGATAACTATATTTCATGCACTCCATCAGTAAGAAGAATCAAGTAATTCGCACGTTTGTCTTTTAGATAGTGTCACTCATAATTTTTATTATACATGTTACAGCCACCATTTCATTGATATCTATTAACAATATAATTTCTTTTTTGTTTTTATAATTTTGGTAATTATTATTTTTTAAAAATATTTTTATAATAAAAACTTAATCTACTCTAAACGGAAAAGGTAAACAAGCAATTGGGATCACTTAACTTTTGAAAACTCAATTAATCAAGAATGGGTGCAATGTAAATCTTGTAACAGTATTTACACTATACCCATTCTTGATTAATTGATTCTACAAAAGTGAAACCATCTCAATCATTTAAACAACTTTTTCGTTTAAAATATATTAAATATTTTTATTATCAAAATATATTTAAGAAAATTAATAATTAACAAAATTGTAAAAGTTAAATAGAAATTAAGTTTTTAATAGAATGATGGTAGTAGTAGGTATAAAAAAAAAATGAGAGACATTGTTGGACGGCCACTCATGCGAATTATTCTGTTCTTTTTTATGGTTGAATGAAAAATAGTTGTTTTTGCTCAAATGTCAAGAAGTAAAGAATACATAGTTAGAGAAAATACGTCTATTGTGGTGCCACCGATAAAATAAAGTATTTACTTTAATTCAATACGACAATTAGTAGTAAAAAATAATTTTATATCATTTTAAAATATAAATAAAATTTAATTTAATAGATCGATTTATAATATACAATCTTCGATTATATTAATTTATGAGGAAAATTATATTAATAAATTTAAATAACTTTAAAAAAAATTAATTAATATATAAACATGTTGACCCGTTTAGAACCCGATACAACAAGATTCTCTATATATAGGGTCACGCTGTGGGCCTAATGAAATTTTCGTATTGGCTCAATAAGGAGACCCATAACTGTACAGATTTTAAACCCAGTATGGACCCTAGGCTTGAGGCCATGCCAAAGTTGGCCTAGTATGGCCCACTGATGCCTCTAGAAGAGAGAGTGGAGGTGCGCCTTTTAGAATGAAGAGAAAAGGAATGGTCATATCAACAACAAAGATAATCCAATTTCAAAAGCATAAATTAGTTTCAGTTTGAGCTCATTATTTATTAGAGTTTGATTTGAATCAAACTCATTTGAGTTTAAACTCAATTTAAACAAGCCCAAAATGAGAACGAGCTCAGGCTTTGAGTCGAGCGGCTTGGCTCAGCTTGCCACCTAAGCTTGTTAGCAAGCAAAAAATTTTAAACTTGCGCGTGCCAGGGTGTGAACCTGTAGGTTTCTGTTTACGTAATAAACATTGTATCCACAAAGCTTCAGGCATTCTTGCGCTATTTTCTTCTTCTTTTTTAAATGTTAAAGCTTCCTTGGATAACCAATTGGGGCTCTATGAACGAGACAAAAATCAGATGACTTTTCGCCGGAATGTTTTGTAGTTTACTATAATATTTAACTCAAGTTCAATTGATACTTAAGATAGTTAGATGGCCACTTGCCATCATGACTTGATTTGATTCAAGCTATTTGAATATACAAGTTAGGTTTATTTTCAAGAACGGGTGTTTGAGTTAATTAAAATATTTGAATTTAAACATATTCAAATTAAATTATTTTCAAACTGAAATTGAGTCTTAACTCTTTGATCTTAAACTAATTTTTTAATCTCAAACTAAACCATTTGCAGACTCTTTTTGGACTATCTCAATTGGTAGATACAAAATTTAGTAGAAATTTTGAATATGAATAAAGCAAGTCATGAGATTTTACAAAAGAATTTATATTGGTGGCTTAGAAGTCAGAAGACAATATTTTTTTTTCTAGGTATTTCTTAAAAAACCTTTTAAAGAATATTATTTATTTTTGTTTGTTATATTTAATAGAATTAAAGTTTGTTATTTATATAGTGTTATTATTAATTTATTACATACTAATTTTTTAATTCTTAAGAAATTTTTTTTCTTAATAGAATTAAGTAACTTTGCGCTTAATAATATATATATCATATTTTGAATGATGAGAAATTTCATACTTTTTATTGTTTTTTTTTTTTTTTATATATGCTACTTAATAAATTTTGATTGAAATAATAATATTTATGTAGTTCAATTTTATTAGATGAATTATTATAGTTCAATTCAGTTATAAATTATTGAAAAGAAGACAGAAACACATAGGCCTTGAACAGGCTCGTTTTGAGCTTGTCAAGCTGGGCTCGTGATCAGGCTTGTTAAGCCTACTCGAGTCAAGCTCACAAGCGACTCGAGAGCAATTTGGCTCGTGAACGAACCGAATTCAAATAGTGATTTTTTTGATTCATTGAGCTCAAGCTTGGGCTTGAGCTTGTTTTAACAGAACCAAACTGAGTTGTAGTTTGGTTAAGTTTAAACTCAATTCGATTGGAATATGTCCTTTTTATTTATAGCCAACTAAATAGTTATTTTAAGTGCAAAAACTTTGGGCTTCAAACTGAGCCCAAATCACCAACCCTATAGTAAGAGCAACTGACAAGTTCACGTGGAACTCTCCTAGTGAACAAAAGCACAAGAAGTTCAAATGGGACCTATTTTAAAGTAAAACCACAATTGAATTCGAATTGAGTTGAGCTTGATTCAGTTTATATATAGTAGAGCTCAAGTTTGAACTCTAGCTCTTGTGAAAGCCAAGCTAAAACTTGATTCAACTTATTTTGAACTCAAATTTTTAATTATTTCATTATTAAAACGATGTTATTTTAATACATATTAGTCGAAATGATATCGTTTTGTATTAAAATTTTTAATTGAAATATTTGACGAGTAATTTCAGCTCGATTAAGCTTTTATAAGACTAACTTATTTTAGACTCGATTTGAATGTAACTCTAAATAAAACGATCATTTAACTAATTTTTCACTACTCATAATTCTTCCAAATTTTTTTGATTATTATTATTATTTATAATTTCTTTGTAACTGTCAAAATGAGTTTTGCGAATGTATTATTGTTATTATCATTATTTATAATTTTTTTTGTAACTGTCAGAATGAGTCTTGTGAATGTATTGAGTTTTGAATTCAAAGGAAGTGAGTCCAAAAGCAATGAGTTGGCATTGTATTATTATCTTTAGTTATAAATCAAGGAGACTGAATTTTTTTTATTTTTCTTTTAAATGGATGAGATTTTTTTTTTTTCTTATTAAAGTGATCGGAGTTGTAATATTTTCTATTAAAGTAACCAAATTTTCAAATCAAATTTGATGATATTAAGATTGAATGATTTTAAATAAACGATAAAGTAATATCTAATTATATGATAACATATTATTTATGTACTCAATTATATACCCAAAAGTTTGTATGTATAGCATTGTTAAATATCTTAAAGGGTGTTTATTTTCAGTCATCAAACATCTATCTTAGATATTAAAATGTTAAAGTAATTTTAATTTTGTTATAACTTTATCTTTAATTATTAATTTTTTAAAACTAAAATACTCTTATTTTTAATTAATATAACCAATACCATAAATAATATTTTAGAATTTTAGTATTATTTTATTATATTTAATTAAATATAATAATTATTTATATTTATTAATTTTTATAAAAAATACTAATATTTTATATTTAATAATTTTTAAGATAATTTATTTTTATGATCATATTTTATTTTTGATCATATTTTATTTTCGATAATATCTAAACTAAACTACACTGAACACCCTGATAATTTATATAGGGTAAGAGACCAAAGTAGCAGAAAACTTCAACCTACATGAATATTTGAAACTTTGTTTGATCAATTTGATTGATTCTAGGGGTGGATTCGAGCTAAACCGAGTTCGAGCTTGTTTGAGTTTGAGTTCGGTTCTGTTTACATATAGGTAAATTTGAATTTGAGTTTAAGTTCGTAAAAGCTAAACTTAAACTTAGTTTGAATTCGATTTGACTCATTTTTCGTTATTAAATGACGTCGTTTTAATATATATTAGTCGAAACGATATTGTTTTGTATCAAAATTTTTAATTAAAATATTTGATAAGTAACTTGAATTTGAGCTCGATCAAGCTCGAATAAGATTGATTTATT
Organism: Mangifera indica; assembly: GCF_011075055.1. Lineage (NCBI taxonomy): Eukaryota > Viridiplantae > Streptophyta > Magnoliopsida > Sapindales > Anacardiaceae > Mangifera > Mangifera indica. Next base: position 909,274 of record NW_025401095.1, on the reverse strand, counting down.
TTAGACTCATTCAAACTAAGCTTAAATTCGAATTTAAATAAATTCATTTCAAATTCAATCATAATTGATTCCATTTGAATAGATTAATTTGAGAATGTGCTGACTCCAATTGCAAGGCAAAGAAAGTGTTTTACCTTTCACTGTTCTGTACGTTTTTATTCTATTCTATTTCTCGGGAAAATGAAATGATTGAATGATGCTGCAGCATGCAATTGACACAAGATAAAAAGCAAGAAAAAGCATTCTGATTGTCTCCAAAGGCATGCATGCAAGGGCAGCTTATAATTATTATTAATTATTATTATTATTATTATTATTCTTATAATTATTTATAAATTTAGCAGCAAAAAGTCTTTTCTGTCACCAAAATGAACGTGCCATGCGCATGCAAATTTAATACACTGCCTCAGTTTCTTTTTCCTTTTTAGCTTCACATATTCTTTTTTCTTTTCATATTATCTATAAATTTGAATATGAATTTTTAATTCTGAAAAAAAAAATATGAATTGAATAATACATATTATTAATTACTAATGATACATGATTAATTTTTTTTCCACTAATAAATGTTATCATAATTGGGAAGGGACAAACATTTTTATTGATTATTCATAATCTTATGAATCAATTATTTCATATTCCTCGATTATAAGGTTAGATTCTAATTGAACCAAATTCGAAAACAACTTGAAATGTTTTATTAATTTATAGGAATAACTTATTAAGAAGAGCTTATTGGAAAATGGCTTATTTTAATATAAATTTTATGAAAAAAAAAAAAATGGTAGTTGCATGGTTGGTTAGAACATGTAAAAGAATATTTAAGGTCAAATGAATGACTATTTTCCAACCAAGGTTTGGTTATAAGACAAATTCCCATTCTCTAAATTTTAGAAAACCAATATTTCATCCATATGTTCAATTTGTTAACAAAATCTTTTAATTTTTTTTAATAAAATCATTGAAAAGACAAAAAAGTCCCTCAAGCTCAATACCATTTTATCCCTAAAATTTCATTAAATAAATTTTCAACCTTAATTTCAATTAAAGATAATAAAAAAATTTAGTACAAATATAACTAATGGTATTATTGATATATAAACATATGTTTGTAAGCAAATTATAATTTTAAAAAAATCTTAGGGGGGTTAATGAAAATTTCAAGATGGTTTTGGAAATTATTAAAAAGTTTATGGATGTTTTTAAAATCTTTAAAATCTCAATATATATTTTGATAGTATAAAAAATAACAGTTATATCGTAAAAAAATTGCTTAAAATGCAACAAATTAGAGGTTTAAATGTCTCACTACAAACTATTAGGATTATAGTAATTTTCAAAATATATGAAATAATATGATAATTTTTGAAATAAGATAAGAAAAACATATAGTAAATTTTTAGAAAATGATATTTACATCCCTATAATACAATTTACAATTTAGTTCAATAGGGATGTTATTGTAATATTTCAAATGTCGGGGACAAAATGATAATTAATTATACTTTTATTATAATGTTGGATTAAAATAACACAAATATTTTTTGACTTTTAATTTGACTATATTAACTTCAACATATGGGTAGAAAATTAATATTAATTTACAATAAAATACTCAAGTTAAATATATAAAAAATAATTTTTTTTTTTTAAATTTCAAAACTTTAAACAAGTTAAGAAAAGATTTCATGAAAACATTATAAGTTTTAAAGTAATTTATTTTAAATTTTAAAGTGTTTTAGAAATGTTGCCAAATAATCTCAAAAAAATTTAAAATACTAATAATTTTAGATAAAAAAATTTTTATCTGTTAATACTTTTTTCCTAATCTTTAGGCCAAAATATTAAAACAACGACATCAAGGAGGACAGGAAAGAGAACTACTAGAAGGAAGAGATGTTGAAGAGAAAGAGACGCTGTCTGAAAACTGCTAGTCATCGTCATAAAGTTCAATTTGAAAATTTGGAAACCCTAAGGGGGAAAATATTGTTTTTGAAAATTTAGGCTAAAAAAAATTATTAATTTTTAGGGTTTAGAGGGAAAAATAAAATCAAATTTAAGTTTATTTTTAATATTACAAATAAAATGATGATTTTAACCTTGAAATCGTTAATTTTGACCGTCTATAGGTAGATAAATGAGATTTTTAAAATTAACGGAGAAAACTGATGAATCAGCATAGTTTGGGTGGGAAACAGTTGTTTAGCCTAATCCTTAACTAATATTCTTCTTGTCCTTAAAGTCCGATGAGAACGTGAATCTTACTTGCATAATAATCCACTTTTATTAATAACAATTTAGCTTGTAATCCAAAGCAGACTTATGAACCCACATGGCCCAGCTAGACAAAGCAGGTAGGTGTAACCTCAAAGCTTGTCATGGGCATTAAAATATTTCTTTATCTTTTCCAGTCAAACCCATTGCCGATGACAGCACTGTTGATGTTTTTTTGTATAAAAGATGAAAAATGTATCTGAGTTCAAGAAAATTAATGAGTGTGTTTCAAGCCAAAAGGTCCCACGTTTATGCATGTGTGAGGCTTGGTTTCAGAACTCCCATTAATTACTCTTGAGTTTTTCAACTTCTCCGCCTTTCTTTTCACTAATTATTATGTCATGGGGCATCCAGGAATTGATTATAGAATTGAAATTTTAGGACCATTTTCAGTGGCTTAGTTGCTTTTTTCCCTTTAAAGGGCACGAGTGGTTCTGGCCATTTGTGTTCATTTTAAGTTTCAGTTAAAAGATTCTTCTTGGTGAGGTCGAAGGTTAGAGTTGGAGTGAAGCAGCCTGAAATCGTTTACCTTATTTGGGAATTAGGTGGTTTTGGGCTGAGATTGGTTGTTTCAGTGCTTTCTTTGAAGTGGGCATGCCTTTTTTGGAGTGGTTTTAGGGTTTCGTTTCATGGGATCAGTGCTATGTTTTGTTAAAGATATTAAATTTTAAAGCTACTGGAAGATTCTGGGGAAGTTTTTGGTGCAGATTGGTCAGGTTTGTTATGGCAGAAGCTACATTTTGAGTTTTTGACATCGTTTTGAGGAATTTGGGTTGGTTTTTCAAGGTTTTTGTGAGTGGTGTTGAGTTTTTGTTTTGATACAGGGATTTAAGAGGCCGTTTTGGGGCATCTTCCAGCCCAGTTGTTGACATTTTCCAGCTTGCATTGTGAAACAAAAATTATGGCTTGTATGAAACTGGGATCTAAAACTGATGCCTTTCAACGGCAAGGACAGGCCTGGTATGAAACTCCATAAGTTTGCTCTCTTCATGATGTATTTTCTCTGTTAGTTTGAATTTGGTGAATTTCTCTTTTAGTTTTAGTCAACTACGCTCATCTTCTATCACTGTTGAAGTGGTTACTTGTTGAAGTTTCTGTATGCGTAAATTAGCACACAAACTTACCAAATTTGGCGAGTCTCTGATGTTGTGAATTTAGTAATAACTTTTTAGTTGACAGTGAAAGCTTACCTGCACATGCATTTTCCTAAACAAATTGGTGTATTTTTTATCTTCAATGTGAAGCTTAAATTTGTATGCTGAGGAAAACTTTTGTTTGCTATTGAAAATGAGGTAGTCTTTGGTGAAGTGTTATTAATTGTCATTAGATTGTTGGAAGAATGCTTCAACTATTTGAGGTTGATGGATCCACTAACAGAGTAACAAACACTGCTTTTTCTTGAAAGCTGATAGACGAAACGGTTCGTTATAGGATAAAACAACTACTTGTGTGATGTTTCATTTGACACATTATATGTTCTTGGCATTTAAGTCTGGTTAGAGAAATCTCCTAATCTCTTGAACAAATTTGTTGCATTAACTTCAAATTTGTCTGACTAGGACTCTGTTTATTTGTATCACAAACATATCCACTTCAAAGCTAACATTATAAATGCCCATGAAACTTGGTTATTAGGACCATGTTACAGGATTCTATGTTTTTTTTTTATTCAATACTAGATTATATTATTGTGTCATTGTAGATAAAGTTTGTTGTTAAAAATATTACTGTCTATGAGAAACAATTCCCCTTCTAATGAATGAACCCAGCTCCTTAGTTTTCACTGTTCATGGTTGTAATGCATTTTCTTTTGTGCCTTATTAATGATCTTCCTTGATATGTATTATTATAGGTTCTGCACAACTGGTCTTCCGAGTGATGTTGTTGTTGAAGTTGAAGAGATGTCCTTTCATCTCCACAAGGTAATATATGTCTTCATCCTTATGTCTAGTTTCTTTTCCTTCTTTTGATTTTCTTACGTATGCAGTCACTTGATAATCCCTAGCATCATTTGCTTTCTTGATTTGAGAAATAGTAAATTTGCTTCCTTTTTTTTAGTACCCAATGGAGGTGTTACACTATATATATTGTCTTTGGTTTGCTTATAAACCAAATTATGTTTCCCATGGTTAAATCTAGTCCATTAAGTTTCTACAATATCTCATGTAAAATTTTTTAATCATGCTTCTACTTACTCTTCCTCCATTTGTGGAGCCTTATCTTTGGTCTGAATGACCCATAAGGTGTTCTGCAGAGGCATTTGATGAGTTATTTGCTTTTATTATTGTCGATTTTTTATCTTTTATTGTAAATTTAAGTGGGCTGTACTGTCATTAAACGTTGTAGTTGAGCTTTGGAAGTTATATGATGATATTGCCTATATAAGATCTGATTAAGCCATCTGTTATTCAAACTTATGGTAATGCCATTAATGGCCTGAACTACTTTTTGTAAAGTGGGACTGTGAACCTGCTTAAGAGTCTTCTTAGAGATCAGCCTGGTGCTTTTTGTATAGCTTCTGATTTTCTTTCACTCTCCTTTCCTATGTATTTCTCATGGGCTGTCAACAGTGATTGCTACTCTCTTAAATCTTTCCTTTACATTTGATGCAGTTCCCTTTGCTTTCCAGAAGTGGGGTTTTGGAAAGATTGATTGCAAAATCATCTGAAGAATCTGAAGAAAAATGTGTCATAAGTCTCCCTGACATCCCTGGGGGATCCAAAACATTCGAACTTGTGGCGAAGTTCTGCTATGGCGTTAAACTGGAACTGACTGCCTCAAATGTTGTATGCCTCCGGTGTGCAGCTGAGGTTCTTGAAATGACAGAAGAATATGGGGAGGGTAACCTTATTACGCAGACTGAAACCTTTCTCAATCAAGTTGTCCTTCAGAATTGGAAAGATTCTCTAAAAGCGCTGCTAACCTGTGATGATATTCTTCCATATGCGGAAAAACTTAATATTGTAAAGAGGTGTATTGAGACTCTAGCTATGAAGGCATCCACTGATCCAAATTTATTCGGTTGGCCTGTAGTGGAATACAGGGGCCCCATGCAGAGTCCTGGTGGGAGTGTCTTGTGGAATGGGATAAGTACAGGGGCTAGACCAAAAAATTCAACTTCAGATTGGTGGTATGAGGATGTATCTTCGTTAAGTTTGCCTCTCTATAAGCAGTTGATTGCAGTAATGGAATCTCGTGGTATTAGACAGGAAATTATTGCTGAATCCCTTACTTTTTATGCCAAAAAATATTTGCCTGGCCTGAACAGGCGGCAAGGTAATAGTGAGTCTAGCACCCGCCTAGCACCTGTGGCTTTGGTGACCCCTTCATCAGAAGAGGACCAAAAAGTCTTACTGGAAGAAATTGATCGGTTACTTCCAGTGCAGAAGGGCCTAGTCCCAACTAAGTTTCTATTTGGTCTACTTCGAACAGCAATGATACTTCGAACAAGCTCCTCATGCATATCCAATTTAGAAAAGCGAATTGGGATGCAGCTTGATCAAGCTACTCTTGAAGATCTCTTGATGCCCAATTTCTCTTATTCCATGGAGACGCTTTACAATGTTGAATGTGTGCAGCGGATTCTGGAACACTTCCTTGCTATGGATCAGATCACAGGTGGTGCCTCTCCATGTTCAGTCGATGAGGGCCAGTTGATGGGATCACCTTCATTGACACCAATTACGATGGTGGCCAAGTTGGTTGACGGGTACCTTGCAGAGATTGCGCCTGATGTTAATTTGAAGCTCCCCAAGTTTCAGGCTCTTGCTGCTGCTGTTCCTGAATATGCGAGGCCCTTGGACGATGGTCTTTACCGGGCTATAGATATATATCTTAAGGTACAGCACTTTATTGTTTTTTTTTTTTGGCTAAGTACAGCACTTTCTTGTTGCACCAAAACTTTTAGAATGAATAGTTGATTGCATTTGTGGCTATCTCTGTTATCATTTCAAATTGTTATCCGAACATAACTTGATCTATATGTCACATTATTGCAAGCATTAAATTAAGAACACTATTTCCCTAGGCCCAACTTGAACATATTGTACAGTCAACAGATTGCTCGGTTTCCATACTATTATTAGTTCAAGTTATTCTGGCCAACATTCAAGCCTTAAACCAATTAAGGCTAGAGCTAGGACTCTGTGTCAACCTATAAGAACCAAATGGCTGCAAATGAAGATAGGATATGGTTGCCTCTGTTTCATCCTGAAACATTGAATGAAGCTCTAGCTATGAATACCTGTTCCTTAACCTGAATGTTCAATGGACATGGTTATAATTATATGTGAGTGGTTAGAGCAAAAGATTTTGATGCAGCCTCAAATCAAATTATAGGACTTTCTGAGAAGTAGTTGGTTACACTTAGTTTCACCATGTGTGCAAGCCTTCTAATTTTTGTGGTTGTCAATCTTGTAGTCACATTCATGGATGGCAGAGTCCGATAGAGAACAACTGTGCAGGTTGATGGACTGCCAAAAACTATCCTTGGAAGCTTGCACCCATGCTGCCCAAAATGAAAGGCTTCCCTTGAGGATAATTGTCCAAGTCTTGTTCTTTGAGCAACTTCAGCTCAGGACATCCATTGCCGGCTGCTTTCTTGTTTCCGATAATCTTGATGGATCAAGACCATTGAGAAGTGGGTTTGCTGGCTCACAAGAGGGAGGCTGGGCATCAGCCGTGAGGGAGAACCAGGTTCTAAAGGTGGGAATGGATAATATGAGGATGCGGGTTCACGAGCTTGAAAAGGAATGTTCAAGCATGAAGCAAGAGATAGAGAAGTTTGGTCAGACAAAGGGTTCTAGTACGTGGAGTAACGTTTCAAAGAAATTCAGGTTCAAAATAAAGTCACAGATGTGTAGTGCGCAAGAGGGCTCTGTTAGCCAGCTGAGCAACGGAAGCGAGAAGCTTGAGAAGGTGAAGGAGAGGCATGTAAAACACAAGAAAAACTTGTCACCAGATAACTAAGACAACCTCATCTCCATTTATTATTTTTTCTTGACTTTTCAGAGTTTTTGTTGTTCTAAGTTCCACTCTAATATTCATTCACAAGAGGCAAAGTTTCCATCTCCTTGTAATTGTGTGCCATGGTTATTCTCTTATTCTCATCATCATCTCAAATTTGTAATGGAGAAACAGGCATCATGGTGTAATTTGTTTCATGCAACATCACTCTGATCCTTCTCTAGTTACATGTATAACAAGGGAAAGAGAATTTCATTGGAATCTCAATTGGCATTTCATAAATCATAATGACAAATTGTGGAAATAATGTAATGTTTTGCAGAAATCATAAACCAATAAAACTCCACGGTTAGCATGAATAAAAGGATATCACAAGATGGATGTGGAGGTGAAAACAGAGATGGGTAAGATTAGCAGTGGTTTCAATCTGAGTTACGTCAAAAAATTGGTTGGCTCAAGCTTAGATGGAAGGTATAATGTTCAATCTGAGTTTGAGTTTAAGTGCATGTGAACTGAAAAATAGTGTCAACAGAGGGTTAGGGTCAGTGTGAATAGTGTCATTAGAAAGGCGAACAATATGTTAATGAGACAAATAATATTATTAGATTATCTTGATTTGACCCACGAAGTTATAACTGTAACTCAATATCGAGTCGTTCGAATTGATCTCATCTAAGTTGATTATCAACCACTAAATAAGATTACATCACCAGAGAATATGATTAGTAGTATTAAAATAAAATCGGCTCCTTGTAAATAAATAAAAATATACATAATTATGTATTAACATGATATGCTGAAGATTAATACTATATGTGAAGAAGGAGAAATGTGATGTGGCTTTGAACTCTTCAAATTATTAATATATTTTTATTAGTTTAAAATTTTATCGCTTGATATCTTAAAAACATTAAAACTCTAACAAGTCTTAAAATATTATACTTTATTCAGTTAATTAAACATATAATTGTTATTTTTTTAAACTATTAAGAAAACATTAACTATTAAAAATTTTAAAAACCCCAAATTTTTTAAAGATTTCAAAAATCTTTTAAAATTTTTATTAACATTTTTAGCATTTTCAAAAATTACAATTCATCCTTCAAATATGTCAGTTTTAAAAGAAAAAAATATAATAGAAAAAATATATAAAAAATAATATTCCTATTTTGTCACTTAATAAATTCACTAATGGAAATTGATAACAAATAAAATTTTATTCTAAAAACTTAAAAAATAAGAATTTATTATTTCATCAAATATCGGATGGGTAATAGTCTTTAAGACTTAATGAAACATCACAAACATAATAACATTCAAGCAAATTAATTTCGAGATCTCAGCCTCTAGTGATGAATAACTAAAATAAAATAAAAAATGTGACAATATAACGACTTCACTTTTACTTAAAGACAACATTATCTATTAATATTATTTGAATATCATGTGCCCCGTTAATTCTTTTTTGTTGGCTTTTCAAGCTCTAATTTATCTAACAAATTTTTGTGATTGAATGACTATTTTTCATCTGAAGTTTGATTCTCACCATTTATATTTGAAAAATCCATTCATCAATTTGTTATCTATTTTTATTAATAAAAAGATGTATTATTTTTTCCAAAACCATCTCTAACTCCTATAGCACCGGTATCTCCATTACTTACACACCCCACCACAACTATTACCACCCCTTTGCCTTGACAAGACGCTCACCATCTCTCACATCTTAATTGCATACAATTTTTTAAAGGGAAAATCACTATATTCCACTCAAATTTTAGTCTAATTCCAAAATTTTACTCACAACAATTGAAAAGTTTAAACACCCACTCATGAATTAATTGTTATCCAAATTTTTAGTTAAGAGTAAGGATAAAATCGTTATTTTATCAATAAATCTTAAAACTTTGAAATTTTTATCATTTCTCCTTCAAACTTTAAAAACTAATATTTCAACCGATTCTTAAAGTTTGAAAAGTTTAGATTTCACTCCTGGGGTTTGCTTCTTTCTCTAACCACCATCATTCTGACCAATGGTTAAGCTCGTCCTTGTCCCCTTCTCTTCATGGACTCTTGATTTGCACCACCATGCCCTCCTATATCTCTTGCCTTGGGTTGTTTCTATATTTTTCTTTTTATACAGGATTAATTTTTTTTTTTTAAAGCAAATAAATGAAGTGGTTGAAGAGATTTGAATAACTGGTATGGTTTTGAAGAAGAGAGTTAAAAGAAAGAAGAAGAAAAGAAGAATAAAGGAAGAAGAGCCAGATGCGCATGTTGCAATACGAAGCCTCTCTTGTGGAATCATAGGTTATTGTTCGATGATTTTGTCTCTCTTAATTTAATTTTCAAGCATAACGTTGAGTTGAATGCATTTGCATGAATAACAAATTCTGAAAAACTTTGCAAAATTGATAATTTAAACCAAACTAAACCAGTCTACCTTGATTTTTACAGCATGTGAATTATCAATGTTAAATAATTTAGACTTAATTTGATTATTTATAATAGCTTTAATACAAATATTGAATTTTTATACTTAATCTTATATTAATCAAGATATTTCATTTCTCCCATGATCAAGTACATGATATCAATTGACATAATTTTAGAACACATTTGTAAATAATGCAATTTATGTATACTTACGAGTTTAGTGCCACAATTATGTGAATTGTGCTAATTCTGTGACGTATATAACAATTATTATTAACATTAATTATAAATTGTATCGAATTAATGATATCATATAGTAAATTTTAATTTTTAAGTTTGAATTATATAAAGATTACTTTCTCTCTTTCGTTATTGATATTACTTTATTTAGTTTATATTTTAATAATATTTTATAACCAAAAGTAATGTAATATATAATATAAAAGTAAAATTATTAAGATAATTGTGACTTTGTTACAATTATATAATTACTTATTAGTTTTTCATAACAAAAAATAACCTATTTTAAATTAATATGATAAGTGACATAAAAAATATTTTAAAATAAAACTGTAAGACTATTTCCCACCTAAGTTATAACCAATTCTTAAAAATTCATTTGTAATATTTCAAAAACTCAAACTCTCATTTATGGGTTAACTTCTCTTAGAATTTTCTATTAGAAATAAGAGTAAAATCATCATTAAACCCTAAAAACCTAAAAATTTATCTAATTCTCCCATTTAATTTCATAAATTAATAATTTTCCCTTATGATTAAACTTTGAAAAACTACATTTCCCCCTAGGGTTTTTTTCTTTCATCTTTGATGACTAGATGTCATTCCTGCCGTTGGCTAACCTTCCCGCCATCTTCTTCTCCTATCATTGACATTCCCACTAGACCAACCGTCTTCGTCCGATGAAGAAATGGAAACAATTCATCTTCTTCATCTTTTCGATTGGATAAAGACAATTCGTCTTTATCTGACAAAATTGGTTTGGTGGGAATGTCAACGACAAGAAAAGAAAATGGTAGGAAAGTCAACTGACAGTGGGAAAAACATCCAATCGTTAGATATGAAACAAAAAATTCTATAAGGGAAATGCAACTTTTAAAAGTTTAATAATGAGAGAAAATTGTTAATTTCTAAATTAAGGAGGGGAAATGATATAAATTTTTAGGATATTAAAGTTTAGTAGTAAAATGACAATTTTATCCTTATCTTTAATAGAAAATTCTAATAGAAGTTAACCCATAAGTGGGTGTTTGAGTTTTTGAAATATTGTAAGTGAGTTTTTGAAATATTGTAAGTGTGTTTTTTAGAATAAACTAAAACTTGGGTGGAAAATAGTCTTATGCCCTTAAAATAATCATACCCAAAAATATAGCAAAATAATATTTGAGTAGTCTTTTATTATAGGGAAATTAAAATAATTACCCTTTTTTTAAGGGTAACAAACAAATTTACCCAAAATTTTGGGATTTAAACAAAAATACCTATACTTTAAAGGATTTAAATAAAAATTCCTAAATATCCAAAAATATCAAAATTACCCTTCTTTTATTCTATGTTTAGGAAAATTAATTAAATTACCCTTTTTTAAGGGTAGTAAAAAATTTACCCCTAATTTTGGGGTTTAAACAAAATACTCATATTTTAAAATATTTAAACAAAAATGCCCCAAAAAATACCAAAACTACCCATTTTCTATGTCTATATAAGTTATATCTCTTCCTTTGTCTTTAACATATACGATTTTACTCATTATTTGAGAGAAATTTCTAAAGAGAGAAAAGAAGATTGTGATCAAGATTTCAAGTAAGAATAAAAAAGTTCATAATATCAAGGTATTTATACCTACTATAACTTCATTATTATTTTATTAATAATGTAATTATATGTGGTGTTTTATATAATAAATTAGAGTTGTGTGCAAAAAATAAATTAATAAAAATTATTGGAGTATTTTGTAATTAGTATAGTAGTATGGGGTGATATAATATTTTATAGTAAAGGGTGTTAGAGGATTAGATTAGATAATATTTGGAGTAAAATGATATTTTACAATATAGGGGTAAAATGATATTTTCATAAATTAGTATCACATTAATTAAAGTATATTAATAGTCACAATATGTAATCAAATTAAGAAATATGTATAATTGTTTGATAGAAATAAAATCACAAAATTCAAACTTAATAATAAAATAATGTACCACAAATCTGAGAACAATATATTTGGTTATATTATTTATGTTGACTATATATTTTATTTTATATTAATCTAAATGATTAGATATGCTTCAATTAGATACGAGAGAAATGAATATACTAGGGTGACAATGTAATAAAATATGTTGGAGGTAACAAGAAATTGATTAAAATTCTAGAACCCATGACATTCAAGGGATTAATCAAAATGGTGAGCGACAAGTGTAATATAGATCGAAAGATATTTAATATTCAAATAAACATAAAACCAAAACATTTTGACAAGGACATCCATGTTGAAATTTTGAATGATGAAGATGTTGAAGTTTTTATTAGTTTGTCTAATCTCTTTAAAGAATGTGTTCCAGTTTTTGTAATAACTACGTTAATGATGATAGTTCTGAAGTTCAACAAACCGATGAGAGTTTACAAAGTGGTGAGCCAAGTAATTATCTAGAAGATCAAGAGATTGGTTTATGAGAGATTCAAAATATACAGATCAATCTGAAACAAGAATTTTCTGAGGAAGACTTTGTTGTCTTAAATGATGTAGATGTTGATGTACTATATATTGCAGAAGAATTTCTTCGTGGCAGTGAAGAAAAATTTTTAGATTAGAGTGAATTTGATGGGAATGGTATACATGATATTCCATTTTTCTCTTTTGTCGAGCTCCCTGTAACAAAATTAAATTACGATTATATTAATTTTATATCAATTTTATATTATAAATGATTCAATTCTGAACATAGATGCATTATTCAGAAAACAGATATCAAATTCGAATTCTATACGTAAAAAAAACCTTGAAATGCAAAAATTTCAATTTGCCTTTTATATGAAAATTATCAAAAAAGCTCATTATTTTGGATAAAACTCCTTTTGCCCCACCAAAATCCACCACTCAATTCGGGTGGTGGAAAGCTTTGAAAAAACGCGTTTTGCACCCCACCATGTGAATTCACCAGTCGACCACACGAATTCGCATGTCCACCACACGAATTTGCATGGTTGACTGACAAATTCATGTGTCAACGAACTTTTCAAAATTAGAATTTTGCCCCACCACACGATTCTCTATTGGAAAACTAACATTTTGGCCCCTAACCACACTAATCCGTATGGTCCAGAAAGTTTGAAAAATACACAAAACCTCCTCGTCTCTATGAAATCTCACCACGCGAATTCATGTGGTGAGATTTCCATTAGCGTGGTGACTACTAGTTTCGTGTGATGAGATTTCACCTTCCAAAATTTGTTTTTCAAATACCATTTCATCAACAATCAACTTCAAAACTAATCTAACACAAAAGCTCTAACAAAATTGATCCAAATCAACAACAAATCAATCGATTTCATCAATTCTTTCAATTCAAAACCCTAACTATAAACAACGAAATACTACATCTAATACACAAATTCTTTCACTCAAATATATAAAAACATGACAATGATTGTTTTACTAATCTTTTTATCAATTTTCATCGTCGAAAACATCACCAAATTTGCTTGAGAAAACCGTGGAGAGAGTATGCGAAGTCGACACATGAGAGTATGCGTTTTCGTGTGCTGGAGTTTGTAGTTTTGTTGTTTTCTTTAAATTTGGATTAAGGGCATTTTTGTCTTAACAATGAAATGGGGCATTTTTGTTTAAAATGCAAAAAGTGGGCAATTTTGTTTTCCCTCCCAATTGTCGGGTAATTAAATTAATTTCTCTTTATTATAATTAAATCAAATATAATGATTATTTATATATATACATTCTTATCCAATATTATAAAAATTATAATAATAATTCATTTTAGAAATAAAATATTACCCAATCAAACTCACCCAAATAGTAATACAATTTTAAAGAAGGCCCAATGACTATATTCCACCCATGGTTTTATGAAATGACAAATTCCTATCATTTAAATTTAAAAAAACTGTTTTTCTACTTATCTATTAAGTTTGTTAAAAATATCAGTTAAATTTGTATAGATTTATTAAGAAGACAAAAAAAATCCTCAAGCTAAATAACACTTTATCTCCAAAACTTTAATAAATAATTTTTATATCCTAATTTATATTAATTTTAATAAAAAATTTACAAGTATAGGTAAAAATGTCAATGATGTATAATAATATATTTGGAGATGAACATAATTTGTAAAAATGTTAGGGAAGTTAATTAAATTTTTTAACGGAGTTTCTAAAAATTTAAGAAAAATTTTAGGAGCATTTTTGAAATTTTACATGTTCAATGCCCCCCTTGTTAGTTTCAAAAATGATAATTAACTCTAAAAAATTAAACAAAATGCAACAAATTAATGCTATAAATATTATATCTCAACTATTAGAGCCATACTCATATTTTCAAAATAAATGAGTGAACATGATAATTTTATAAACAAGATAGAAAAATATCCATTTACCCTTACAAGATTTAAAAATGACATTTACGCCCTACTAGTTTTTCAGGGAAATTAATTAAATTGCCCCAAAGTTAAGGGGGCAAAACAAAATTACCCTTGTATTTGAATTTTAAACCAAAATGCCCTAAATTCTTGTAGAGACGAAAATGCCCCTCATATCAAAAATGAAGAAAACGACGCATTTAGTCGTCCGACACACAAAAATAGAAAATTCAAACACACTTTTCACGCAGTCGATGCAATCGATTTTCTCAAGCAATTTGCGCGACGTTTCCAACGACGAAAATGGACAAAAAGGTTAGTAAAATAATTATTGTTATCTTTTTATGCATTTTGGTTTAATATTTACTCGATTTGATGTGAAATTTACGTGTTTAGCGTTGGGGTTCCGATTTAAAAAGATTTGATGAAATTGTTTGATTTGTTGGTGATTTTGATAAATTTCTTTAGGACTTTTGTGTTAGATTACGTATAGAGTTGATTGTTGTTTGAAATGATATTTGAAAAACAAAGTTTGGGAGGTGAAATCTAACCACACGAATTTGGCAGTGACCACATGAATTCATATAGTGAGATTTGTCAGAGACAGGGAGGTTTTGTGCATTTTTCAAACTTCCTAGACCACACGAACTCATGTAGTTGGGGATGAAAATGCGAGTTTTAATCTTGTGGTAAGGCGGAATACAAATTTGAAAAGTTGATTGACACGTGACGTGATGGTCAACCACACGAATTCGTGCGGTTGACACGTGAATTTGTGTGGTTGACACATGAATTCGTGTGGTGGGGGAAAATGTGCTTTTCTAAAGTTATCTATCACACGAATTTGTGTGGTTGGATTTAGGGGGCAGAATGCCTGTTATACAAAATCTGAGGGTTTTTTTTTTATTTTTTCTATATAAGGGGCAAATTTAAATTTGTGCATCTTAAAGTTTTTTTATGTGTAAAATTCGAATTTAATATCTGTTTTTTTTAATAAGATGTCTATGTTCAAAACTGAATAATTTATAATATAAAATTAATATAATTGCAATTTAATTTTGATACAAGGAGCTGGATAAAAGAGAAAAAGAGATTAAGGCAAGGATGAAATGTGAATTCTTATCGAAAAACACTTCAAGACTTAAGTTACTACACGTGGATATAGAGATGTGGGAGCCGTGAACAATAAATTATTAATAGAGAGGCAATTACAAATTTTTTTACGTACCTGTCTCGACACTTCCTAAAGTTGAAGGATGGTTGATTTAGTGGGGTTCTAATACACTTTTTTATCTTTAGAGCGGTAAATAAGGTGACCTCGAGAGAGGAGTTATGGTTTCGAGTTAATGATGTGGATGTAAAGTTTAGTCCTTATAAGTTTGCCATTATGATAAACCTTCAATTCAGTCATATTTTCATCTATATTCCATCGAAGGCTATAAATCGGATCCTCCAGACATATTTTCACGGGTGTAAGTCAGTTACATATGTTGATCTGAGTCGTGTTTTGCAACAGAGGTTATGGGGGGAGGACAACACTGATGCAGTAAAGTTAGTGTTGTTGTTTTATCTTCACATGGGGTTATTATGGAGTGATTTGAGGAAAACAATTCCCTAGAAGATATTACAATTGGCTGATCATCTTGATAGGTTCAATGCATACCTATGAGGAGTATAAGTGTGACAGATGACATATCGCTCGATTTGTGATAATATCTCCCGAATTTCTATATATTCTGACCCCAAAAAGAAGAATGAAAACTAGCTTAAATAGTATAGTATCATGGGATTTCCACTAGCGTTTTAGGTAATTGTGACATTTATTAATTTAAAAAAAAATTGTGATTAAAATATAATTTATTTAATACGATTGTAAGCATATATAGTAGCCGATTTAAGTTGAACTTGTAGTTTTGGATGTACGAGACACTAGACTCGCTACATCGATGGGTGGATATCTCGTCGATTTTAGGAGTTGTCTAAATATTGAGATGACACATGAAAGACATCCCAGGATGAGATTCTATCTCAACTATTTCATCGAAGATGCAATAAGTATTAATTTGTTATTAATTAACATATGTATAAAGTATAATAATAAAGTGCACTTAAAAAAAATTTGTAGGATGATATTAATTTTCCACTAGTTTTATCTTAGATAGAGAAAGGTATAGACTAGTATGATGATATCGTTCGATACATAGGGATGTTGGATAGTTGATCTTCTTCGTCCACATTACCCCTGACGTCGTCAAAATATGCATCATCGGGTCTTTTTGACATTACTTCTCCGATTGCTGCTCCTTCTTTTATCAAGGCTCCTGTTTAGCCTCCTGTCATTAAGCCTTGTCCGATTAGCGACTCTGTTATGACCCTTATCGGTGAGCACATATCATTGGAGCCTTCTATTCTACCCTTTACCACTGAGCATATGTTAGACGATCATTCTTTCAATGGATCAGATTTCTCCATTCATTACTTTGATATTGTATTGGATCGATGGAGAAATCTTATCTTAGATCGATTCACTAGTATAGAGGATATGTTTAGTTGGATCAAGGATAGAATGACTCGTATGGAGAATAGGCTGAGTTGTATAGAGGATATGATAATTCATATAGAATAGACACGATCTCATCACTACACAGATATTGTCCAATAAGTAAAAAAGTTAATAATTTACTAGATATTCCATCTATTTATATATGCAACCATATAAACCCTATAATAATTGTATATATTGTTACAGTCTTCTTGTAACGATGGTGACGGACTATCGAGAGGGCCCATCTCCACTTGCTGTCGATGTGAGTGCTAAACGTCTGAGTATATTGAAAATGATATTTTAGAAATATTTTTAGTCTTCTGTTAACTCGTGAATATTGATATTATTATAGCGCTAGTTGTTTGATGAGGGATCATTCAGAAAGGATCCTATATTGGCTTTTGATATGGGTGATGACATATCATTGTATGAGGTTTTTTTGTTGACACCTTCTATGATGGTTCAGGTAATTATAACGTCATTTGAATAACCACTCAACTCATCACCTTGTAAACCCTTATTTGCTTGTTGAGCCTCATAACTATCATCATTAACTATAGTTGTTACAAAAACTGGAATACATTCTTTGAAAATATTAGACAAATTGTTAAAAACCTTAATATTTTCATCATTCGAAATTTCTACTGGAATGCCATCATCAAGATGCTTTGGTTTCATGTTTAAGTGAATGTTAAATATCCTTCAATTTATATTACACTTATCGCTTACCATTTGGATTAATTCCTTGAATGTCGTGTATTCTGGAATTTTAGTCAATTTCCTGTTACCTCTAACATATTTTATAATATTGTCACAATTTTCTATCCATTTCTCCTATATCTAATTGAAATATATCTAGTTGTGTAGATTAATCCTATAATAAAATATATAATCAACATAAATAATATTACTAAAAATACTATTTACAAATTTTTATTGTATAATTATACATATTCTATAATTCAATTATATATTGTGACTATTAATATATTTTGATTAATATAATACTAATTTGTAAAAATATCACTTTACCCATATATTGTAAAATATCATTTTACCCTAAATATTATCTAACATATCTTTAACACTCTTCATTATAAAATATTATTTTACCTTATAATATTATCTACTCTAATCCTCTAACACCTTTTATTATAAAATATAATTTCACCCTATATTACTATAATATTTATAACATAACCCATATAATTTTTATTATTTTACTTTTTACACAAAACTATAATCTCTTGTATAAAATATAACATATAATTGTATTATTAATAAAATAATAACGATTGAAATAATAACATGTATAAATACCTCGATGTTATAAACTTTTTTCTTCTCCCTAGAAATCCTAAACACAAACTTCTTTTTTCTTTCTAAAAATCTCTTTTAAATATGTTAAAAATAAAAGAAGAGATATGATTTATATAGAAATAAAGAAAAAGTAGTTTTGATATTATTTTTGAGCATATTTGTTTAAATCCCTTAAAATAAGGGTATTTTTTAAACCTTAAAATTATGGGTAAATTTGTTTGTTACCCTTAAAAAAAGGGTAATTTAATTAATTTTCCAATTTAGGGAATAAATGAAAGGTAGTTTTGGTATTTTATAGGATATTTTTGCTTGAATCTTTTAATGTATGACTATTTTCGTTTAAACCCCAAAATTAGGAGTAAATTTCTTATTACCTCTAAAAAATGAGTAATTATTTTAATTTCCTAGTTTTTCATAGTTTAGTTCATCATCAGTGTTAGTGTAATATTTGAAATCTTTGGGGATAAAATAAAAGTTAATTACACTTCTATTATAATATTTGGATAAAATAATATAAATGTTAGGTTAATTTTTATAGATAGGTGAGAAATTAGATTGTTTAATCTTAAAAGGTGGAACATGTAATTTCAACAAACCTTCGACCATTAAAGAATTTCAAATTGAATCTTCATTGAAAGCAACCCACACAAATAGCGCCTTATAAAAGCGCGTGACAAACTCCAATTCTAGATCTTCTACTGGCCATGACAACAAAAATGCCAAAAATTGGTCGGAGTTAATTTCTTCTTAACTTTGTATCTTGGATCTTTGCATGTGAATCTCGTTTCATTCTTGTTTGGATCTGCATCTTTACAAAGCTCTTCAAAGATTCGGAATAACCGATCAGAAATTCAACCGAAAATGGACAACGGAGACATTGAAGACGGAGACATTGAAGGCGGAGACGAAGAGTTTCGCGCGCCACGCGGCCGCAAGTATCAGCCGGTTGTGGATAACGATCGTGCCGTTCTTGAGATGTCTTCTATTGATCTTGGATCTTCCTCTGCTTCTAATCTCAAGTACTTACGATTCTCTCTCCCAATGTGTGTGTATTTTCATGTATTTGTATTTGTGTATATGAAATATCTTTATTGGATTTGGAAATGAGAAGGTTTATCGGATGTGGAATTTTAGTTTAAGAGTAGCGAGAAGTAAGATTATACTCGTGTTTGCTTATTTTAGTTACCGGGATTGATTTGCTACCAAGTCCCATAATTTTACTGGAATGATGCCACACACGTAGAGCAAGTGAACATTACTGACATTTAGTATCTAATTATGTTACTGGTGAGGTAAGGAAGGATGAAGTTTTAGTTAAACCTTTTTATATCTAATCTTCTTTCACAATAAATAGAGGTTTTTATCCTTGATTTTTGATTCATGTTATATGATCATAAGAATTTTGTACAGAGGTGTTATGCCATGTTCTTTTAGCAATCTAGTTTATCAAGATGAGTGGTTTGAGTTGTAAGAATGTAGTTTTATGACTGTTAAGTTGTTTTATTTAAGCTAATCAATAAAATTAGAATTTAATAAACTTTCTTGATGTTAGGCTGAAAGAATGATTGAACAAGTTTTGTTTGTTTTGGCATTATTTTTGGTTTGCTATGTATTTCACTATTGAAGAAATAGGGTTCCATGAATAATTTTCCATCTATTTTCCAATGAATAAGAATTTCTTTGCTCTATTGAAAGTGGTTGAGTATTTGTTGCCATAATAAAAAGGTGAATTATTACTTTCTCTGATAAATCCTATTAATATGTGCAAAATTGAAATTCCCATTTTCATGGTCTTGCATGCTAAGAACACTTTTATGATCCGATTGGATACAATGTTCAGTATTGGTAATCTTATGCAAGAACTTGAAAAGAAAAAAATTGAGGCATTTACATTTAATTTATATATGTGATTTAATGAAGATGCTTTTGTTTCTTGGAATATAAAGTTGTTCATCTGAATGGAATTAATACTGTAATTTTCTTCATGTTGAGATTGTCTTTTTTGTTAATAAATCATGGCAGGAGTGTAAAAGTAGATGCGCAGGCAGACATGGGTTCTGATGCCAGGCAAAATCATGATAATATAGGAGTCAATGGCCCTCAGAGGGATTCCAAATTGGAATTGTTTGGTTTTGATTCTCTTGTCAACATTCTTGGTCTTAGAAGGTAATTGGTTTATTCTTGTTAACTTACTCTTTTATCTTGTTGATTGACTCTCTTAAACTGAGAAATTGTTATTTGTTAATAGTATTCTTTTAAATTGAGAAAGCGTCATTCATTAATTGTAATCTTTGGCATTGAGAAAACATCATATTTTGATATATAGATAGATAGATGGATGGATGGCTTCAAAAGTATATGCATGTAGATGTATTGATTGAATTTATTTCATCTTTGTCTTATATATGATTAATTTTTGATTAGTTGCTCTGGCTGAAGCTGTTATTGATATTCTTGCTTCATGCTCGTCCAGTATGACTGAGCAAATTGCAGCACCTTTAAGTCCTAGAGATGGTAGAGAGGGTGATGATGGTCCTGTTACATATGGGCATCCACAGGTATGGTAATTTCTTAGGCATGCTACTGTCTGATGAATAACTTTTTTTCTTCAGTATTAAATTTGGTTTACATATAAGGGCTTGCAAAATCTCATTTACTTGATATTGTTGATACTGGAATTTTGTTGTTGTTTTCATATTTATTGAGAAGATAAATTATGGAATTAGAAGGTAATGGTACCATTATATATTTTGGTGTGGTCTTTCTTCAGTGTTGTAGAAAACTTAATTTTGAACTTTAGAAGTGTTGCCTTTAGACTTGGCAATGGGCTGTGGGCCGTGGCCCGGAACGACTTGAGGCTAAAAAAGCCTGGCTTGGGGGCATGATTCGCTTTTAAGGTGGGTCATGCTGGGGCCTGTCGTCTGACCTGACCCACAAAAATTTAAAAATATATATATATAACATTTAATTTTTGGTAAGTTAGCCCGCTATAAAGCTCATAGAGGCATGACCAAAGGGTATGGGTCGTGCCTCAGGCCTAAGTGTTGAGGAAGGCTGACATGGCCTGCCAAAGCCCACCTTTTGGTGGATTTTGGCACAACACAACCCGTGGCACAACAGGTCATGCCTAATTTGTGGCATTTTCACTCTTTTATAATTAGTTTTTTTAATCAATGATATTCTATTGTTTCTTCTCAAAAATTAGAAAGTAAACAATAAAAGAAGTTGTAGAGTCTTCTGTTGCCTCTTTCTTTTTTTATGGTATATCTATCGAGTCAACTTATGTCAGATAATTCTTTAATTGACATATTATTGAAATAATACTTTGCTTGGTTTGGAAACATTGAATCTAAATAATGTGTTAGCAACTGCAATTTACATTATTTCTGATGTTTGTCCTTTGCCTCTTGATGTACATATATATTTATCTTGCAGCCTTGTGAGGTAAAATTGGGTACAATGATGGGTGTATTTATTCCATGCTTGCAAAACATATTGGGAATTATCTACTACATTCGATTCACATGGTATAACTCAAATTCCCTTATGTTAATTTTTGCTTTTGCTACTTTTGTTTTGGATTAATCTATTTGGCGCTGTCAATTGAGCATCTGTTTTGATTTTTATTGATGATACTGCTTGAGAATTTAAGAAAGAAGTCAGCGGAGTTCTTGTCAGTTACTTTGAAATTATCAAATCTCATGTTCTTGATTCTTAGCCAACTTTAGTTGTAGTTTTGACCATTCAAGCTAACTAATTGCTTTTGCTGCCCTTGTGAATTTTGGCAATTTCAGGATTGTTGGGATGGCTGGCATAGGTGACTCCTTGCTGCTGGTGGCATTTTGTGGCTTGTGTACTTTCTTGACTTCAATATCATTAAGTGCTATTGCAACGAATGGTGCAATGAAGGTACATTATACTTATGATTAATTATCTCGGATTGCTTTTTTGCACATCTCTTTTGAATTTAATACATCATTTTGATAGAAGCCAAGGAATTTTCCTAAATTTAAAGATATAATTATGTTTAGGGCGTTTACTAACTCTAGTCACATTTTTACTTGGAGTCTGCTATGGCAGCATAATCATTCTTCATGGCCTTTGTCAATTCCATGTTCTTGATCCTTAATATCTTTTCTACTGGTTTACAAGGGAGAAGATAAGACACATTAAATGGCATATTGGTGGACTACTTACTATAATTAAGGCATAGGCCTTTCTTTTGATAATTTACTTGTAATTTGTTTCCGTGTCTGTACAGGGTTTCAGAAATTACTACACCTTTTCTGAGTATTTCATTTTGGTTTGAATACTAATTGCTTTTTGTATTTTCATTCGCAGGGTGGAGGACCGTATTATCTCATTGGTCGTGCCCTTGGTCCAGAGGTTGGAGTAAGTATTGGACTCTGCTTTTTCCTTGGGAATGCAGTTGCTGGAGCCCTGTGAGTTTATATTGTGATTTTTTTTTGGCATTATAAGTACATGACTGATTGTGGTCCATGGATATCTTGGACTTGAGGTTCATAACAGACGTCCTAAGATCTTGATAACTTAGTAATATACGATTTATTCTCAATTACATATGCTAACATCCGTGGTTTATTGTTTGTTTTTGCCTTGTGGTTTCAGGTATGTGTTGGGAGCTGTGGAAACCTTCTTAAAAGCTGTACCTGCTGCTGGGATTTTTAGAGGTAACTATTGACAATGTATTTCAGTTGATAAATACTCTGTTTTATATTCTTTTACTGTATATCATAACCCATTTGGGAGCAGCTTATAAGTTTGAGTGATATAGGTTCAATTGTCTCTATTAAGATGCATGTTACTTCATTGATTTTTGACCAGTATGAATATTTTCTAGTGCCATAGAAAAAAAACATAGAAAGCGTTGTTTGATGGTGAATAAAGAAATATAACCTTGTATTTTCAGTGTTTCTTCTCTTTTATTATATAAAAGAGATCTGCCATGTAAGTGGCTGATATATTCGTAGCTATGTTTATTACAGAATGTTGACTTGTTGACATTGGATTGGAACATCTTTCATGTGGAGTTAACCTTGCAATTGCCAGTTTAATAATATATCGACTTCCATCTTCCCACCTCTATCTCTCATCGTCTCTGAGTGCAGATGCTGATGTAGGAGAGTAAGCTGAAAATATTGTAAAGAAAGGAAAGGAAAGAGAAGAATAGAAATGGGAAAGAAATAGATTGAACTTTGAAGACAAAAAAAGAAAGGAATAACAGAAGAAGAATACAAGAACTTAAATTAAGAGATCAATTTAACTGAAATGAGGGAGAGGTAGAAGAGAAGAATTGATAGAAGAGAAGGGTAAAATAGTAGAAGGAAAGGAGAGCTCTTGAGAGAGAATAGAAATATAGGAGATAAAGTAAAAGATAAGACACAAAATAGAGAAAGAGAGTTGGAAGAGAAAAGAGAAAGAAAATAACGATCAATTATTTCTCTCCAAATGATGCAAGTAATATCCTAGTTAATGTGTTTTATTAAAGAAAAATTAGGATTTCCTTTTTTTGCTGCACTTGCATGATCTAAGGTCTGAAATATGAAGCTTTAATTTTTGAGTGTAGCTGATACACATTGATGCATCTTTCTGTGGGTTCTGGCACTCTGCAAACAAAATAATTTTTATATGACTCAAGAAGCAAGACTATTAAGTTGTCTTTGGGGTATCTGCCATTTGTGTTTCCTTAATGAAAAACATTTAGGTGGCAAGCTACTATCATTTTTGGATTTGTGCACTTATCTTTTAGATTATTTAATTTGCAAGAACCGGAATAATTTGAAAGATGCTCTTAAAGAGGACCTAAATTTTTTATGGGATGAGGCTGACTTTATTTCGTTCTTAGCGCTGTAAGTTTCTAGTGTATTTATTGAGATTCTGCTCTTCTTTATTTTAGCAAAACTTCAAGGCTGTTCAATGATTTCTTGATCAAGTCTTTCTCTTTACTATTATTTTGTATGTGCATACACGGTCTTGTAACGGTACAGTACTAGGCCCACTTTTTATTTTTTTTGTTTGGGATATAATTATGTTGTGTTTGTTATCTATTAAAAAAAAACATTAGTTTGAGGTTGGATATCATGTGTAATTGATAGCGTTATTGTTGTTTGCAATGAACATAGTATGCAATTTGAAGACAAATTAAAAACCTTGTGCTAATTTATTTCTCTTTCATCTGTGTTTTCAATGTAGAGACAGTTACAAATATTAATGGCACAGAAACTGCACAATCCATACAAAGTCCAAGTTCACATGACCTACAAATTTATGGGATTGTTGTGACTATCATCATATGCTTTATTGTTTTTGGTGGTGTGAAAATGATCAATCGGGTTGCACCTGCTTTCCTCATTCCTGTTCTATTCTCTCTATTCTGCATATTTGTTGGGGTTCTTTTTGCAAAGAAAGGTGACCCTGCATGTAAGTTCTTTATATTTTTTTTTTGAGAGATGGGTTCTCTTGCTGACTTCCTATAATGTCTTTTAGGTAACAATTTTTTGAACTTATGAACTGTTGGCTGATTTTGGCTTGCATTGTTAACATGGGAATATAAAACTGATTTCTTAATACTTTTCTTTTCCTTTTTTGAGGAGCAGGGATTGATTTGTATTGTTGAAAGTTATTTGAAATTCCTATGCTTATTATTTTTTTGATAGTAGATTCTTAGGGGTAAATAAATGATTTGTATATAATTTTGACAGTTATACCAAGTCCTATGCTTATTGCTTTTCTAAAGTATTTTTTGTGTTGCTTGGCAATGTATAAAGTCTGAGTTCCTTAATTGACAAGTGTCATTGTGGTAGGTTTACATTTTGAAATTTGTGGAAGACTTTTAGGAAAAATAACATTTTAGATTGATATGCCGGTGAGATGGGTCAACTTTGGTTGTAGATAAATGCAGTGAGAAGTTTAGGCCATTGTATGCTTTGTACCATATTGACCTTAATACAGAAAAGAAAAAAGGGACACCACATTTGTCTTGTTTTTATTAGTGTCTGTACTTTTTTATGTTTGGATCCTTTTCAGCGTGGGATGCTGAGGGTTTTTTTTTTTTTTCCCCTCAAATTTTGTTTGTAATTTTTAATGCAGCTGGAATTACGGGTTTGAGTTTGAAAACTTTTAAAGATAACTGGAGTTCAGATTACCAGAAAACAAACAAGGCAGGAATACCTGATCCTAATGGAACTGTGACCTGGAGTTTCAAGTAAGAAATTTTAAGCTTTTTCTTTGCTGTTTTATATCATGTTCATATATGTGTGTGTGTGTGTGACAGAAATTGATTGATGAAATTCAATATGTGAATTTACAAAATAGTGAACAAATTGTCCACAAATAGACAATACTAAAGTAGGTAGAGAAATGAAAAGGAAAAAAAAAAAAAATAAGCAAGGACTAGGAAATATAAAAGGGACCTGAATTCAACAAAATGATGTCTGTCAGAATACCTCTGACTTCCTATGATGATGATTGAAGAAAAGGCCACATCTTGGGATTTGAAGAGGCTGAAGCCCATAAACATGCTTAGAACTTGGCTTTGTCTCATAAGGATGATCATCATCGCCTCTCTTGTCTAAAAAGTTCTTCTATTCCCTCTGGTCAAATAACCCACAAAACAGCCATAATAGCACACCCCACAAAGTTTTAGCTCTCCCTAGAGCATGAGATCTTTCTGGTGAATTAGGCAAGAGGGAGGTCTTACTGGAATATCTCTAAAGCTTTAGGCACATCTACTGTGGATTGATTGTATTAATTTCTTTTTACTCTTTCAATTTAAATCATCTAAGATGGGACCAGCTGAAGTCTGAACACAGTTGGACACCCACCTTTCAGTTTAAACTGACAACATTAGAACACATTGGTTGGTGAGTAGTACATAGAATGGAATTGTCTGTTTGTGGTTCTTCTAACCACAGTTTCTTTTTCACCTTTCAGTGATTTGGTTGGGCTCTTTTTCCCGGCTGTAACAGGAATTATGGCTGGGTCAAATCGATCTGCCTCCCTTAAAGATACTCAGCGTTCAATCCCAATTGGAACTTTGGCAGCAACTCTTACTACAACTGTAATGTATCTCGTTTCTGTGTTATTTTTTGGAGCACTTGCAACCAGACAGAAACTTTTGACAGACAGGTATTCATATTTCGTCGAAGTTATTGCTTGTCTCACATGTCCAAATTTTCATTTTTCTGTAACTCTTGCTGGAAAAATTCGCTTTTTTATCTTTTTGAACGTGTGTATATTGCATATATACCCATATCTTTCTGTTGTTCTTCATCACATGGTAGTTCAATTTATGGTTACTCATAGAGAATCGACCCTTTGAGGCCATGTTCTTATTATTTACTTGCCCTTTTTTAGCAGCTTATAATGTAATTAAGAAAATGGGGAAATCCAAACATAAGACCATCTGGTCAACTTGGCTGATTTTATTTTATAAGCACAATTTAATAGTAAGACCTTAAGAGTACTATAACACACTTGGAATGTAGTTGTGGCACATATATTGTGTTGATTTTTTGTAGTGGTATATCAAAAATGAAAAAATAGGATGTGTATGAATGTAGAATAATAAGCAATCTTTACACTTGGAATGTAAAATAATAAATTATTATAATGATGAGCTAACTCTCTGTGCAGGCTGTTTACTGCTACAATTGCTTGGCCTTTCCCAGCAATTGTTCACATAGGAATCATTCTTTCAACCTTAGGTGCCGCTCTTCAAAGCATGACAGGTGCCCCACGCCTCCTTGCAGCAATAGCCAATGACAATATTCTGCCTATTCTTAATTGCTTTATGGTAGCAGATGGGAATGAGCCTTATATAGCTACATTCTTTACTGCATTCATCTGTATTGGATGTGTCATAATAGGGAATCTGGATCTTATCACTCCAACTATAACAATGTTTTTCCTTCTCTGTTATGCGGGAGTGAACTTGTCTTGCTTCCTTCTCGATCTTCTAGATGCTCCCAGTTGGCGTCCGCGGTGGAAATTTCATCATTGGAGCATGTCTTTTCTTGGAGCAGCACTTTGTATTGGTGTGTCTCCTTTTCTGTTATTCATTTGAAGCTATATGCATAAGACATTGACCACTAAAATGCATGTGGTGTATATTTTCACTTAAAAGAAAACAATATGGCATGAGAGAAACTAAGTGTGCATGGAGGAATAGGTATGTTTTCAGTGAGAACCATATTTACTTTTTGGTTTTGTTTTTCCTGCAGTTATCATGTTCTTGATCTCGTGGTCATTTACTGTGGTGTCGCTGGCCCTTGCAAGCCTTATATATTATTACGTGAGCCTTAAAGGAAAAGCTGGGGATTGGGGAGATGGTTTTAAGAGTGCTTATTTTCAATTAGCACTTGGTAGTCTTCGATCTTTGGGAGGTAAATCTTACCATATAACACCAATTACTGGTACTCTGTTAGCAGCATCGTTAGACTGAATAATTACAACATGATGACTTGTGGGGCAAAAAAAAAAAAAAAAAAGAATCTCTGATTTTAATGATGAAGATATGTTCTTTATTGAATAATTTGGTGGATGTTTGAAGTTTGTGATGGAAGAATTACTGTAATAGTTGGCTGGCTATTTCCAAAACTTAGAATTGAGAAATTATTAGTCTTTTAAATATGAAGACAATCGTTCTGAAACTGTTAGTTTTTTTTTGCTAATTCCATCTTGATCTTACAAGACCCAAGACTTCTTTTGTTAGTTTTCTTCTATTACCTTTGACTTTTCAGATGATTACATTTCAATAAAGTGACAAATTGTTGCTATTATCTGGCCTTGAAAAGTTCCGATAGACACAAGTTCCTCACTTTATAACAAAATTCACTTGCGTATATGCTAAAACCCAAAATCATTGCTTAGTCAACACTCTCTTGTAGTTGGCTTTTTCTATTGATGCTTTTTGCAGTATACTGGCAGCATCTGAATGATCTATCCTACTGTGTTGGAATTGTCAGAAAATGGAGGCAGTGATTTGCCACATCATATGCTTGTGATTGTCTATCCTATTGTGTTGGAATTGTCAGAAAATGGGGGCAGTGATTTGCCACATCGTATGCTTGTGATAGCTACACAACCAGATAGATCATCCAGAAACTATAATTTGTTATGGGTGGTAGTATATATCCGAAGAAGTGTCCAAAATCATTTACTTGTACTGATTTATAGAATCTAACAATTTAACACCTACAAATCCTAAATTAATGTGTTAACACCTATCAAGATTTAGGTTAAATTTAGACTATCAAGACCAGAGATAAAAAAGCAAACATAGCCTTTTTTTGGTGATGAAATTAATGTTATGCAACTAAACTTGGTAACAGTTAAATGGAAAAAATGTGTACTTAGTGTGAATTTAGACAGGGCTGTAACATTTTGAGTTACAAACTTTTGTTTGTCTAGTGCATTGGTGAAGTTCACTTTGAATGTCTTCTTTTTTTTTTTTTAAATTTTAAATTCTTTGTTGAATTTCTGTAATAAACCTTTGATAATATTTGCAGCAAACCAAGTGCACCCAAAGAACTGGTATCCCATCCCATTGATATTCTGTCGGCCATGGGGTAAGCTTCCGGAAAATGTGCCCTGCCATCCCAAACTTTGTGACTTTGCTAACTGTATGAAGAAAAAAGGCCGCGGAATGTCCATATTTGTTTCTATACTAGACGGAGATTATCATGACCGTGCTGAAGATGCAAAGGTTGCCTGGAAACAGCTTGGTACCTACATTGAGTACAAGCGCTGTGAAGGTGTAGCAGAGATAGTTGTGGCACCCAATATGACTGAAGGTTTCCGAGGAATTGTTCAGACCATGGGCCTTGGCAATCTGAAACCCAACATTATTGTTATGAGATACCCAGAAATTTGGCGTCGGGAAAACCTAACTCAAATCCCAGCTGCTTTTGTTGGAATAATTAATGACTGCATTGTTGCGAACAAGGCAGTAGTGATTGTCAAGGGCCTTGATGAATGGCCCAATGAGTATCAAAGGCAGTATGGTACAATTGATTTATACTGGATTGTAAGAGACGGTGGTCTCATGCTGCTACTCTCTCAGCTCCTCCTCACAAAGGAGACTTTTGAAAGCTGTAAGATTCAGGTCTTCTGCATTGCAGAGGAGGATTCAGACGCAGAGATGCTCAAGACTGATGTAAAGAGGTTTCTTTATGACCTTCGGATGCAGGCTGAAGTTATCGTCATAACAATGAAATCATGGGAGGTACAAGCGGAGGGAGGACCTCAACAAGATGAATCATTGGATGCATACATTGCCGGTCAGCGCCGAATTACTGATTACATGGCTGAAATGAAGGCTACAGCTGAGAAGGAAGGGACAACGACATTGATGGTTGATGGGAAGCCTGTCATTGTAAACGAGAAACAGGTGGAGAAGTTTCTTCACACAATGCTGAAGTTGAATTCAACAATACTGAGACACTCGAGAATGGCGGCGGTTGTGCTTGTTAGTCTGCCACCGCCACCAGCTAACCACCCAGCTTACTTATACATGGAATATATGGATTTGTTGGTAGAGAATGTGCCGAGACTTTTGATTGTAAGAGGATACCGAAGAGATGTTGTAACGATATTCACATAGCGGCAGAAATTGCAGCCTCGTCTGTAATTGCCCCTATAATTTACTGTTCATATCAAATTTTCTTTGTTTTACCACCTTCGTCTGATTTTTGTAGTTTAAGAGGTTGTATTGCATTCATTCTTTTCACTGCTAGTGCCTGACGGCAATTTTGTTTTCATCTTAAAAATAAATGCACAGCCATTTGGGATGTGGAATTAAGTTATAATCTTGTTTTTAATACAATCTAGAATCAAAATTTCTGGATTCCTTGGTTGGCCTAATTAGAATGTAAACTCTGGTTAAGACAATATAATCCATTTTGGATTGAAGGATGAGAGATAGTTAATGTCTAGAATCTCTTGGGGGTTTTGTCTAAATTTTTCAAGTTGAGATATTCCTTGGCTCTCATGTCATGTCTATAAATAGCCAATTCAATTGTATAGCTTATTTGTAACAAGCAACACAACTCATTATTTCCACCACATTCTCACTACTACATTCTTCTTTCAGTTTTGCTACTCATTTTGTTTTGTTCTTTAGGTGTTCATTTCCCTCAAATACATACATTATATATACGTTGCGTGTCTCATATGGTTACACTGACTTAGTTCGGGTTTTTAGATAATGCATGAAATATTAATATTAATTTTTTTATTTTATATAATTTTAAAGTTCGATATTTTTATCAAGATTTTTTATAATTATAAAGATATTTCTTTATTACAATCTAAGTTAAAAAATTGGAATCTGTTAGTACATCATTCTTGCAAGACAAGACCGGATTAGTATTTTCTAGTGTTGAAGGCAAGGTTATGCTATATAGAAAAAGTGATGTCATAAATAGAAATAAATGAAAATATATTATTTTAACTTGAATAAGTTTCACTATAAAGATGTTGTTTGGCCAAACAACTATTTCCCACCCAAGGTTTGATGTTTTCTCAAAATTCTCTCCTTTAACTATGAAAACACCAAACACCCACCCATGACCGGTTAGATTTAACCAAACCCTAACGGTGGTAGGGGTAAAATCGTCATTTTCACTATAA
Source organism: Mangifera indica (assembly GCF_011075055.1). Taxonomy (NCBI): domain Eukaryota; kingdom Viridiplantae; phylum Streptophyta; class Magnoliopsida; order Sapindales; family Anacardiaceae; genus Mangifera; species Mangifera indica. The sequence goes on along the minus strand of NW_025401095.1, from coordinate 878,470 downwards.
TATTAAAAATAAACTAAAATAGAATCTAATTTTGTCCCCCTAAACTTTAAAAACTAAAATTTTCCCCCAGCCTAAGTTTTAAAAAATGGCAGTTTCACCCTAGGGTTTGGTTTTGAAATCTCCGATGACCGTTCCGGCTCCATTGCCGACAACCTCTCCCTCCCGAAGCAACCTCTCTTTCCGACGAATATTTTCCTCCCATTTGGAGGATCGATCAGCGTCGGCTTGGCCTTGGGAGACGAAGAACTTCGTCTCCCCAGACGAAGACGACGACCGTCTTCCCTGGGGAGACGAAGAACTTCGTCTTCCCCGACAAAGTTCTTCGTCTCCCAAGGCCAAGCCGACGCCGATCGATCCTCCAAATGGGAGGAAAACATTCGTCGGAAGGAGAGGTTGCTTCGGGAGGGAGAGGTTGTCGGCAATGGAGCCGGAACGGTCGTCGGAGATTTCAAAACCAAACCCTAGGGTGAAACTGCCATTTTTTAAAACTTAGGCTGGGGGAAAATTTTAGTTTTTAAAGTTTAGGGGGACAAAATTAGATTCTATTTTAGTTTATTTTTAATATTATAGTGAAAATGACGATTTTACCCCTACCACCGTTAGGGTTTGGTTAAATCTAACCGGTCATGGGTGGGTGTTTGGTGTTTTCATAGTTAAAGGAGAGAATTTTGAGAAAACATCAAACCTTGGGTGGGAGCTAGTCGTTTGGCCATGTTGTTTTAATTAGTATGCTGCGTCGATTGGCAGCAAGAAAAGAACATTCCCGCACCAAAATTAAATCAATTTAAATATTTAAAAAAAAAAAAAAAACCCTCAACATGTAGAAAAGGGGAAGAAAGAAGAAAAGACGAAGCAAAGAGAGAGAGATCTGAAGCAAGCAAACCATGGCGAACTCAGACACCGATAAACTGCTCAGAAAAATCGCAGTAGCATTCAATGAACTCGCCGTTACTGTTAATTCACAGACTGCCGATGTCGACGTGGCGACCTTCTCTCACGCATGTTCGCTCGTCTCTCCTCTCTTTGGCTGCTTAGGATTCGCCTTCAAGTTCGCCGAAATGGATTATGTAGCCAAGGTTAATTAATAACCCTAACTCTTTACTTTCTTAAATATTAAGTGTTACTGGTAACATGTCCTAGTGACTTACGTGTTATATGTTGCTAAAATGTGGTATTGTAATCATATTTGTTTGCTAATTTAGTTTATTTTATCAGTGTGAAGTTGATCATCAATGTGACATTGTCCTTGTTGGAATTTTGCGTCATGTTCGTTTGTGTAACATAGTATATATTGTGTTACTGGATTGGATTTTGAGTGCGGATTATTTATGTAATTGTTTTTGATAATTTTTCCTTGGTTAATTATAACGTCTTCAAGGTTAATCAAAACCCAAATCTTTTATTTTCTTAAATATTGTGACTGGGTGGTATTGTTACTGGTAGCGTGTACTAGTGAGTTACGTGATATATGATACTAAATGTGGTACCATAATCGTGTTTGGTTATTAATTTGAAGTTGAATGTTATCAGTATGAAGATAATTGTCGATATACATTTTTCTCACTGGAATTTTGCATCATGTACCATTGTATAACAAAGTACAGATTGGGGGGAGCTTCATTTTGGTATCAAGATTCAAGGGTCTGCTGATGTCACTGAGTTGGTTTTTGAGTGTGTTTGTTTTATATTCTAGTTTTTGTTAGATTATTTTATTTTGTTTACTTATGGAATGTGCTGGTAGGAATAGATTTTGTTTAATGATTATGATTTAATGTGATTCTTATGTTTTGAGTGGATTGATTGATCAATTGAACAATGATATCAGGTTGCTGATCTTGCAGTGGCATCAAAGTCGATAATGACCTTGCAAGCCTTGCTTGACCATGATATTACGGGAAACTCTGTGCGGAAAGCTGGCAGTCACACTAGAAATCTTTTGAGAGTTAAGCGTGGACTGGACATGGTTAGGGTTCTTTTTCAACAGATAATAGCTACAGAGTATGTATATCAAATTCAAACCATTTTACTGATTGTTTAAAATTTTCCATTTTTTGATCATGTTAGTTTACTTTAATTGCCTCTTGATGTTATGATTTGGGTGATTTTGAGTTTATTCTAGGTGGAGGCAAAGGTATGTATTGCCTTTTGTGTCACAATGGTAACTTAGCTTAAGTCATTGCAAAATTGTTCTGTTAATCTTTAGGGATCTTTTGTCTTTCAATTGCATGAATTTCCTCTTTTGGACTAATTTGACTCCAAAATGAGTGAGGTGTCCACGTCATTTTTGTGTTCCAGTAATAGAGTTATCTGTATTTAAAATCAGGTAAATTGGATGATGCTAACATTCAATTTGGCAATGCTGATTGTGATGTTAAGTCACTATCACTCTGTATGGATGGAACCACTTTTATGCTTTGGGAAGAAAAGATAGATGAAGAAGAAAAACAAAGTTTGTATTTTTATAAGCTGAAGCAATTAAGCTGGATGGGATAATCACAGAGAAGTTACATTTACAGAAGGGGAGTGGTTTGTTTGGAGCTGTTAGGTCTTTGTATTATCTTTGTTACAAATAAAGATTTTGGTCCTGTTTTTATATTTATTTTCAAGGTGAAAATCATATGGAAAAAATTGAAAAGAGAAGTGATAATGAAGAGAAAATAGAATAACAAGGTGAATTGGTTTGGTGAGAGAGAAAGAAACAAAGAGAGAAAATGAAAGAAAGAGAGAGAATCATTGTGTTAAAAAAGGGAAAAAGTATTATGATCGTAGAGATAATCCTGGAGGAACTTCAATCTTTAGACCATGTGGTTTGTTTTAAATTTCTTTTGAGAAATATTCTTGTTCATTAAGGTAGCATATTGCTTGTCCACCAAGAAGAAGATTACTGTGTCTATCAAGGAAATGATTCTATTGCATAGTTTTATCCAAAACAAGATACCTGAGTTACCTAATTACATAGAGCATTATCCAAGAAGGACATATTAATTTTATCCAAAAAGGACATATAGCTTTATCCAAAAAGGGACATATATCTTTATTGAAACAGAACCTATGGAAACATATTGCCTGTCTACCAGAAGATTACCTTTTCCATCAAGGAAAATGATTCTTTGACATAAAGTTTTTCCAAAGAAGTCTTATGACTCATCGAACAAAATATAGCATTATCCAAGAAGGATATATGACTTCATGTAACAGCTCCAATATCTTCAAATGTGGATATTGATATGGGTAATTGGGGTGATCAAGAAGGATAAAGCTGCAAGTAATTTATTGTAGATTATGTGTGGAAACATTTGAAAAAGGCCTTATAGAAATGAATGCCATGCCTCTGTTTTCTATCAAGTGCCTAGATTTTCACTTTTCATGTTTCTACTTTGATTTTTGGAAAGCCAAGGCCCCTTGTAAAGTGAAGATTATGGATTTGTTTAGACTACCTTTTTGTACAATGCCCTGTTACTATTCAATTGTGGATGAATATTTTTTTAGGTTTTAGTCTCTGCTTGGTAGCTTTTCCCTTTAGCTGTTCTATTTTCTTGGAAAGATCTCAAACTCATGTGGGAATTAAGAAAGCTAAGATTCTTTGGGGTTCTGGTACTGGTTTATTGGGCTAGAAAGGAAACAGAAGTATTTTTAAAGACAACGGTAGAGAGGGCTCAGTCTTCATTGGACACATCAAGTTCTGGACCTCCTTATGGGCTTTTTTGTTTTCTAAATTTTGGGATGGTTTTTTTCTATTCTTCCATCATAGTTTGGGAGGTGAAACAGCTTGTTCACCTTTTGTTAATCTTTTCATTCTTTTCATTAATAGACCACACACACACACACAAAAAATGAAAGAAAGAAATTACCATGTAATGTGATTCAAATTATGTACTCTGCAAAATTGCCTTAACCTCAGTAAATTTATTATGATAAGTTATTTGATTCCTGAACTAAGTCATTTTAAAGTATCAAGATGTAGACAAGTATTTGTTTGTGGCTGTAAATTATGCAAGTACATTTTCATACTTTAGCATTTGAATGTGAAGTTTGTAACATGTGGCTGAAAGTATGTGATTTCTTATGTAGGGGCAATTCCTTAAAAGATCCAGCTTCCAAAGCGTATGCACAAGTATTTGCTCCCCATCATGGATGGGCAATAAGGAAAGCTGTTGCTGCAGGGATGTATGCCCTTCCAACTAAAGCTCAACTGTTAAACAAGCTGAATGAAGATGGTAAGTGCTTACCCCTGTGATCCATTTGTCACTTTCTGCTGTCAAGTATGTGTGGAATGAAATGCCAATATTGTATTCCAACCCTTTCCCTTTTTAATTTTTTTTGGGTTAATAATTATATCCTTGATATACAAAGGTTTACATTAATCTTTTATTTATTGAAAAAAAAAGAAAGAAAGAAAGAAAGAAATGTGGGTCTAGACATGCTATGCTTACAATTTTACATAATGCACTCCCAATAGGCATGGTGTTTGTAGGTTGAAGCTCAAACTCTTCCCGTGGGATGAGCATTAGTAAAAGCTGGCTTGTTTAGATGAACAGTCTTTACAAATGATGTGAAAACAGTAGCAATCAGTAATTGTATCCTTGGTCCTGGACTAGGTTCTCTGGCCTTGAAATTGGTATGAAGCAAACCAGATTTTGCTCAAACTATTGTTGCTGACTTTAAAAGAAGAAAAAAGTAATGAGGGAAAAGAAGGGGCTTATCTTTTCATGTTATATTAATGGTACAAGTTTTGTTTTTGGTTTCTTTCAGAGGCCTCAGCAAGGGTTCACATGCAAAGTTACATTACTGCATCTGCTCCAGTGATTGTGTACATCGACAATCTCTTCATTTCAAGACAGTTGGGTACAGACTGGTAAATTATGGATTGTAAGTTGAGAAACTCTTCTTTCAACTGCATTGGACGTAGATTGGTAAAATACGTATTTCATTTATGTAGTAATATAATATTGTGTGTGATCATCTTGTTTTAAGAAACACTAAGATTAAACTTCAGCCTCATAGAATCATTACAAATGTTTTAAACTCTTGTATATTTGAAGAAACACCATTGTTAACATGATTCGAGTTAAGGCCAGTGGATGTGCAAGTTGGATTTATGTTGCTCAGTTGTGCTGTAATCCATTGAACATAAATCAGGTGGCAATAATTGACTGTTTTATGAAGATTACAAACAATTGAGTTTGAGTCGCTACAAAGCCTGATGCCGAAGATGATCCTAATCAACTCAATAAACAATAGGATATGGTTGGTATAGAAAGCCCTGAAACCCTATTTTATGAATAATAATGCGCCAACCACATAATTATTATAGTAAAGTATAGTAATTTAATCATTAATAATCTTAAATATTATTGTATTGGGTAGCGCAATCCAATTCTTACCTGCACCTTTCTCTTTCTTAATTTCTCTATTTGCTTTGGGTTGCAATGGGAATTAGGAATGGCAACGGGGAGGGGATCAATCCTCTCTCTGTCCTCGTAGGGGATGTCAATCCCTTTCTCTACTATGGGGATGAAAATGATTCTCTGTTTTCTCTTTGTAAAGAAAAATCTTCTCTCTATCCCTTCTTTATTTTTGCGTGGAAAAATCCATTTCTTGTACTTGTAAATTTTTTTTTTTTTTACTTTTTAAACATAATATAAATATATTAAATAATATAATTAAGTAAAATTAAAATTAACCAATTATTTCAAATATCACAAATATAATATATTAACTACTTTAATCTATACAACAAAAACCTAAATAAATTCGAAAAACATAAATAATTTAAACTATAAAAAATATATTAGTATTTTAAATAAATATATTAATATAAAAGGATAAGGATGAAGATGGGGGCGGGGAGGGGAAGGGGGGGGGGGGGGGTGTGGGGCAGAGAGAGGACACATGTATCCCTATCCTCAACCCGTTTCTAATTGCGGAGATTTTTTTTCATCTTCGTCCTTGTCCCCTTTCCCGTTTCTATTGTGAATCCTCTCCCCGTTAAGGTCGGAGAGGGTCGAAACCCCTAAAATCGGGCCTAAATTACCATTCCTAATGGGAATCCATTTGCATTTTTGTTCTTTCATTGAAATACATTCATCTTTGTGACTCCTTTTTCATTACGTTCGGCTAGTCCATTTGAAAATACCACTTGTGTTTAGTACGTGCTGAAGTTGTTACATTTAGAACTACTTGAAAATTCTTGTTCGTTCTTGTGAGGCCACTACTTGTTTGTGTTCGATTGGAGGCCATTGCAGATGTGCTTCAAATGGAAATGTCTGGATTTTTTGATTGAAAGAATGAAAATTGATTAAACGTTTCCATTTTTTTAGTTGTTGGAGAAGGGGGAACATAATAATCATTAGTATCGACTGGAGAAGAGTATGATTTTCTAACTCCAAAATTTGAGGAATCCATTAGGAAATTAAGGTAAAAAAAAAAAAATATATATATATATTATAAAGTTGAGATGATTTAAATGATAAAAATAAAATAATAAACAAATGAGTTAATAAATACAAATTGAGAGAAAAATTGATGAAATTGGAGAGAGTTTGAGAGTTCAAAGTAATAATGTAGTATAAGAGAAAGTTAAAAACATTTTGTTAATAATGAGTGGTGTTTGAGAGTGTTTATAAATGTGAGCGAAGGGTGAAGTGCAATATATATATATATTTACATTGTGTAGTTGCCCCACCAATGATCAGTTACTGTTGGAATAAAATATATCATTAGGACATTTGGGTTGGGTAATGTTTTATTACAAAAATAGAAAGATTATTTTGAAGATAGATTACTTAGAAGATTACTGGATATAAATGATTACTATGTTTGATAAAATTTGATAGATATAAATAATTATTGTATTTGGTTAAAGGTAATAAAAAATTACTAGTAAATTATTTTACTTAAATAACCTTGAATATAATTATTTTTAAATATTTTTTATATTATTTGTCATATTAATTAAAAATAAATTTATTTTTATCTCAAAAAATTAATAAATAATAATGTAATTATAATAAACTCAAGATTACCTCAATAATCTTTAAATACCTAAGGTGGAGGTGGTAATTAGATTACCACTTATATTACCTGTCACGTCGGCATTGATAATAGAAAATTACTGTAATATTTTATTACTGATAAATCAAACAAGAGAATAAAAGATAAATTACTAAGATAATCTTAAAAACCCTCAACCAAACGCCCCCTAAAAAAATTTATTGTTGGAGGGAAATCATAATTTTTATTATATATTTAACCATTATACTCGGTCTAGGTTTGAAGATTGAGCTTTGGGTTGCTCGTATGGCTTGGGCTTCAAGCACCTGGGTCTTAAGCACTTAGCCTTGTTTGGGCCTGGAGACCTTATCCCTAGGCTCAAATCGGTTTAAGCCTACCTTTTCTAAGGCTCAACCTAGGCTTTTTACCCAACTTTATGTTAGTATGTATGCCTTCGGAATAAATCTTGTTGTCGATTTCAGGGTATTAGATTTTGAGTATATTATTTTGTTTTAATTATATCAATAAAAGAAATATTTTTAGTTCATGTGTCAATCATCTGCTCCTTTTTATATGTTCATATATTACATGTGAAATGTTTGGATGATGCAAATCTTTGGAAAATCACATCAACAAACCATTCTCTATATAATGTTAACTTGACAATATATTACAAGTTAACATGTTGAATGCCTCTATTGACTATCATATGATGATATTAGTGTAGGTGATTATGAGAGTCATGTCACTATAACATTAGCATAAATTAATGGTTAGTAAACTGTTTATCTAATATGACCAATTATGATGAATCACATGCACATTCATAATGTGGTCAATAATTCTTAATAAAATCGTTTATTTGTGTCATTAATCCTTAAACATGAGATATAATAGTTGTCCTCAATATAAATGCACATGATTCATATAATGTATATGCACTTGTTTATGTACGAAGACAAGTGATAATCAAGATGAAATCTATTAACTTGAGATTATATAAGCTTGAGCTCCTAGAGAAATGTCAATAAACATAAGAAATGCAAAATCTCTCGTCATAGTAGAGAAATATTTATAAAAGGTGGTTTCATGGTGAAATTGTTCTGACATATTGATTAACAATTCAATCTAAAATTAATATAAAAGTTTTGACATACCATAAACTTACTCTTGATCAGATAAGACGGTAGAATGATTTAATTACAAAGGGAAAAGGACTATTTCCCACCCATTTTTTAGCCCCATTTCAAAACATACCCACGTCAAATGAAAAACCCAAACACCCACCCAAAGTTTAATCTGTTTGCTCCACCCACATATTTTCTGTTAGATGAAGGGGTAAATTCATAATTTTATCAATAATATTAAATAATTAAAATTTTATCTCATTTTCCCCCCGTTAATTTGAAAAACTAACGTTTGTCCCCTAAATTAAGTTTTAAAAAATTCACTTTTCGCCCTGATATGCAACCACTTTTTCCGGTGACGCCGGAGAAGTTTTTGTCCAAAGGTCGACCACCTCTGGAAGACAATCGTCGTCCAAGAAGGACGAGCGTCATCCAGAGAATGGATGAGCCCTCGTTACTCTCCCTCCAGCCACGTCATTGCCGGTGGCCAAAGGGAAAATGAAAAAAAAAAATTAGGGATTTGAGGGGGTGAAAGTCACTTTTCAAAGTTTAGGGATGGTGGTAAAGTGTAACTTTTAAAATCGGAGGGGGAAAATGCGATAAAATTATATCAATGGAATGTAAACAGTAAAATGACGGTTTTACCCTTATATTTAATGGAGAATTTAACGACAGTTGTGGGTGGATGCAAACAGATTAAACTTTGGGTGGGTGGATGCAAACAGATTAAACTTTGGATGGGTGTTTGAGTTTTTCATCTAGTGTATGTATGCTTTTGAGATGGGACTAAAAAATGGGTGGGAAATAGTCGTTTCCCCAATTACAAAGTATATATGTTTATAATAGGTTTATTGGAGTTCATCTTCTTTGAGGTTTAAGAGTTATGATACATTACTAAAGACTTACCATAATCAGTAAGAGTTTTGTTCATAATAGGTTATAACGAAATATATCATGATTTGGTATTGGGTTCATGACTAGATTACAATGAACCTAGAAAGTCACACATTAAACCTAAATACATAAAGAGTATAACATATAATTAAGAGTTAATGATTAACAGATGTATATAGTTATGTCCAAATTAATCAATTATTGAGATTTGATTATCTAAGGATAGCTAACCTTTACCAAGGGTAATAAAGCCATTTCATCATAATTGGATTGAATTCAATAATGTGTTATGAGTGTAAATAAATCATTTTAAAGAGTGAAAATAATAAATGAGGTAAAGAGTTATGCCCACTTCTTAAAATTGTTAAATGAAAGGGCAAGTCTACAATTAAGAAAATTTACATATATGAAAGGGAATGATGTAAAACTCCACACTCTCACATTGACGGTCAAGAGGGAAAATCATAGTAATAAGGAAAATGCATAATTGAAAATTCTCCAACTGTCCACAATCTATTTCAACTATTTTTTGGAATGTAAATATATTAATTTTTGGATGTAAATATATTATTCTAGGATATCAAATATTTTATTTTAGGATATCTCACCATTTAGATAATTAGTAATTAGATAAATACTTTATTCTAGCATATCAAATATTTTATTCTAAAATATCTCATTATTTAGGATGCTGATAATTAGGAGATAATATTCTTTCCATTTTTATTAATTTGTATGTTGTATAAATATTGTACTTTTTTATTGGAAATACAAGTTGAGAATTTCATTCATCTCATAATCTTTTTTATGATAGCAGAGCTGTTGTAGAACTAGTTCTGTAATCGATCCTTGCAAAATGGCCTATATTTCATCAACATCAGACAATTCTCAAAATGAGTTTGATTCCCCAGCTTTATCTCAACTCAAGCCATCGATCTCAACCACCCCTTTGAAAACACTTTTCTTTTTTACTCTATTAATACTGCTAGGGCTGGATTCGAGCCGAGCCGAGCTCGGCTCGCAGCCAGCTCAGGCTCGGTTTGGTTTTTTAATGGCTGGCTCGAGTTCGGCTCATTTTCGGCTCAGCTTGACTTGTTTTTCATATCAAAATGGCACCGTTTTGTATATATATATATATGGATCAAAATAACGTCGTTTTGTATAAAAAATTTTAAAAAAAAATATACCGAGCCAACCCGAGCCAGCTAGAGCTTGGCTCGAGCTTGATCGAGCCGAGCAGAGCCTGACTCCTTTCGGGCTCGAACCGAGCCTAGCCGAGCTCGAGCTGGCTTGGCTCGAGTCCAGCCCTAAATACTGCCACTCAAATATCCATCAAACTCACACCCTCCAACTACATATCGTGGCGTTTTTAGTTTCATGCCATTCTCTTGGGTTATGATCGTATGAGCTTCATCGACGACTTACAACCATGTCTACCACCCACCATCAGGTTAAACCATTCTCTTTGGATTCATCAAGATCAACTGAATGGCTCTTAGGCTCTGATGTATCTCATCATGTCACCTTTGATTTTCAGAATTCGTCTCTTCACACTGACTATCCTGCCCATGACAATATCATAATTGGAGACGGTACTAATCTTCCATTCACGTACACCAATTTCACATCTCTACCTTTCTCTTCTAAACTCTTTCATTTAAATAATGTTCCTTATGTTCCATCCATGAAACAAAACTTGACCTTTGTTTTCTAATTATGTTTAAATAACAATGTTTCTATTGAATTCTCACCCATATCTTTTTATGTGAAGGACCTTTGCACGGGTGTAATAATCTTACAAGGGGCAACTAAGGATGGTGTCTATAAGTGGCCATGTTTGTCACCATCCACACAACCAATTGTAGCCTTGTCCTTTCTCAAAGTTTTAGTTGAGCAATGGCATCACCACTTACGTCATCCATCATTCTCCATTTTGCGTCATTTTATGTCAACAAAAACATTACCTATGTTCGCGTCTAACATATCTAAATTTTTGTATGATTCATGTCATTGCAATAAAACTTACAAACTCCTTTTTTCTTCCTTATCTCTTACTAGTTCATGTCATCTGAAATTATTTTACTTTGATGTTTGGACCTTACCGGTTGCTTCCATTGATGGCTATAAATAATATGTGATATTTATTTATTATTATACTCGTTACATTTGGCTCTACAACCTAAAGAAAAAATTCGATGTTCATGACATTTTTATAAAGTTCAAAGCACTTGTGAAAAGTTTTTTCAAAATCTCCATAATTACACACTACACTAATAATGAAGGTGAGTATATCTCCCTCAAGTCTTTTCTTGCAACCAATGGAATATCACATCTCACCACTCCACCATATACAACTGAACATAATGGCTTCTTAAAACGTCATCATTATCATATAGTTAAAACTGGTCTTACTCTTTTCTATCATGCTCACATGCCACTCACTTTTTGGTCTTATGCTTTTAGCACCACAGTTTATTTTATCCATTGCATGCCTAAGACCAGTCTCTATATGTTGTCATCTTTTGAAAAACTTTTCGGGTATACACCAAACTATCTTAAATTAAAAATTTTTGGGTGTTTTTGTTATCCTTAGATTTGGCCATATGGTTCTCACAAATTTGCACAAAGCTCTCAACCATGCATTTTTATTGGTTACTCCTCCACACAAAGAGTTTACCAATGTCTTGATACCCACTCTCACAAAATATTTCTCTCTAGACATGACACCTTTGTTGTGTCAAAATTTCCATTTTTATATCAACAATTAAATCTCTATGTCCCACAAGCACCACACTAGAATAATTACCCAATATGATATTCTGATTGATTCTCAAAATCACTGAGTTACTCTAAGTCTTCTTCAGCCACAATTGGCTACACATTCCAAGGATGGCGATGACACATTTACTTCAATGAATCCCCCTTTGAGCCACTCACAATGTAAACTTGATGCTACTACCCCTTCACTTTTTCAATCCCTATATTCGTCAAGCTTAAACTCACTAAAGTTGCCTAGTCCACCATTCTCATCACCACTTGCCAATATTCATCCACTATAGAGTAGAGCAATAAATAACATATGCAAGCCTATACAAAAACTCAACCTTGTTACATTTCATAACCGTGCTATCGATGCCATACCTAACACTATCACTAAAGCCTTAAAACACCATGAATGACGTAAGGCTATATCTAATGAGTTTAATGCTCTTCTTCATAATGGTAGATGAGATTTAGTTCTTCCTAATTCAACTCAAAATCTTGCCAAATTCATCGCTCAACTTGCTACTAAGTTCTCCATAAAGGATCTTGGTGATCTCTCTTATTTTCTTGGCACATAGATACTCCTCAATTCATCAAAATCTTGTTGTCTTAATGAAAATACATCCATGATCTCTTGGAGAAAACAAAAATGCTTAACGCTAATGACATCCATATAATCGTGTGTCCAAACATAGTTCCTAAGCTTCAAGATGGTACCTCTCTTATTGATGAAAAGGAATATCGATTTGTAGTTGGTGGCTTATAATATCTCTCTCTCACGCACATAGGGTTGTGCATGATTTGGTTTAGTATGATTTTGAAAGTTTTTTCAAATCAAATTAAAAGAATGATTCAAAAATTTTTCAAACTAAATCAAACTATTTTAGTTTTTAAACCAAGTCAAACTAAATTGAAAAAATATAGTTTCATCCGATTTGAATTATGGCTTGAATCTATTGAAATCATTCATTTTTAATATATCATTTAATAAAATTAATTAAATTATAATTTTTTAAAACAAAATATAAACATATAAAACAAATATGAAGTATATATATAATATATATAAAAAAGTATAAAATAAATATGAAAAAAACAAGTTATACATTTAATTATTTTCTTAAAAATTTTGTCAAATATAATTCTTTTATATATATATAAAATATAATTTATTACCTGATTTAATTTAAAAATTATTTTAAAAAAATTTATTAATATAAATTAAATAATTTTATAAATTAAACCAAATCAAACTAAAGCAGGATATTTAAGAGTTTTGAGTCACTTTCACAATTTAAATCAAATCCATGTCTCTTTTTATCGATTAAACCAAATCAAACTAAAGCAGGATATTTAAGGCAACTGTCTTTGTCATGGCTGTCCAAGTTTTGCACTGTCTGGCCGTCATCATGATAAGCTGAAAGAATAAATTTGGCTGACAAAATATACAAAAATAATCCATGTCTCTTTTTGAAAACATGGCATCCTCTTATCAACCCAAAGATCCCATTTCTGTTTCCTTCCCACACAAGAAAAGATCCATTCTTGTCTTCACTTAATCTGTTTTCCATTAAAAACTTTACCCTTCTAAACCTCCATCCAATTCCCATTTCACCGCCATGTTCCTTACCTCAACCCTCCTTCAATCTCTTCCTTCTGATAACATTACCCTCTTACTCTTCACTTTCTCTTCTCTTATCTCCCTTTTCTTCCTCAAATGGACGTTCACAAAATCCAGGAACCCAATCCCTCCATGCCCGCCTGGCCCACGTGGCATCCCCTTTCTGGGTAACCTCCTCTCTCTCGACCCGGAGCTCCATACTTACTTCGCACACCTCGCTCACTCCTACGGCCCCGTTTTTCAACTCCGTCTCGGTAATAAAATCGGTGTTATTTTGACTTCTCCTTCCTCAGCTCGCCAAGTACTCAAAGACCACGACATCACTTTCGCCAACCGGGACGTGCCGGTTACGGGTCGGGTCGCAACGCAAGGAGGGCGTGACATTGTTTGGAACCCGTATGGACCCGAGTGGAGGATGTTGAGGAGGATTTGTGTTCTCAAGATGCTCAGTAACAAAACCCTGGACTCTGTTTACGCGCTACGGCGGCGTGAGATCCGGCAAACCGTCGGGTACTTATACAGTCGAGTCGGGTCACCCGTTAACGTTGGTGAACAAATGTTTTTGACGATACTGAATGTCATTACGAACATGTTATGGGGCGGATCGGTTCAGGGTGCGGAGAGGGCTAGTTTGGGTGGGTTATTTCGGAATCTGATATCGGAGTTGACGTATTTGTTGGGCCGGCCGAATATATCGGACTTTTATCCGGGTTTGGCCAGGTTTGATTTGCAAGGACTGGAGAAGAAGATGCAAAGGGTAGCTGGGAAATTGGATAGCATGATTGATGAGATAATTGATCAACGGCTGAGAAGTAATGGAGAGAGTGGGGAGAAAGATAATGAAGATTTTTTACAGTTTCTACTTGAGCAGAGGGATCGGGGTGATTCCAAAACACCTTTTACCATGACCCATGTCAAAACCTTGCTTATGGTAATTACTTTTTATATTATTCTTTCTTAAATAAGAATGTTTCTAAATATGGATAGATTTAAACCAAACCCGAATTGGGATGAGCTTGAATATAGAAAGTCTTGCTCAAACTGATTGTGAGTCCATCTGAGAAGACAGATAGTATCAGAGAAGAAGAGACGCTGTCGGAGAAGAAATTAGCCAAGAACAAAAGTCTATGAATCTATCAACAATTTTCCAACTATTTGATCACTCGATTTGAACCTGAATTGGGGTGCTGAAGAGTTAAGCTGGTTTGATTAAGATCTATCCAATTAATGAATAATTATAGGATTACTAAGAAAATTGACCTATCTACCATTCATCTTTAAACTTATCTTCTGTTTTCGTTCTCCTTGGATGATTAAACTGTAATTAATCTCAAATTTAAATTATTTGTAATATTCAATCTAATTTCTAACCTGTTGCAAAATGTGAAAAATATTGACGAAGTTTTTTGACAGGATATGGTGGTGGGTGGGAGTGATACATCCTCCAATCTAATGGAGTTCGCCATGGCTGAACTAATCAACAAACCAGAGGTAATGGAGAAAGCCCACCAAGAATTAGACCAAGTAGTTGGTAAAAACAACATATTAGAAGAATCCCACATTCAGAAATTGCCATATTTATATGCCATAATGAAAGAGGCCTTGCGTTTGCACCCGGTCCTCCCACTTTTAGTTCCCCATTGCCCCTCTGAAACTTGCACCATTGACGGCTACACAATTCAAAAGGGTTCACGAGTCTTCATCAACGTGTGGGCAATTCACAGGGACCCTTTGATTTGGGAGAATCCATTGCAGTTTATTCCGGAGAGGTTCTTGAGTGAGAAATGGGATTACAGTGGAAGTGACTTCAATTATTTTCCATTCGGGTCTGGACGAAGAATTTGTGCCGGGATTGCTATGGCTGAGAGAATGTTCATGTATTCGCTGGCTACACTTTTGCATTCTTTTGATTGGAAACTAGGGGAGGGACAGAAAGTGGATCTCACTGAAAAGTTTGGGATTGTTTTGAAGTTGAAGACTTCTCTTGTGGCAATCCCAACGCCGAGATTATCGGATTCAGCCTTGTATATGTAGATAAGTAACAAGAATATTCCAATATGCTTGGCAAGCAGCGTTAATCATTTGTTTTTATGCATATATATATATATATATATATTTATATATTTTATATTAATGTAGAATAAGAGTTTGGAAGATTCTTTCACCTTACCTAGAATTTGTAATAGCCTCCTTAATATGTTGTGACAAACTGATGATCAAGAATTGATGCAACCTCATCGTGAGTGCCAGTGCTTGGACAAACAAGGATAGTGGCATCCGCTGAAGGATCTTTTGGCATTGTAGTTTCATCCATATTCCTGGTAAATTTCATAAACTTGAGATATTAAAGATTGGACTAAAACCATGCAAGTCAATGACATGTGCATTCAAACCTAACTTCTTGACTATTTTAAATGGACCTGCTCGTCTAGCATGCAATTCATCATAACTACCTAGAGCAAAATGCTCTAATTGTAGACGATTAAGTATTATCCCTTCTTTTATATTGGCAAAGTTCGTATAAGACTCTGTATGAAGAATGATAAGACATTATTCTTCATCTTGAATGTTTCACACGTAATTACCAAAATCTAATGTTGCTTTGTTTGGTCTAGTAGGAATGGGTAAGGGATTCAAGTCCAATAGAGTTTGAAGTCAAAAGCCTAGGACTACTTCAAAAGGAGTACACCACATTGTACGGTCGACAAAGTTGTTGAAGATAAACTCTGCTTGTGGTAACACCAAATTCCAACTTGATATATAATCCATGACAAGGTAGCCCAACAAATGATGTGTGCAAATATGCTGCGTTATGTGATCATGTTTTTGAAATACGAATCTTTTCCTCTAGATATAAAAATATATTGATCATATCATCTAATATGGTATTATTTTGATACTTATTTTATTATATGATAACATTTGATATTTATCTTTTTAATTTGAGATTGTTATGATAATTATCTTCTGATATTACATTATTTATATGAGTGTTAATTTTTCTATCTAATAGATATACGATTTTTTTTTTTTTTTATATATGTTATGTTACTTTTATTCATATTAGATATTGATCAAATCTAAATATTTGATATTATTTTGTCTCTTTATTTGTTGAATTTTTTTCATAATGATCTTAATGTGATTTTATTACAAAAAAAAGACAATTTGTGTTATTTAATGTAACTTATTACTACATCTGTTTCCTCTAATTTTGTCATAAGTTTTTTTTTTTTTTTTTTCTAGTGATTTTGCCATTTTTATATAGATCATGCGACATGTTACTGTCCAAGGATTGAAGGAATTTAAACCTCAGTAGCTGAAGACATTTTAACACAAAATTTCAAGGGGATCTTGAACTATATTTTGAGACAAATGTTTGGAAGACAAGTGAGACGCTTGTGAAAATTTAAGATTTGTGAAAGACAACTATCAAGAAAGTTTAAGAGTTACTTGAGTAAGTTAATGAACTCAATTATTTGAGCTAAATTCCTTTTTGTACTTGACCTTTGTTTGAGCTTAGTGGATTTAAGATGTCTGGAGTAGATCTCAGGAATATGGACTATGATTATTGTTAGACCATGTAAAAATTCTCTATCACTTTACTTTTTGTTGTTTATTTGCTTCATGTGTGTGCTTTTTGTGTCAAAGGAGATATTTTTAATTCAAGCTCGATTTAATTGTTCACATAATATCTTCACAAACCAACTTGCATGAAATTTGATTTCAAGGAAAGGAACTACTAACCCTTTGTATGATAATTTTCATTAACAATAAAGCTATTTGTATTTATTTTTGGTACACAATTTGTATACATAGATGATGTGTTATCATGTGATTGAATATTTCTTTATCATATGATGACACATAATTTAAAATCATCTAATTACATGATGACACATCATTGTGTACATAAATTGTGTATAAAAAATGAATACACATAGCATTGCTCTTTCATTAATAGAAGTGGATGATGAGTGGACAAACAAACTTTTCAAATTTGAAAAGTAGGAAATTGTTGTTTCATTAATGTCCAAGTGAGAGATAATTATTCAGTTTTTTGTGTATTTCCAATAGAAGAGATTCTAACTAAGGTTGTTTTGTCACATAATAAGAAGTTATATCGAAGAAGAATAAAAGGATAATTTTGGTAGAGGGAATTACATTTTTCCATCTAAAGTTTTGCTCAAAAGCTTTTTATAAAACTTTTTTACACTCAAAATCAAGGGAAATTAATTAGATTACCCAATTTTCATGGGTAATAAATAAATTTACCCCTAAGTTTGGAGTTTAAACGAAAATATCTATATTTTAAAGGATTTAAACGAAAATACTCTAAATATCAAAAAATACCAAAATTACCTTTCTTTTATTCTATATAAATTATATCTTTTCCTTTATCTATTAACATATATAATTTTACTTATTATCTAAGAGAAAAAAAGATTTTGTGATTGAGATTTCGGGTGAGAAGAAAAAGTTCGTGATATCGAAGTTTTTATACATACTATAACTTCAATCGTTACTATTTTACTGATAATGCAATTATATGTGGTGTTTTATATAATAAATTAGAGTTGTGTGTAAACATTAAATTGGTAAAAATTATAGGGGGTATTTTGTAATTATTATAGAGTAAGAAGTGAAATGATATTTTACAATAAAGGGTGTTAGAGATATTAGAAGGGTAAAGTGATATTTTTAAAAATCAGTATCGCATTAATCAAAGTATATTAATAATCACAATACGTAATAGAATTATAGAATAAATATAATTGTGCAATAGAAATAAAATCACGAAATTCGAACTTAATAATAAAATAATGTAACACAAATATGTAAATAGTATTTTTGGTTATGTTATTTATGTTGATTATATATTTTATTGTAAGATTAATCTAAATGACTGAATATGCTTTAATTAGAAAGGGGGGAATGGATAGGAATGGATTTTATCTGTGGCCTTTGATGAAATATACATGTCAATTTATAACATATGATTGAATCAAAGGCCTATCATAATGGCAAATTCATACGGGCTGAATCGCATGTCAACCTCAGTAACTTGAAACCATAACTCATCGCTCGAGTTCGCTTTATTTACCACTCTTAGGATGAAGGAGTGTATTAAAACTCTACTGAATCGACTATCCTTAAGGTCTAAGAAGTGACCCATTCAGATATGCCGAAACATTTGCAGCTGTCACTCTACTAATATTTTCTTAATCATGGGTCCCACATCTCTATATCCACGCGTAGTAACTTGAGTTTTAAAATGTTTTTTCATAAGGAATCTGATTTTATCTTTTCCCTTATCTTTTTCCCTCTTTTGTCAAGCTTCTTATAAAAAAAATCAAATTGCAATTATATCAATTTTATATTAAAAATGATTTAATTATGAACATAAATGCATTATTCAGAAAAACATACCTCAAATTCAAATTTTACACATAAAAAAAAAAAACTTAAAATGCAAAAATTTTAATTTGCCCCTTATATAAAAATATTAAAAAAACCCATAATTTTGAAGAAAGTACATTTTCCCCCACCAAAACCCACCACACAAATCTCGTGGTAGAAAATTTTGGAAAAGCACATTTTGCACCCCAAACACACGTGTGGTTGGGAATGATGATTCGTTGTTTTCTTCGATTTTGGTGTGAAGGGTAGTTTAGTCTTTACAATGAAATAAGGGCATTTTTGTTTAAAATTCAAAAAGTTGGGTAATTTTTTTGCACCCCTAAATTTTGGGTAATTTAAGTAATTTCCCCAAAATCAAACTTGTTTATTAGAAAATGTACAATAAAAAGGTCAAAAAGTGAATTTTCTTAAACATGACACGTGCCGTGGAATATGTATCTCTCTCTTTCCCACACACCACATGCCATGGAAACTTAATAAAAAAACACCATCATCATGGCAACAACCCTAAGCCGTCTCACCAAAACACCATCATGCAAACAAAATTCTTCACAAGCGGTAACCAAAACAACAAATTAGTTTTGTTATATTTTTGAATCAATATAAAAAACCGATTTTTTATTTAATTTTTGGTTTAAATTCTAATTTAATTCGATTACCAAGTAATTTTGAACATGTAAAATATAGGATGATATATACAACTACGTGCGATGGAGTGTGGAGAATATGGAAGATGGAGCAAACACATTGACAACAAAGATAAGGATGATCTGGGTATGTTATAAGAGTAGACTGAGTTGAGTAGATCTAGTCAAATCATAGTCACTCTACTCTCATGGGTGAATGATGATAACATGGTGAGGGAGGATTGCACATGCATGGTGCCTACTACAAAACATGCTGACAGTAGTAAGCGACAACCTTACCACCATTTAGAAGATGAACAAACCCTCTGTTTATTTGTTTCACTATTTCTGATTCAACAATTCAGAACAATTTACGGTGAAATTAAAACCCAAAACTAATAACAATTAATTAATTTTAAATTTAATTATTTTATTCTTCAAACATTAATAAGTCAACAACTTTTATATTTTCATATTCATCTTTTTCCTCTATCTACATTTCAATTTCAATCTAAATCTATCAATTCAATCAAATTACAGATATAACTACAAATCACTGTAACTGGTAACATTGACAAAGACTCAAATAAGCCCTTACCCTTCCACAATCCTTCTTCACCATCTACTCAGACCCCCCAACTGATCCTTCTTTACCATGATCACATAAATGATGATGTGAATTTCATGAAAGAGAAAGAGGTTCAATGCTCAATACATGGATAAAACGATAATGCTACTTGGAATAGTGCCCTTCTTGTTATGGAATAAGATAGATTGAATGCAGCACATAGGCGTGTGCATGATTTGCTTTAGCATGATTTGAAAGTTTTTAACCAAATCAAACTAAACTGAAAAAATATAGTTTGTTTCTATTTGAATTACGATTTAAATCTATTGAAATCATTCATTTTTAAATATATCATTTAATAAAATTAATTGAATTATAATTTTTCAAAATATAATATAAACATATAAAATAAATATGAAGTACATATATAATATATAAAAAATACAAAATAACTATAAAAAAACAAATTACACATTTAATTGATTACCTACAAATTTTATCAAATATAATTTTATATATATAAAAAAAATGTGATTTACTGTTTGACTTGATTTAAAAATTTTTCAAATTATAAATTATTTTTAAAATATTTATATCAAATTATTATTAAAAAATTAAAAAGAGATTTGGTTCAGTTCCACAATTTATATCAAATTATGCATATCCATAACAACAACTGTCTTTGTCTTATATCTGGCCTGGCTGTCCAAGTTTTCCACTCTCTGGCCGCCATCATGATAAGCTGAAAGAATAAATTTGGTTGACAAAATATACAAAAATAATCCATGTCTCTTTTTGAAAACATGGCAACCTCACATCAACACAAAGATCCCATTTCTGTTTCCTTCCCACACAAGAAAAGATCCATTCTTGTCTTCACTTAATCTGTTTTCCATTAAAAACGTTACCCTTCTAAAACTCCATCCAATTCCCATTTCACCGCCATCTTCCTTACCTCAACCCTCCTTCAATCTCTTCCTTCTGATAACATTACCCTCTTACTCTTCACTTTCTCTTCTCTTATCTCCCTTTTCTTCCTCAAATGGACGTTCACAAAATCCACGAACCCAATCCCTCCATGCCCGTCGGGCCCACGTGGCATCCCCTTTCTGGGTAACCTCCTCTCTCTCGACCCGAAGCTCCATACTTACTTTGCGCACCTCGCTTACTCCTATGGCCCTGTTTTCCAACTCCGTCTCGGTAATAAAATCGGTGTTATTTTGACTTCTCCTTCCTCAGCTCGCCAAGTACTCAAAGACCACAACACCACTTTTGCCAACCGGGACATGCCGATTACGGGTCGGGCCAACGCAAGGAGGGCGTGACATTGTTTGGAACCCGTATGGACCCGAGTAGAGGATGTTGAGGAGGACTTGTGTTCTCAAGATGCTCAGTAACAAAACCCTGGACTCTGTTTACGCGCTACGCGGCGTGAGATCTGGCAAACCATCGGGTACTTATACAGTCGAATCGGGTCACCCATTAACATTGGTGAACAAATGTTTTTGACGATACTGAATGTCTAATACAAACTATTAAGACAGAGGATGACGCAAAGAAGCACAGGGTAATTGAATTGAAGTGGAACGCACATGAAAGTCGTTTTGTAGATTTTGAGGAAGTATGGACGCTGTCGTTTTGTAGATTCAGCAAATGATGTAAAGCGTTGTCGTTTAGCATACGATTTGTAAAACATCGGAGTATAAAAATGTAAAACTTGGAGGGAATGACAGTTACGTTTTTGTTGAGCAAAATTCTCATTTCCATACTTGTTCTTGTATTTTCTCTCTCTTTCTCTCTCTATGATTTCTGATTCATTCTTCTTCTTCTTGATCAGTTCTTATTAATTAGTAAGCAATTGCATCAGTGGTATCAGAGCCTCGCAGACCATAGCAGAGACATGCAATCAAGAGCTTAAGAGGGAGATTGCTCATATGATAGCCCAAGTAGTCGTAGAAGCAAAAATTCGACAACAAGGTCGATTACAAGAAACACAAGATAGACTACAACAGTTGATGGAGGATCTTAAGAACATTGTTAGTGGCCTAAGTATTCAACATGCAGAGGTTATGAACCAAGCGACCAATCGAAGGGATGAAGGGCATCCAAGAAACGTCCAAGAACCGAGACAACAATGGGAAAGACAGACATGTTTAGATTTTTCATGATTTTTTGAAGATGATTTTAAGAATTGGATTATAAAAGTGGAGTGTTTCTTTGAGGTGCATAGAACGTCAACAGCTGACCATGTCAAGATAGCAGCCTTGCATCTGCAGGGAAGAGCAATTCAGTGGCACCAAAGTTTCATGAAGTCCAGAAATGGTTCGACGGTAGTTTAGGAAGAGTACGTGGAAGCAATGAGAGCAAGATTCAAAAACTATAGGTATGATGACCCTTTAACCGATTTATGTAACCTGAAACAAGTAGGTACTCTCCAACAATACTTAGACACTTTTGAAGAGTTGTATCCAAGGGTTGGCATTAGAGAAAACCAGACCCTCAGCTTCTTTTTATCTGGTTTAATTGATCCTCTGCAGATGCCTGTAAGGATGTTTAGACCCAAGACTTTAACTAAAGCTTACTCCCTTACTAAGCTTTAAGAAATTACAGTAGCAGCACTTAGTAACCAACCTAAACCTCTAACAAGAACCCCTCAAATGTCGATGAGCCAAAAACCTATAGCACCTAATTCAGTCACCAGTAATCTAATACCTAAATAAACTATGTCTTCAGGGTTATTACCAACCCCGAGTGGGCGTCGGTTACCACATCCTCACCCTACAAAGGTAGTCACTAACAAAACCTTTGATGAGAAAAGAGCCAAGGGCCTTTGCTTCTGGTGTGATGAAAGATATACACTAGGCCATAAATGTAGCAAAAAACAGGTATATATGATCCAACTACAAGTCGAGACAGAAGACAGTGAAGGAAATGAAGAGGTTGAAGAGCCAAGGGAAGGAGAGTTGTTAGAAGGATATGGATTGATGCAACTGTCATTGCAAGCATTGCACGGTTCACTGGGAGCAAGAACTATGAGATTAAGTGGAATGCAGGGTAAAAGAAGGTTTTACATATTAGTGGACTCAGGAAGCACACATAATTTTCTGAGTGAATAGACTGCTCGCAAGCTAGGGTGTTCAATACAGCAGGTTAAAGGAGTTTATGTGATAGTGGCCAATGGCCAAGAGCTTTAATGTAAGGGGTGGTGTAAAAGACTTAAGTTCACGGTGCAAGGACAACTCTTTTCAGTGGACACTTATACATTACTGCTTGAGAATTATGATTTAATCTTGGGAGCTCAGTGGTTGGTAGAACTTGGTGATATTACTTGGAATTTTGAGCAGCTAACGATGAGATTTGTGAAGGATGGCTATTTATATTTTTTGCAAGAGGAAGGAAATAAAGGCATCACTGTGATTAAGGGGAATCACTTGTGTAAGTTGCTTTAGAAAGAACATCAATTAGCATCAATTCAACTATTATGGCCCTAACCAATAGAAGTAACGACCCATCTGTACAGAGTACAAGTTTCTGGTTTAGTAACTCAATAAGAATGGCCAGAGTTGACAATATTGTTGGATCAGTACAACAGGGTTTTTGAAGAACCAAAGCAATTACCACAGAATTATAATGAAGGAAGGAGTACAACTAATTAATTTGAGACCCTATAGATATGGTAGCCTACAGAAGGATATTATTGAGAAAATGATCAAGGAAATGTTGGAAGTAGGAGTGATAAAGAATAGTTACAACCCTTGCTCAAGTCCAATGGTATTAGTGAAGAAAAAAGATGACACTTGGAGGATGTGTATAGACTATAGGGCTCTGAATCAAGTAACAATCAAAGATAGGTACCCAATACCCTTGATAGAGGAGCTTTTGGATGAGTTAAGGGGGGTAACAATCTTCTCAAAAATTGACTTGCATTCAGGTTACTGGCAAATAAGAATGGAGGCTAGTTCAATAGACAAAACAACTTTTAAAACACATAAGGGTCACTATGAGTTCATGGTTATGCCTTTCAACTTAACCAATGCCCCCTCCACCTTTCAGAATGTCATGAATACAATCTTCAAACCTTACCTGAGAAAATTCGTCCTTGTCTTCTTTGATGATATACTGATTTACAACAGGGACAAAATAGACCATTTAAAGCATTTAGCAGAAGTACTTCAGCTGTTCCAAGAAAATCAGCTTTATGCAAAGAGAACTAAGTACACATTTGGAGCCTTGAAGGTAGAGTATTTAGGTTACATCATCACATGAGAAAGAGTAACAATTGATCTATGAAAGGTTTATGTGATTAAGGAGTGGCCAGTGCCCAAAACACAAAAGCAATTAAGAGGATTCTTGGGATTAACAGGTTACGATCATAGGTTTATCTGAAATTATGGAGCATTGGCTGGTCCCCTCACTGAACTATTAAAGAAGAATGGTTTTGCATGGTCAAATTCTACTCAGGACTCTTTCGATACCTTGAAACATCACCTATGCACAGCTTCAGTTCTTACACTACCTGAAATGACATAAACCTTCCAAATTGAAACTGATGCTTCTAGTAGGGGTATAGGAGTTGTTCTCATGCAGCAAGGTCACCCAATTGCTTATATTAGCAAGACACTATCTCCACAAAACCAATTACTATCAATCTATGAGAGGGAAATGTTTGCCTTTCTCTTTGCTTTAAAAAAATAGGA
Source organism: Mangifera indica (assembly GCF_011075055.1). Lineage (NCBI taxonomy): Eukaryota > Viridiplantae > Streptophyta > Magnoliopsida > Sapindales > Anacardiaceae > Mangifera > Mangifera indica. Next base: position 853,760 of record NW_025401095.1, on the reverse strand, counting down.
ATATTATTTGAGAGGACAACATTTTATGATCAAAACGGATCACCAAAGCTTGAAGTATTTGTTGGAGCAGAAGATGACTACACCAAAACAACAAGCTTGGCTAGCCAAGCTTATGCAATTTGATTATGAGATTTATTACAAGAAAGGAAAAGAAAATATTACAGCTGACTCTCTTTCTTGAATCTACAGCGAAGAATTTCATCAGGTGACTGCTGTGATCATACCTCAAGAGCTGTTGTCTAAGATTGAAGCAGCATGGCAGCAAGATTCCCACTTACAATAGGTAATAATTGCTAAAGAACATAATACAAATGTTTTTCCCAAATATGAGTAACTTAATGGACAATTAAGAAGAAAGGGAAAATTAGTAATAACTTCAGATTCAGCCTTACAGCACCAACTACTATCTTTATTTAATGACTCACCCTTGGGAGGACATTCGAGTGTAATAGTCACTATGAAGAAGCTGGCCTCCGTAGCATATTGGAAAGGCATGTGGAAAGCTGTGAGGAATTACATAAGAGGCTGCCTTGTTTGCCAAAAGTACAAATCTAAAAACATACCCACACTAGGACTCTTGCAACCTCTGCCCTTGCCAACTGAAGTATTCCATGAGATTTCCATGGATTTTATCGAAGGTCTACCTAAATCATAGGGAAAATCAGTAATTTTGATGGTAGTGGATCAACTAATGAAATATGCTCATTTCATGGCCTTAACACACCCTTTCTCAGTTCACCAGGTTGCTCAACTTTTCTTGGACTAAGTCTACAAATTGCATGGGAATCCTACAAGCATAGTCAATGACAGAGGGACTGTTTTCTTGAGTAAATTCTGGCAAGAATTATTTAGACTGCAAGGAGTAAAACTTAAGTTTTCCATAGCTTACCATCTTCAGACAGATGGCCAAACGGAAGTCGTGAATCGCTGTCTTGAAGGATATCTACGTTGCATGGCAGGGGAGCTTCTAAACACATGGCTACATTGGTTACCCTTAGCTAAACATTGGTATAACACCAATTATCATTCTAGCATCCAGATGACACCTTTTGAAGCCTTTTATGGCTACTCTCCACCTATACATATCCCCTACTTCCCTAAAGACTCTGAAGTAGCTACAGTGGATACCTCATTACGCTCCTGTAAAGATACCATACAAGTACTCCAACGACACTTATTAAAGGCACAACACAGAATGAAGATGATGACAAATAGTAAACTTACAGAAAGGCAATTTAAAATTGGAGATCAAGTCTATGTGAAGCTACAGCCGTATAGACAAGTCACTATGCATTCAGGCAATCAAAAGTTCCAGCCACGGTACTTTGGTCTATTCACTATCTTAGACAAAGTGGGTGTAGTAGCATATCGGCTGTAGCTACCGACGGATGCAGCGATTCATGATGTTTTCCATGTTTCCCTCTTACGATCTGCTTACTCTTGAGTTGCTATTTCTCCTACCTTATCTCCACAGTTTACCCTGCAACGCTGGCCTTAGTGCATTCTTGATAAGAAAATGGTTCGCAGGCATAACACTCCAGTTGTTAAGCTATTAATCCAATGGCAAAATAAGACACCTGAAACTGCTACTTGGGGGTTTGCTGATACCATCCGTAACCAATTTCCTTCTTTTTCCCTTGAGGACAAGGAAATCAAGGGGGGAGTATTTGATACAAACTGTTAAGATAGAGGATGACGCAAAGAAGCACAGGGTAATTGAATTGAAGTGGAACACACATAAAGGTCATTTTGTAGATGTTGAGGAAGTACAGATGCTGTCGTTTTGTAGATTCAACAAATGATGTAAAGCGTTGTCGTTTAGCATACGATTTGTAAAATGTCAGAGTATAAGAATGTAAAACTTGGAGGGAATGATAATTACGTTTTTGCTGAGCAGAATTCTCATTTCCATACTTGTTCCTGTATTTTCTCTCTCTCTCTCTCTATGATATCTGATTCATTCTTCTTCTTCTTGATCAATTCTTGTTAATTAGTAAGCAATTGCATCAGTGGTATCAGAGCCTCGTTGACCATGGTAGAGACACGCAATCAAGAGCTTAAGAGGGAGATTACTCAGATGATAGCCCAAGTAGTCGCAGAAGCAGAAATTCGACAAAAAGGTCGATTACAAGAAACGTACGACAGACTGCAACAGTCGATGGAGGATCTTAAGAACATTGTTAGTGGCCTGAGTATTCAAGTCCATTGGAGTTTGAAGTCAGAAGCCCTGGAGTACTTCAAAAGGAGTACACCACATTGTACGATCGACGAAGTCGTTGAAGATAAACTCTGCTTGTGGTAACACCAAATTCCAACTTGTTATATAATCCATGACAAGGTAGCCCAACAAATTATGTATGCAAATATGTTGTGTTATGTGATCATGTTTTTGAAATACGAATTTTTCCTCTAGATATAAAAATATATTGATCATATCATATAATATGGTATTATTTTGATACTTATTTTATTATATGATAACATTTGATCATTATCTTTTTAATTTGAAATTGTTATAATAATTATCTTTTGATATGACATTATTTATATGAGTGTTAATTTGTCTATCTTATAGATATATGAATTTTTTTTTTTGATACATGATATGTTACTTTTATTCATATTAGATATTGATCAAATCTAAATATTTGATATTATTTTGTCTGGAGTAGATCTCAGGAATATGGACTATGATTATTGTCAGACTATGTAAAAATTCTCTATCACTTTACTCTTTGTTGTTTATTTGCCTCATGTGTGTGCTTTTTGTGTGAAAGGAGATATTTAATTGTATGTGAATTGCGGTCATATACTATGTTCACATAATATCTTCACAAACCAACCTACATAAAATTTGATTTCGAGGAAATGAACTACTTACCCTGTGTAATAATTTTCATTAATAGAAGTGGATGATGAATGGACAAAAAACTTTTTAAATTTGAAAGGTAGGAAATTGTTGTTTCATTAATGTTCAAGTGAGAAATAATTATTCAGTTTTCTGTGTATTTCCAATAAAAAGAGATTCTAACTAAGGTTGTTTTGTCACATAATAAGAAGTTATATTGAAGAAGAATAAAAGGATAATTTTGGTAGAGGGAATTACATTTTTCCATCTTAAGTTTTGCTCAAAGCTTTTTATAAAACTTTTTTACACTCAAAATCAAAGGAAATTAATTAACATATACAATTTTACTTATTATCTAAGAGAGATTTTTAGAGAGATAAAAGAAATTCGTGATTGAGATTTCGAGTGAAAAGAAAAAGTTCGTGATTTAGAAGATGAACATATAGGGGTGTGCATGATTTGGTTTAAAATGATTTGAAAATTTTTTCAAATCAGATTAAAAGAATGATTTAAAAATTTTTCAAACTAAATCAAACCATTTTAGTTTTTAAACCATATCAAACCAAACTGAAAAAATATGGTTTGACCCAAGTTGGATTATGGTTTAAATATATTATAATCATTCATTTTTAAATATAACATTTAATAAAATTAATTGAATTATAATTTTTTATAAATATAATATAAACATGCAAAATAAATATAAAATATATTAAAAAGTACAAAATAAATATAAGAAACAATTCTACATTTAATTATTTACTTAAAAATTTTGTCAAATAAAATTTATACATATGTATATATACATAAAATACAATTTATTATTTGATTTGATTTAAATATTATCCAAATTATAAATTATTTAAAATTTTTTTATCAATATAATAAACTAAATAATTTTATAAATTAAATCAAATTAAACTAAACCGTGACATTTAAGAGGTTCGGTTCAATTTGCCGTTTAAATCAAATTATGCGTATCCATAACTGCAACTGTCTTTGTCTTGTATCTGGCCTGGCTGTCAAGGGCTTCCACTCCCTGGCGTCATCATGATAAGCTGAAAGAATAAATTTGGTTGGCAAATTATTTTTAAAAATAATAATATTATTATATATATAATTTTTTATATACGAATAATACTATATTATTTTATAATTATATATTATTTTATTTTTAATTTTCGATAATTCAATTATATAATATAAAAAATGTACAAAAATTATCTATATCTCATTTTAAAAACATAACAGCCTCATATTAACACGAAGATATCCCACGAAAGAAAATAGCCATTCTTGTCTTCACTTGATCTGTCTTCCATTAAAAACGTTTCCCTTCTAAGCCTCCATCCAATTCCCATTTCACCAACATGGTCCTTACCTCAACCTTCCTTCAATCTCTTCCTTCTGATAACATTACCCTCTTACTCTTCACTTTCTCTTCTCTTATCTCCCTTTTCTTCCTCAAATGGACGTTCACAAAATCCACGAACCCAATTCCTCCATGCCCGCCTGGCCCACGTGGCATCCCCTTTCTGGGTAACCTCCTCTCTCTCGACCCGGAGCTCCATACTTACTTCGCGCACCTCGCTCACTCCTACGGCCCCATTTTTCAGCTCCGTCTTGGTAATAAAATCGGTGTCATTTTGACTTCTCCTTCCTCAGCTCGCCAAGTACTCAAAGACCACGACATCGCTTTCGCCAACCGGGACGTGCCGGTTACGGTTCGGGTCGCAACGCAAGGAGGGCGTGACATTGCTTGGAACCAGTATGGACCCGAGTGGAGGGTGTTGAGGAAGATCTGTGTTCTCAAGATGCTCAGTAACAAAACCCTGGACTCTGTTTACGATCTACGGCGGCGTGAGATCCGGCAAACAGTCGGGTACTTATACAGTCGAGTCGGGTCACCCGTTAACGTTGGTGAACAAATGTTTTTGACGATACTGAATGTCATTACGAACATGCTATGGGGCGGATCGGTTCAGGGTGCGGAGAGGGCTAGTTTGGGTGGGTTATTTCGGAATCTGATATCGGAGTTGACGGATTTGTTGAGCCGGCCGAATATATCGGACTTTTATCCGGGTTTGGCCAGGTTTGATTTGCAAGGACTGGAGAAGAAGATGCACAGGGTAGCCGGGAAATTGGATAGCATGATTGATGAGATAATTGATCAACGGCTGAGAAGTAATGGAGAGAGTGGGGAGAAAGATAATGAAGATTTTTTACAGTTTCTACTTGAGCAGAGGGATGGGGGTGATTCCAAAACACCTTTTACCATGACCCATGTCAAAACCTTGCTTATGGTAATTACTTTTTATATTATTCTTTCTTAAATAAGAATGTTTCTGAATAGGGATGAATTTGAACCAAACCCAAATTGGGAGCAGTTTGAATCTAGATAGTCTTGCTCAAACTGATTGTGAGTTCATCTAAGAAGGCAGATAGTATCAGAGAAGAAGAGACGCTGTCGGAGAAGAAATTAGACAAGAACAAAAGTCTATGAATCTATCAACAATTTTCCAACTATTTGATCACTCGATTAGAACCTGAATTGGGGTGCTGAACAGTTAAGCTGGTTTGATTCGGATCTATCCAGTGAATGAATAATTATAGGATTATTAAGAAAATTGACCTATCTACTATTCTTCTTTAAACTTATCTTCTGTTTTCGTTCTCTTTGGATGTTTAAACTGTAAGTAATCTCAAACTTAAATTAGGTGTACTATTCAATCTAATTTCTAACTTGTTCCAAAATGTGAAAAATATTGACATGACTTGACGAATTTTTTTGACAGGATATGGTGGTGGGTGGGAGTGATACATCCTCCAATCTAATGGAGTTCGCCATGGCTGAACTAATCAACAAACCAGAGGTAATGGAGAAAGCCCGCCAAGAATTAGACCAAGTAGTTGGTAAAAACAACATAGTAGAAGAATCCCACATTCATAAATTGCCATATTTATATGCCATAATGAAAGAGACCTTGCGTTTGCACCCGGTCCTCCCACTTTTAGTTCCCCATTGCCCTTCCGAAACTTGCGCCATTGACGGCTACACAATTCAAAAGGGTTCACGAGTCTTCATCAACGTGTGGGCAATTCACAGGGACCCTTTGATTTGGGAGAATCCATTGGAGTTTATTCCGGAGAGGTTCTTGAATGAGAAATGGGATTACAGTGGAAGTGACTTCAATTATTTTCCATTTGGGTCTGGACGAAGAATTTGTGCCGGGATTGCTATGGCCGAGAGAATGTTCATGTATTCGCTGGCTACACTTTTGCATTCTTTTGATTGGAAAGTGGGGGAGGGACAGAAAGTGGATCTCACTGAAAAGTTTGGGATTGTTTTGAAGTTGAAGACTTCTCTTGTGGCAATCCCAACGCCGAGATTACCGGATTCAGCCTTGTATATGTAGATAAGTAACAAGAGTGTTCCAATATGCTCGGCAAGCAACGTTAATCAATAGTATAATAAATAAATAAATTTCATAAATTTATTTATGAAATCAAGTGACCTTCTTCTTTTTGGTCAACCTTCTTCTTAATTACCTCTTGTGTTTTTTATTCGAAGCATGAAATTAAGTCAAATCCATTAGTTTCGCTATAAAATGTGAGCTTAATAGATGAACCATAGATTTAAATCTAATCTAAAATCATAATATACATGAACCCTTTATTCTTAGAATTTTCAATGAACAACATAACAACAATCCATTTTTAACATAACAACAAACTAGGAGTAAAATAATATTATATACCTTAAATTATGAAACACGCCATTCATTACAACTTTTGGCCAAAAGTTTAGACCTAGTTGAATCTATGACTTTCAATAGAAAACGTGAGTTAAGTATGTAAATCCTAGATTTGAATCTAATTTAAAATTATATGTACATAAACATTTCATCTCTACCCTTCTCAATCAACAATTCATTTTCAACAAAACAATAGACTAAGAGTAGAATAATGTTACATACGGTAATTCAAGAATCACGTCAATGTAAATATCACATGAAGACGGTGAAATCAAGTGGAGATTAACGGATCTAGTCAATAGAGGGAAGAGTAAAAATAAAGTTTATATCAAGGTGAAGTGTCAAAATAAAAAGAGTGAAAGTTTTTTTGTTTAAAAAAAATAGTTTAAATTGGGGGAGTGCTATTAGCCTAGAGCAAAAAAATAAATAAATAAATAAAGGTGTTATTTTTCAATTAAGGGTGAAAATAAGCCTTTTATTTTTTATACATATATAGGAACACACATTTTTGGAAACCTTTTTTAAGCAATGGCAAGAGATTATTTATTGTTTTTTTTTTGACAAATTAAAATTATGGAGAAATTAAAAAAAATAATTGGCTACTCAGTCTGAAATCCGCAAACCACATTCCCTCCTGAAATAACCATTTTCATTTTTCTTTGGACATTAATAAAAACACCCTCTCTGTAAACCCTAATCGAAAATCTCCCAAACCCCATTTCACCGTAATTTTAAAACCCAAAACTCAAATCAATTAATTAGACCTCAAAGGGAAGATTCGGTTCGCAGAGCGTTTCTCATTTGGGAAAAAAAAAATCAATTAATTGGATAGAGTTTTTGCATTAATTAGCCTAAAAGAGTAAATTTCTTAAAATCCTTGCTTCGTTAATGACGTGGATTTTTATTTTTAATTTTATTATTCAAAAATTGTTTTGTGTTTTGGGATTTCACAAATTTATCATTATTTACTAACTTGAAACTAATTCTAGTTGACTTAAATTCATAACCATATTAATAAATTTCAATTAAATAATTTAAAGGTGATATTTTTTAATACCTCATATATCTTAATAAATTAAAAAACACGGAGGTATATCATACAAAATGATCAAATTTATGGTTTTTTTAATTAAATAAACAAGTCTTTATTTATAACCTTAATCATCAACCTTAACAAATTTATTAAAAATTATTGATGATATATATAATAAATAAATAGTAAGATTATATGTATAATTTTATATACAAACAATAACGTGTTTTCATGTGATTGGATAGTTGAAAATTAAAGATAAAAAACAACACTCAATCATACGATAATACATTATTGTTTATGCATCAAATTGTATACATAGATTTATTGATAAATAAAAAACATAAAATCTTATATTTTTGGAAAGTATAAGCGAGACTATAACCCATTCACATCAATAATTTTTCTAAACTTGAATGGATGAGTCCTAATTCAGTTGGGTTAATACTCCAATTCTTCATGAATCGGAATACCCATAACAAGAAGCTTGTAACCTTTTTCATTCCAACAATGTGACTTCGCTTGATTTTCCCCCTTTTTACTTGAATTTTTTGATTGAGACCTTTGGGAGCTACCAAGTTTGGTAATTGTTATTGGAGAACAATCATCATTAACATTAAGATAATCGTTAGGCTTTTCCACATTAATAAAATTATGTGTATTCAATTATGAATATTTAATTGGATATCAAATGTGTTATCATCAAGTTATCTAATTAAGTATTTAAAATTGGGTGTACATAATCTTACTATTATTGAGCCTCTCATATATGGGGCATGACTTGTTTATCTATTTTCTGGCTTCTATGCATGTGATTAAAAATTCACACAAGTTAAACAATATTTTAACAAATTATTAAGTAAATAGATTGTAACTAAATTGACACTAACTTATGCGTAGCTTCTTCAACTATGGTCCACACTCGTCTAGATCCTTTTTCTTGCATCAATATTGGTTTCACTGTTACATCTAGTTCCTCCTTGCTCTATTCCTAAACATTGCATTTCATAATTCTTGAAAGAGAAGTGATTATTATCGAACATCCTCACAGTCAAGATTATTATTATGTGTACTCAGTTTTAAATACTTAATTGAATACTTAGATGTTGTGTATCAATGTGTCATAATGTGATTAGATATCTAATTACATAATGATATATCAATTAGTAATTATGAGGGAATCTATTTTCAAATAAAACTATATGTATTTATAACGAATATTAATTTATGTACTAATAATGATATATCAATATTACATTAAAATTGAATTATTTTGAATTAAAGATAAAATAATATTCAATTACATAGTGATACATCATCATTAGTACTCAAATTGATACTCATTTTAAGTGCATGAAAAATTACACATGGTTTTATTGAATAAAAAGATGGACTACATAGCATAGCTCATTGTGCCTTAAGTAAACTGAAACATCGCTCAAGGGCATTATTTGCATATGAATGTTCCATCTTGAAGAATTCCTCTTTATTTTTGAGGTGCCCATCTCTCCTTTCCGATAAGTAAATTTTAGTTCCTATATATGATACAAGGTAGTAATAACTTGATTAATCAAACAAAAGAGAAAAAAATGTTAGCACGTAATGATAGTTAAGGATAAAAAGTTAATTAAAATGTTTAAAAAATTAAGAAATACCTTATAGCTTGGAACTCTAAACTTAGTTGGCTTACTTATAATCAGAGGGAGCATCTCGAAGTACTTTTAGTCAAATGCTGAACCCTACCATCCATGCATGACAAAAATGAACTTCTTATCGAACATGCCCTTGTGACATTTGTAACATCTTGCCTTTTCTTGTGCAATATCTTGACTTGTCTTTGTCTAGCACATGGACCTTAAGATAAGTTCCATCTTCTACCCCTAAAGCAATAGTGCGTGGACAAAATTAAGAAACAAATGTCTTTATATATGATTACCTTCATTACAACAAAATAACTATTCCACGACTGTTTTTTTAAATGAATTTTAGTACTATTTATAAATGCCATTATTTTTAACTGTATATAACAAATGTTGTTGAATCTTGTATTGCTATAAGTTTTAGTGACAATTATTTACAACTCTATGAGCTTCAGACTACTCACTAGTCTCTACCATTTCTGTCTTCAAGGTACAAACCTGATCCTTGAGACGTTACAGCTCCTAAATAATCATGCTGGCGTAACAATGTCAACCATGCTTCGTTGAAAAGGAGGGGTAACTGACCAGTGAACAATTGTGTTCACATTTCTTAATTTGTGTTTTCACAATGTTGTGTGCACATATATATTGTATCATATGATCATCACTACAAAAAAAAAAAGGGTTTTAACAAGGGAAAAATGCTTTCATTCTCGTCGTTAATATTTATAATACGAGAAATTATAACAACTAGTGACGACAAGATTTTTTTCATCGTTAAAACTTTTTAATAACAGAAAATAGATTTTTAACATCAATTTTTTCTTTGTTCAAGTTATAAATTTACTTGATTTTAATAAGAATATAAATAATTGCTCACTAAAATAATGAAAAAAAGTACTTACAATGATCAAATATTATCCGCTCATTAATTGTTTTTTTGCTAATGTCAGTTGTTTCGTAGTGTATATTTTTTAAATACAAATATTATCATCTATACATGATAGGATATTGATAATTATTTTATGATATGATATTATTCAGATAATTATCTTTTGATATAATATTATTTTGATATGATATATATGATTGAACATTGATAATATCTTGTATTTGTTATTATTTTATATTCCTATTAATCAGATATGAAACATATCTGAATATATGAGATTATTTATGTCCTAATTTGTTAGATTTTCTCCATAATTTCCCTAATCTAATTTAATTATTTAAAAGGGACAATTGTATTATTTCATGGTAAGGAAGGTGAGCATCTTTGGACATTGGTGTTGATCATACATATGTCATTCTTTCATTTTAGTTAGAACCTCAATTTTTTTTTTTTTTTTGTATATATGAATTATTCTATATTTTTGGTGCAGGTTCTTTTTTGTTTTGTAGCTTAGTAGTACATCTTGTTATTATGTTTTTCTCTTATGTTTCTTCAAACAAATTTGCCTCTTTATACATAGGGCTAGATCTAAACCATGCCAACTTGATCTCGAAAGCCAACTCAACTCAGTTTGGTTTGACTTGAATTTATTTAATTTAAATTCGAGCTAAATTTCAGTTAGAAGATTTGGCTCATTTTTGAAACCAAGTTGAAATTGAGCTAAGAGGTGTTCAATTTAAGTTTAGTTCAAATTCATGGTTTGAATAGGTGGTCTAAATTTATGACTTAATTGGATTTGAATTTGTGGTTTAATTTGGTTTTAATTCATAGTTCGAATTAGTGGTTCAAATTTGTTGCTCAATTTTACTTGAATTTATAGCTTGAATAAATGGTTTCACCTATTGTTTGGGTAAAAAGATAATGCTTTTTTATTGAGTCATAAACTTAAGTCATGAATCCAAGCTACAAATTTGAACTATCAATTTGAATCATGAATTCATATCGAATTAAGCCGAATCATTTTTATTTGAACATAATTTTAACCACCTTTAATTTTGGTTCAATGAACTCAAGTCAAAGCTAAGCCGAATCATTTTCCATTTGAGTCAAACCTGAGCTGAGGAGTGTTTAGGTTTGGCCCTGTTTGTATCCACCTCTATTTATACATTTTGCATGAGGCATTTCTATTTTGAGGATTGAATGGATTCAACCATAATAGCCAAAAGGATTTTGGTATAAAAAGCTTAAAGGGATCTTAAACTATATTCTAAGCGAGGTGCTTGAAAAATGAGCAAGATGCTTGTGAAAGATTTAGATATGCATAAAGTGATTGTCAAAAGAGTTTAAGAGTTAGTTAAGTGAACTTGGAAGCGTGGTTGTTTGAGCTAAATTTCTACTAGACTTGGCATTTATGTGAACTTGGTGGATTTGAAATATTTGGACTAGGTCCCATGGATGTCGGCTATGATTATATCCAATCCATGTAAAAACTCTGTCCCTCTCACATTTTGATGTTTATTTGCTTAAGTTGTTTGTTTTATATTTTCTATGATGATTTTTCAATTCAGACTCACTTTTAGTTATATATTAATTGTGCTCACATATTGTTGTCCCAACTAGTCTGTATCATACTTGATCTCAAATTGGTATTAGTGTTGGTACTGAATCTCTTATATTAAGTATATACTCACAAGGTTCATTTTAGATCAAATGATTTTGTTTTAACTGTTTTTTACTTGTCTTGCCTATCTTCTAAATGGCTATGTTTGGAGAGATGGTTCAAGGACTTGACCACCCATGAGATGAAACTGGCTATCTATATTGGAAGGCAAGAATGAGAGCATTATTAAAATTTGTTCATGAAAAAGTTTGGAACTCTATTCTTAATGGTAGGAAACATCCTATAGTTTCGGTAGGAGGAGAAATAAAACCTTAACTTGTAGAGCAATGGACTATTGCTAAATTAGAATTTTCGAATTGGAATTCTTAAGGTCATTCATGCTATTTTTTATGTTTTTTTCATTAATCAAATGAAAGGTTATTACTAATTGTGAAATAGCTAATGATGTATGGGATAAATTTAGAATTAAAAATAAGGGAAACAAAAGTGTTAAGAAGACTAGACTTAGGAGATTCATAATTGACTTCAAAAATCTAACCATGCTTGATTTTGAATACATTGCAAATTTTGAGTTAAAATTTATGATATTTCAAATGATTCTTATACTTTAGGTGAAGAATATTCCAATGTCAAACTTTTTCATAAAGTGTTAGGTTCTTTAGCTGAAAGATTACCTTTATAGATGTGTGCAGAAATGTTAAGGAAATGGATCTAAATGAGTTTATTGGCTCCCTTCAGACAAGTGAACTCTATGGATAAGAAAGAATCAGGTATTGGTCTTGCTCTTTAACACTTTGTTGATTCTAGCTTGATTGAAAATATTGATTTTGAAAATTTAGATGAAGAAAAAGTGTCATGTTGACTAGAAATTATTTTGAATTTCTTAGAAAAGGACATAAGAAATTCTAATGCTACTAAAGAGAAACAAAGGTTATTAGAGATAGTTCAAATCAAATTTTTTGGGAAATAGTAATAATGAAAACTTTTTAAAAGAAACTAAGAAGAAAAATAAAGGTATATAATGTAGAGAGTGTAAAAGTTATGGTCACATCTAGTCCTACTATGCTAACAATCTTAAAAAGAAAGGACAAGTGATAGCATTAACCTTTAGTGATAGTGAAACTATTGAGGATGTGAATGAATCTAATGAGTTGGTGTCTATAGAAACATTTATTACATTTTCTGCAAATATGTGTAAGATAACTTATGTTGTGACTGAGGAAGAATCTAATGGGTATAGTATTGAATTTAATGATGATGCTTTAGACAAACAACAAAGAGCCTATGATCATATGAAAGATTAGTGACGTAAGATGATACAAAAAGTCTGAATAAACTTTTATACGTGTGTAACCCATAAACTCTCTATCAAGTTAACAATGTATGAATTCAAGTCAAATTAAGACATTGACCAAGATTGGTCTTTAGCAAGATGTCATGACCATATAGTTGATAGAGTGTTAGCAAACAACTCTAAACTCTATCAACTTCACGGTTATGCATAAGACAATCCATTTATTGATCAGTATCTCTTGAGATTAAGATATAGATGTATGTCTATCTCAATGACTCCTCAATATAAACTGATACACATCGATAATTGAATGACTTCGTAGGTTAAACACCTTTTTTTATTTTGCCTTCAGGATGCGACACATAAACATGTAGACACTGTACATCAACATGTCATATTGCTCAATTATGACAACATCATATTTTGTTGCGATTTTGATATTATCTAGAATTTAAACTCTGTTGACAATGCACAACTATGTATACCAGCATACACTAGCATGCATCTCTTGTAAATCATTGATAGACTAAATTTAAAGCAAAGAAGAAGACTAAAATGCCCTTGAACTTACTTACGGGTTTTTATGTTAGAATATGATTTATGTTATTTATTTAGAACAAAATGTAACTAAGAAGAAAATTATTGTAATGTTTGAAGATGAAGAAGATGTTGCATACTTGAAGACCCAAAGAGTAAAACTTCAATTGACTAGTCGACCCTTTTTAGATTGAGAGGATCGACATTAGTTATTGTTGTATATTGACACAATTATTTACGTTATAATATGCATATTAGGATTTACATTTATGTATAAACACCTCACATGCTTAAACTAAAATCAATGAGACTGTAATTAAATCCTTTAAACATGTTAAGTCAAAAAATAACATATAACCTTCCAGTATGATGCCTCAATTAAGTCCTTGTTCATTAAAAAGCTTGTTCACTAAAATGAAGGGTACATTTCAACCAAATGGAAAATTGAGTATTTGTTTGTATTAGATTTGACTTAACTAATACACCTAACTTGTTCACTAAAGTAAAGGTGAAAGTATATTAGAGGTTGAGTAGAGACACACAAATTACCATTGCAAATATCAAGAATCATAATTGATGCCACATGATCTGGTTATATGTAACTACTAAACTCGACATCATAGACTTTTGTGATTGGTTTATTGACCAACCTAATTGGTCAATTGATACTTGTTTATCAAAGCAAAGATTGAGATTGATTTGATGGGATATTGGCCCACTACGAAGTCCGTTGGAACTTCTCAAGTTCAACAAAAAGAGTTATTGGCTTGAAGAAAATAATGAGAATATTTATTTGACAAAAGACCTTGTTAGATAAATGTAAAAATAAAATATGACTTTGTTTTTGCTTTTGCAGATGGATTATACATATGAACCCATATTTGAAAAGATATTCAAAAATGCATTTGGGTTGGATGTAGAAAATCTCGAGTGGTATCAATGTTTCTGAATTGTACTAGAAGAGAAGAAAATCATGTATGTTGTTGTACATGATTTACTTGCTGAGCCTAAACATGACATTGAAATGAGGGAATTTAATGCTTCTAAAAACATGAACATGCTGCAAAACTTATATTGAGCATTATATTGACTTCATTATCTCCTGACACGCAAACTAAATAGTTTAGTTGATAAAGACATAATCGACCATTTGCGTGAGATCTTTTGAGGTCATGCTTGTCTAGAGCAATATCGGGCAACAAAGGAAATCTTTAGTCATAAAGTGGATGATGAAGCGGAGATTAGAACTCACGTGTTTAATACAACTGAATGATAGAGAGGATTGAATCTCTAAGCTCATATACCCAAATCCTATATTAAATTTGTTATGGACTTTCTAAAGCATAATAAGGGAGAATTCACTGAAGGATTTCTAAGAATTGTGATGTATGCTAATGTACACATTAGCATGGCAAAATTAGTTAAAGTTAGTGTGAAAAGAAAGGAAGAAGAAAGGAAGGTTAAGGCCAAGTTGAATTTTGAATCTCAACTAATATCTCAGAACACACTAAACCCTCATAATGGCACAATTGCAAAAGTATGGTAATTTGCTTTCAATATGGTATTCTTGGCTACTGGAGCAAACCTTGCAAAACCTTATCAACTAACAAAAAAGAAAGACCAAGTCTTTGACTTCAAGTACAATTAAGAATTAAATATTTTCTTAAAATCTCAGGTTATTTAACATACAATTGAGTTCTCACATTTGTTTTAATTTGTAGGTTCTGAGTTATAGTAAATGTTTGCCAAGAGGAAAAAATAGACTTGTAAGTTGAAAATGCAGAACTTTCATGCCACATTAGTTGCAAGATTTAAATATTCACTATAGTCTACGGGTAATATGGTAGAAATCAAACATATTGTAATATTCTTTTAAAAATAAAACTTCTAGAAAATTTTAAAACTGTGTATTTTAGTTATTCTCAATTAGATTAATCTAATTAATTTAAAATTGGACCAACAATTTGACACGAAAAGACTTAGTCATGACTAGCATTCTTTATTTGTTTGACTCATTAAATAACAAATGTTGGTTATGTTTGTCAACACAAAGATGACTATGTTAATCTCTCACTAGATTTAGTGGGAGTGTCACTTAGTTGTTGAGCATCA
Source organism: Mangifera indica (assembly GCF_011075055.1). Classification (NCBI taxonomy): domain Eukaryota; kingdom Viridiplantae; phylum Streptophyta; class Magnoliopsida; order Sapindales; family Anacardiaceae; genus Mangifera; species Mangifera indica. The sequence continues at coordinate 838,028 of NW_025401095.1, read as the reverse complement.
TCCCAAGAACTTCAACAATTTGTGTCAAGTGGCATAAAAAGGTTAAGTCATGGTAGTATTTCAACTTGTTCGACTCCTGTTGAATAATGAATAGTAGTTATGTATTTTAGGCAAAGATGATCATGTGAACCTTTCACTGAAATTAGTGGGAGGGTTATTCGACTGTTAAATTGTGTAATGAAACTTAGCAGTTAAGTGCCAACATTAACAAATTCTGAGTCTAATTTGATTCATTAAAATTTTCAATGAGTATAATTTGTAGATCTTTGAAAATACAAATCCAAATCTCTTGAAAAATAAGGAATTTAAGAATGAAAGCACATGTATTCAATTACTTGGTATAAACCAAAAAGATGAATACATATCAATAAATGGTTCAATTGAATACTTATGGTGTAGTAGGAGTTATAATACCTGTCGAATAGTCTAAGGTAATACTTTACAGATATATGTGTCACTCAAGTCTATGTACAACACACCAAATGCGTTATACAGATTGGATTGAAGTCCAATGACTTATTTAACAATGATAATGATACTAAAGTAAAACAATTAACTTAATTTAGTTAAACCATAAGTTAAATAAACTATCTTGTGAAATATGCTAAAAGGAATTTAAGGATGTTGGCCTTCCAATATTGGACTTGTTTTTAAAACTTGTTTTGGAGATTTTTTTAGATGTGATTCTCTAAAGGAACAAGTGGGAGGATAATAGAATTCAATCAAATTCTAATTCACAAGAAATAATAGACACAAAATGAATAATGTACGATAGAAGATGGTTTATCATCATGAAGAGATTATTCATTCCTAAAAAGGAAGAAAGTTATCTACATATATATGTAGAATCATATAGGTATGATAAGGTGCGTTATGAGTTTATCAAAATTAAATTTCTCATAACTCTTGATGACGTACTGGTTACTTATAACAATAAATTTTGAAACCAATAATAACGCTGAATTAAATCCAGATGTGTTCATGGTTGCTACCGTATGTAAAAGTTTGACAATTAATTGTCAAGGGTAACTTCAAAGAATAAAACCTAGAATTGGTTATGATCATACAACCATCCAATGTTGTTTGTATGGATGATTGATTATAGTGCAAATGGGAGATTGATGAGGTTGGTGCCCTAAAATCAATCCCTATGATGATACAAGTTCATTAATGAGGGTCATAATTGTAATAACTTGTGGCTTACTTTGTCTATAAAAGCATATGTTTATGCTCAAATAAATGTCTTTATAATGGCTTAATTGTCATGAGGGAATCAATATTTAGCAACTAATTGTGAGAACCCTTTGTGCATATTAGGTGGTTGTTCTTAAAATTGTTTATAATAATATTATTATCATGATTAAAGGTACGAGTAATAGTAATAAAACTATCATATTATTGAATAACCCCATTGAAAGATTGTGATAAATCTCACATGTCAAAACGGTTCGTTCACACTTTGATATAAAACATGGATGCATGTTGTAGATCTTTTCACCGAACAGATCTATCAAAATGATTCCATATGAATAGTTGCTCTAATTTCTATAGAAAATTCCACATGTCACAAACTATTCTTAACATGACAATAAAAAAAAATCGTGACAATTTTTTTCATAAAGTATTTTATAATATTGTGAGAAACATAAATGTCATCACAATAAACTGAAAAGAATGGACATATTTTGAAAATGTTGGTGACAAATTATTTTATCACTATATATATATTATGAAAATAATAATTTATAATGGTTGTGATAAATATTTTGTCATACTAAGTTTAAATTATTGTGACAAAAGTAAATGTCCTTATAACAAACTTAAAAGGATAAACTTATCATGACAATAGTGGTGACATATTATGTTGTCACTATATATATTTTGTGACAATTAAAGTTTATGATAATTTTGACAAATTGATTTGTTACAATATATTTAAAATATTATTGTAAAAGTAAAAGTCATTCACAATAAACTAAAGAGGACAAACTTATTTTGACAATAGTGATGACAGCATATTTTGTCACAATATATAAATTATGACAAAAATAACTATAATTAGTATAATTAAAGCGTCCATAGCACACAAGTGGTATAATTAAATATAACCACCGTGTTAAAATCATGTGCCATTATTTACATATAAAGACAAAAAAGTAGTTAAATATTAAATTGAAATTAAAATGAATAAAAAAAGAGAAAAAGTTAGTTGCATCTGCCCAGAAGATGCTATGTTTACCAACTGTATTTAAAAATAGGGTTGTACAACCACTTGGATGAATCTAGGAAAGTGGTAGAACCTATGCTGAATAGTGTGACACATGTTTAGACCCATCCAATCCTTTGTGCCCCTTATGAAGGTATCATGAAGGCATCAAAATCTACTTGATTACCCCATTTGCTTCAAGTTATTGACATTTGTATATTAAATAAATGGGTTATATTTGAAATATTAAATACACTTAAGGCAAATGTGCATCTCAAAGAAATCACTCAACGTAAAATATTATACATGCAAATTGTTTTATGATCTATGAGTAATGAGACATTGTGTTTCTTCTAACCGAATCTGATCCTGTGAGAGATTTGACTATGATTCGTTGTTGAATTTAACTAAGTTTACTACCATAGACTAATTCACATAATAAAAGACAAAGTAAGATTTAGGAATGCTAGAATATCCCATTAATTCACAAAAAATCCGACTGCTTATTGTTGACAAAGAATCCCATTGCAAGTGGAACATCAGATAATTTGTATGAACAATATTTTATATTCTGTTATTGCTCTGAAGTGCACGTTTGCGTTAAATGCAAGAATGTCCCAAGTGTGATTCATTTCACCTTATATGCATGAATGTTCAATGACTGTAAGAAAATGATACAATTAAGAAGCTATCGATCATACATTATCCAACCTACAAGACCTTGTTTGGAACAAGTTGACCAAACATGTTTGTAACACTCTCTCCAGTTGGGTACCTTCTAGATATCACCTTGCAACCAAAAAGTTCACGTTTGGAAGATATGAAAAGATAAATATATCTTCTCTTACTTAAAACAAGTAGTTGGAAAATAAAAAATTAATCAAAACTTTACTTACAAACAATTACAAAAAATTAATCAAAACCCATTTACTTGTAGTCAGTTTTCACTCAAACACAAACTGAGATTTTATTATTAAATAATCATAATAATTCTTAAAAAATTTAACTTTCACATAACGAAAATATGTGAAACATTTTCTGTTAGGTTATAATAACGTAAATACAACGTGATATAACTTAATAAAACTTCAACTTAAAAATTTAAACTTCATTATCTCGTCTTTCCCTTATGTCACGTCCAAACTCCTTGCACGAACCATCTCTTATAACCTGTAAAACATTGAAAGGAGAAGGCATAAGTACCAAGCACTCAGATTGGTATTAATCACTTTCAACTTAAGTTATACTCTATACATACCATCAATTTGATAATACATTTCTCGCTTGTCTTTCTTAACCTCCCCTTAACATAGACAGGATGACACTTGTCCCTTAAACTTAACTTTACATAACTCATGCAGACTAATGCATCACTGCAAGTGCGTCTTATGCATTAAAATGTTACGCAACTGAAAACCTTTTTGAAAAGTTTAACTTTAAACTTTAATTTTGAACTTTAAACTTTAACTTGAAATTGTCTTGTGCCGATCAGACTAAACAAATTTATAAACATGGTGGGGTTACCATATCGAGTCAATTGGAGCACATGTATATGTGTCACAACCGATGATCAGAGCACCACTTATAAATTGAACTCGGACAACACCACTAGACCACGCTTAACGTTTGGTAAAAGTTTAGCACTTATTAGGATTTGAACCGAAGACGCCTTCAATTAAGACAGTATGCGTGGCATAAAGCAAAATTGATTTTTATGTGAAAATAATTTGATTTTTCTATTTAATAATTAAATAGTCAAATTTGTTTTGAATAATATATATTATTTTTATTTAAACAATATAGCAGTCTGATCACTTGTTGACTTGGACTAGTCCCATCACTAGTTCAACACTTGGTTGGAGTTTGAAAACATTGTCTCTACTTTTAATTTAGTTCTGTTGTTGGTCCTTCTGGAAATACACAGCCACTCCCCCCTATCTTCATAAATTAATCTTCAGAGACTTTCTCTTCTGGGTTTTATTACTCATATACGGGAGCTTTTAACAGGTGTATAAAATCACCTTAACTTTTGTACTCTCACCAGGAAATCGTAGTCCGAGTAAATGGGAAGAAACCAAAGTGGTCGACAAACAGGGTCTGCCAATGAAACTTGAGAAAATCATGTGAACATATTATCACTTGGCTTCAATATCATCCCTTTCAACTTTTACTTTTTTTGTGAAGTAAAGCACTAAGGTATGCTTAATTTCGTGTGTCCAAACGTATGTTTCCCACCCAAGGTTTAATGAAAAGACAAATACCCACCCATTAGTTAAAATTTACTGTTAAAGTTAGGGATAAAATTATTATTTAACTAAAAATTATTAAAAAAACTTAAAAACTATCGTTATTTCTCCCTTAGGTTTATAAATCAAAATTTCTCCTACCCAAGGTTTGAAAAATCGCCATTTCCCCCCTAGGATTTCATTCCTTCTCCGACAACATTCTTCTGTTGACCTTCCATTTCTTGGCACTCCCTCTAGCCTCTACAACGAAGACATGGTCATGAAGAGGCCACAAAGGTGACAACTAGAAGCAAAGTTGTCGAAGAACCGTCGCACTTCATGCAGATCTGTCCTGTGACGGTTCTCAACCACTTTCATTGTGCTTCTACTGGTCGAAGATGCTTTTGGACGATGCCAAGATTGGCCAAAGTAGAAGCGACACCGAGATCCAAGATATGGAACTAGAAGTGGAAGCAACATCGAAGTGGAAGTAGCGTCTAACGCTGACGATCTTCGACCAGGGTTTAAGGTTTTAAATCAAGAGGAAAAGAGAAGCTAGGAGGGAAAGAGAATGCGGCTGGAGAAGGTGAATTTCGCTGTCTCCGGTGACAGTTTCAAAACCCTAGGGGGAAATGGTGGTTTTTCAAACCTTCGTGGGAGGAAATTTTAGATTTATAAATATAGGGGAAATAAATTATTCTTTAATTTTTTTAATATTTTAACAGAATAACAATTTTACCTTTATTCATAACAGTAAATTTTAATATATGGATAAATATTTGAATTTTTAAAAATTAACATACGAGAATTTGTCTTTTCATTAAACCTCATGTGGGAAATTATCCTTTGGCCATTTCATTTAATAAAGTTATTGTTTGCTAGCCATAGATGATCACAAACAGATTTATCATGTGTGTGCTAGATTTACAATGTTTTAATACCCAAATTGGGCGTTGACCAAGTAACAGGACCATTCTATGGGTCCATTGGAAAGTTGAACTAATGATGTTAGTACAGCATAATTAAAATTCTAAAATGTGTTTTAGTGATGTGATATTAGTCTAACTTGATAGTTGAATCACATTTTGACATTATTCATTCGGTTCAACCTCAAGTCTATATAGTCTAATGATTAAAACGGATTTAAATTATAACTCAGACAAGTGACTAGTCTAGCTCTAATTTCAAACAATGTTGTTTTCTACCGGATATATAACTCTCCTTTCTTTCACAATAAAAGTAAATTTTCATCTCTTTAATTGGGAAATTTCAGATTTTATAAGCAAATTCAAATTTCGGGTCTTTCAAGCATCCCCATTTGCTTGGATAACAAGGAAAAAATTATCATTTGAGACTTACATTTTATGCTCCCTTTTTTTCATTTGGCCTACCCCTTCTGTCTTTCATATTACCTTCTTTTTTGCAGTGGAATACTGGAACCTCCTTTAACTCGTCACCACGCCACCTCCAAAATTCTCCTTCTTAATTTCATTATTTTAAGCTTAAATTCTATATGTTTAATCATAATTAATAACACTTAAAAGAATATTTAGATTGAGCAGTCAACTAATTTTTTGGACATGAAATATAAAATCGATTATTGTCATCTGACACCAATTGTTGGAGGAGTCTGAAGTCTGATCATGCATAAAAGACATCTTCACCCAAAATTTTATTAAAAGGCTTATTTGTAATTGCATTGTCTTAGATCCCTATGGTTATATCTCATGTATATGATAATTCTAAGATTAATAAGAAAACCTAGTGCAGATGCAGGTGCAGCCGTGAAAGTAGACATTATTAGTAAAATCAAGCAAATCTGTCTTGTTCTATGTGCTTGATTAGTCTGCGATACTCTTTATAAACCCATTTGCTTGACCTGATTGCATTAATAATATACAGACATTGATCAACTGGACTATTTTTCAGACAGATTTGCAGATCAAAATCCAATGACCTTGGCCTTGTTCTCCGTGTAAGTGACTGTATATAATTAGTTTCAGCAAAGTAAGTCTTCTGTTGAGGTGTTTTTTAACTGCTTCAATTTGTATTGTTCAGGTCCGACAGTCAGCATCAGGATTTGCATGTAGTAGAAGGCAATAAAGAAGTTGAAATTAAAATTCAAGGTGATGATACTCCAGGGTTCTGGAAACGCCTGCTGACTGAAACATTCGACCTGGATACTCCTTGGGGATACGGGACTTTCCTCACTGCTCATATGATTGTCATCTTCGTGCATCCTTTGCAGTACTACTCTTATGTCATCAATCCCCACCAAAATTGCCGAGAAATCCAAACTGAATTGTACGCCACATTCTATGTAGTCGCCTTCTTCAACACTTACATGCTGCTATACGTTCCCAATGTCTGCAGAAATAGGGAAATTGAAATTTTTAGCACTTTTTTATTCCGTGTATACAAAATTGCCACCTATCTTACAGCTTTCACAAATATACCACAACAGTACTCACCTTCCCCAAAATACCCCTCTTCAATTTTTTATACACAAATTCTCTCTCTTCTTCTCTGCAACTTTTTTCTCACTTCTTCTTCTTCTTCCAAAGTGATAAAAGAATCACTCTCTCTTCTTCCTCATCTTAAAAAACAAAAGCAGTAAATCACTTTGAAGAATTCTTCAGATTAAGAATTCTTCAAAGTAAGGATTTAAAAAAGAAAAGATCAACCCACAAAAAAATCAGCTACATCAATTTTATATCCTGGAAGAAATGACCATAAAAAAAAATCATTTAGTAGGATTTAACTGGAAAAAAAAAATAACATTTAAGAATTAAAACTGAAAAAAAAAAATTTGAGATAAACTGAAAAAAAAACAAACGTAGGCGTGAAATTCTGGAAATTATTCCTGTGCTGTACATATAAGGAATATATTATAATATTATAATAATATATATTATATTATATTATTATATATAATAATATATATAATATAATATTTTATTATAATATTATAATAATATTAAAATATATTATATTATTAATAATTATATATTTTATATATATATAAAATGGTTGGCGAGCGCCAAGGGTTGGCGATTCCGCCAACCATTTATACTAATATATTATATTTATTATTATATTATAATATATATAAAGGGTGGGTGACCGCCAACCCTATATATTAATATATATAATATATTATATTATAATATTATATATTATATATATTATTATATTAATTTTATATATTATTATAATATATTATATAATATTATAATATAATTATAATTTATATTAATATATAATATATTATATAATATTATATTATACATAATATATTATAATATAATTATAATATTCTAATTAAAAATATAATATAATATATTATATAATTATAATTATATATTATAATATATTAAATATAATATATTATATTAATATATAATATAATTATATATATATATATAATTAAATAATTATATATATATATATATATAAATAATGGGTTGACGGAACCGCCAACCTCTGGCAATAATATATAATATTATATATTATAATATATAATTACTAATATTATAATAATATATAATAATATAATATATTATTTTATTATAATAATATAATATATTATAATATAATATATAATTATAATAATATAAATAATATATAATATTATAATATAATTATAATATTCGAATTAAAAATATAATATAAATAGTATATTAATATAATAATATATAAAATATATTATAATATATAAAATATATTATATATAATATTAATATTAAATTAATATTATAATATTAAAAATAAAAAAAAGGTAGTACGCCAACCCTTGGCACCAAAAAGGTTGGCATCCTTTTTTAATTTATTGTAATAATAATATAATATAATATAATAAAATATATTATATTATAATATATAAAATATATTATATTATATATTATAATATAATAATATATATTATAATATTATATATTAATATTATAATATAATATAATATAATTATAATATTTTATATTATAAAATTAAAACAAGCAAAGGTTGGCGTCCTTTGCCTGTTTTAATATAATATAATATAATTATATTATAATATATTATAATTAAAATATAATTATAGTACATAATATATAATATAATATAAATTATATTATATAATTATATTATAATTAAAATATATAATATAAAATTTTATATAATATTATATATATTATTAATTATATTATATTATATATTATAATATAAAATATTATATATATAATATAATATATATATTATATATAATAAAATATATCAAATAAGTTATATTATAATTATATTATAATATATAAAATATATTATAATATTATAATAATATAATATATAATATAATATAATTATATTATTATATTATAAAGGGTTTGCGTGGTCACCACGCCAACCCTTTGCCTTTTAATATCTGTGCGGGTTGGCGTCGCCAACCCTCTGCTTGCTTTATTTTTTTTGAAGGTTAAAAAAACAATTGGCCAAACAATTATATTAAAATATATTATATATTATATTATTATAATAATATATTATATTATTAATAATTATATAATAAAATATATATAATATTATAATTTAATAAAATAATTATATAATATTAAAATAACATATTATATTATTAATAATATAATATTATTATATATATTATATATTATGTAATATATTATAATTATATATTATATTTAATATATTATAATATATAATTATATTATATTATATTTTATATAATATATATTAATATAATATATAATTTTGTTACCAAGGGTTGGCGATACCGCCAACCCTTGGTTTATATATTATGGCACCCTTGGTTTATATATTATATATATATTATATTATAATATAATACTGTAGCCTTTTCATTGATATAGGTCCCATCTCTCTTTATAAAATACAAAATACAAGCATTGAAATACGCACCCTTTTATGAAATAAAATAAAATATATTATATATTATATAAAATGGCAAATAATATATACATATATTATATTATATAATATTTTTCTGGGAAATTCTGGGAATTATTACGCCAACCTTATATGTATATATATTGTTAGATTATATTATTATATTAATATTATTAAATAATATTATATATAATATATTAATATTATATATTATAATATATAAAATAAAATAATAATTTTTTATATTATATAATATATATAATATATAAAAAATGTATTATATATATTATTAAATATATTATAATATATATTTTATATATTATATATAACAGTAAAGGTTGGCGGATTCCGTAAACCCTTATTAAGTATTATAATATAATATATATATATATATATATATATATATATATATATTATATTAATTATAATATATATTATAATATATAATATTATAATATTATTATAATATTATAATATATTTTATATATTGTTAATAATATAATATAATATATTTTTATATTATATTATAATTATAATTATATATTAATATATAAGATATTATATTTAATATTTGTAATTATATAATATATTATATAATTTTATATAAATTATAAATTATATAATTATAAATAATATATATATTATATAATATAATATTATATATTATTTATATAATATTATTATTTGTATATATTATATATAATATTATAATAAATAATATATATATTAATATTATATATATAATATTAAATATTAAATATATAATATATAATATATAATTACCAAAGGTTGGCGGGGTTGTCAACCCTTGGCGTCGCCGCCAACCTTTGGTATTATATATATATAAAATATTTTATTATAAATATTATATATAATAAAATATATATAATTATATATTATATATAATAAAATATATATTAATATATTATTATATATTATAATATATAATAGTATAATATATTTTATATATTATTATTAATATTAATATATTATATATAATATTTATATAATATAATATATGTATATATTATTACCAGGATTGACGAAAACCCTTATCAGTTTATTTTATATATTAAATTATATAATATTATATTATATAATAATATAATATAATATATTATATAATATATAATAATATAATATAATTATATTATAATATAATATAATGGGTTGGTGTCTGGTGACGCCAACCATTTGCTTGTAAAAAAGTATTATGGGTTGGCAGAAACGCCAACCCCCAAAAATTATAAAACGCCAACCCCTGTCAACTATTTTTAATTTTTTTTTTCCAGTTTTCTTTTTAATTAAATACCCAATCTATCGATAAGATTTCCAGTTTTCTTTTTCCAGTTTTCTGAACTCTGAAATCTACCGAATAAGATTTGCCAATTAGTTTTTTTCTTCAGTTTTTTTTTTGACAACCTTTTTTCACTTTTTTTTCAGTTTTTTTTTTAGTAAAGAATTGTTTATCTGAAATCTATTTCCCTTTTCAGTTTTTTTCTTTCTTCTTTTATTTTTGAAACATTTATTCTATTTTTTACATGATTATTTTATCACTTGAAAGATAAGAAAGAGGAGAGAAAAAAGTTACAGAGAAGAAGAAAGAGAGAATATATGCTTGAAAGATTAAAGAGGGGTATTTTGGGGAAGGTGAGTACTGTTGTGGTATATTTGTGAAAGCTTTAGGATAGATGATAATTTTGTATACACGGAATAAAATAGTACTAAAAATTTCAATTTCCCGCATAAATATTTGCAAGCAAACTAGCATTAAAAATAAAGGGATAGAACATTTCCTGTTTACTCAAGTACCCGTACTGTTGATGTGATGACATTGGTAAGCTCCCATTTTCACAATTTCATTTAGGGAAAACAGTACTTGCATGTATTAAACTATCACCTTTTTCCATACTGAAAGTTTAGTCCCTTAATTCTATAAGAACATCTGAAAGTTTGGTTCTTTTAATCTGTGCAGACGACACTTCCAGATTTGACAAGGGGAACAACGGACAGGATTTTCTTGACTACAACGAACTTGTTTCTTTTCTGGTATATGCTTCTGGTTATTGGACTCTCAATAACTGTTAGAAATGCTTCCAAGCGTACTCGCTTCATTCCCAACGCCAATTGGGCAAAAGCTGTGTTCAATCTTTTCTTTTGCCTGCATGGAGGCCATGTAAGTTGTTATTCAAATTCGGTCATTTCTTATCTGTTGTGTAATATATTGATGAATATGCCCTGAATTTCTGGTTCGGGAGTCAGGTATTTGGAGCGATATGGTACTGTTTCGCGATCGACAGAGTTCTTGTATGTTGGAGGAATGATTATGTTTCCGACAACACGTTGAAATTTAGTTCTTTTGTTTGTGGTAATCATAATTTAAAGAAGCTAACCTGTCAAAAAACAGCACAAGCTGGACAAAATATTAAAGAGTTTTCATTCTGTTTAAGATGGGGTCTGCAAGTTGTCAGGATAGCACTTATCTATCACCTCTTTAATTACAGGGATAAAACTGAATAAAAATAAAATATAAATGAGGCATAAAATAATAAAATCTAGAGGGATTAGTATAAATTTTCGAAGATTATATTGATACTTTATGTAAACTAAACTAAGCTAACAAAATTCAAAGTCAATGGGATCAGCTAACCCTGCCTCTGTATATAGACTACATTTTTTATTTATCCATTTACTTATTTTTGCAGTTGTTTCGCTCAAAATCTCAATCCAAGTACCTTTCCCTTGGAAAACATATATCTGATTTCTGCGATCATCTATTCCACACTGCTATTTGTGTTCTTAATTGGAAATATGCAGGTTGGTAAATGATCTGCTTTATTTCAACATGCTTAAGCATTAAATGTTGTATAGAGTTGATATGAATTTTAAGTGGTTAATAGAGTTTAGGAAGTGCTGATTTTTTAAAGGTAAGTTTTCAAGAAAATTTGCGGTGGTAGGGAAGAAACTAGGCCTAGTCTCATAGCCCACCACTGATTTTGAATACACTTAAGTAAATGTAGTGATTAGGATCATATTCATTTGTTAGTCTAGTAAAATATAGTAGATACTACAACGTATGAACTAGAACAATATGATATAGTGTGGATACTATTTGTTGTGGAATTATTACTAATGAGTAGATTTTGCAAATATTTGTCAATTAAAGTTTGTATATAAAAGTTTTATTAAAGTGTATGCAAAGAAGATAAAAGTGTGTGTCATGAGATAAGATTAATAGCTCAAATATAAAGAACTAAAAGAAAAAAAAATCTACTTTCACCTTGTTACTTTTTTTATTTATAACGAAATTTTTTTAATTGTCTGTATGTGGTTTTTCTCATAATAGATTTTCCATGTAAATACTTGTATACTTATATTGAGTATTTCATCTGTTTTGTTGTTTATTTTATTTGCGTTTCGTGACATTAAATACATTTATTTATTTTTAAATTATGCTTCCAAGATAGACATATCTATATTCCGATGGTGAAGAACTAGAGTACATGATTAACAAAATGAAGATGGAAGATTGCTTTCAACACTTGAAAGAAGTGAGTACCTTTCTGTACGTTTTCACGCATCTAATTCAAAATTATCTAATCATATAATGACACATCATTGTTAGTATACAAATTAACAATCATTTTTAGTGTACCTAGTTTTATTGTTATGATAAACACTAACATTTGGAAAACCTTATTACAGGCAACGCTATTGACTATAAGGCAAAAATTATTAAATTTTTATTTGAATTCGCAAGCATTGGTTAGATGTTGGATGTATTCTCATCCTTGTTCTTGAATGCATATAAATCAAGGTCCAAGAGTTAAAAGATTGGCGAGATCCAAAATTGGAGGAGCCGAGACGTCGTATCGAGCCAGCTTTATATGGCGACAGCACTCTTTTTGTCCGGGAGGGCGAATCGATCAGTGGAATTCTCTTTATGCTGAAAGGAAGACTATGGACATACACACTGCCACTGATCATGGCAATGGTGACGATGTTAAAATCTTTGGGAAAGAACTTGTCCGTTGGATTTAGGATCACTCTCAATCATCTAGTCTCCCAATCTCACCATCAACTATTGAAACGCTTGAGAATGTGGAAACCTTCGTTCTTACAGCCTATCACTTGAAAGAAGTGTGAGTTGATAATACAAAACAACCAATCAGGATGACTACCAAATCAATCGTCTAGAGATTTTTTCAAAGAATTTTTCAGGTATGAGATATGGAACTATTTGAATACATTTCATATATTTTATCTCCCATGGTAGAATATATCATAACTATATAATTTGTATTTTTGGTCAATATTTCTAGAATCGGATCGGATATTGATCCGATGAAGGAGACGATTTGGTCCAACCAATGGTCAGATCGATTGACTGGTGGTTAAATCAGTTAATTATTAAAAAATAATATTTAATTTTTTTTATAATTTATCATTAAATATATAATTTGACTTGTTTAACATTAAAAAAAAAATTAAATTGATGTTATATATATTTAAATGTGATAAATAAGGTCTTCGATTCAAGTTTTTATAATGAATTTTTGAAAAAAGATAATTTTTTATGTTGACTGAATCAAATTCAATTTTATATTGGGCCCAACCAAATAGTTCAATTTGGTTTAATTTCAAAGAATGGTTTTCAAGTGAATCAAAATTGATTTGGCTAGCGATTGACAGTTCAATAGGTCAAACTAACTGATCTACTCTAGTTTTTAAAAACATTTTTTTGGTATATTCGACTATATGAATAATACATTAATTTATACTTGTCATATATCCTATATAAAAAAAAAAAATACAAATCAACATAATCAATATATAATATTGTAAAAAGAGAAAACATATATTTAGAATATCTATTAACCTAGGAACTCATATATTTATGATATATTATAACATAAGAAATAATATATTTGAAATATATTCAAATACATTCTAACAACACCCCCCTCCCCCACCAAAAAAAAAAAAAACTCAAGTAAGGAAAGAATTTGCGTAATTGATTTTGCAAACTCATCTTTTCACTTTCTACATAGGTGAAGGTCTGAGTGAGTTAGATAAACTTATTTTTTTGCTTTCCATATAGGTGAAGACATGAGTGGACTTGATTAGCTCATTTTTCCATTTTTTACACAAGTGAAGACGTGAGTCAAACTGATAAACTTATTTTTCCACTTTCTACATAAGTGAAAGCTAAGACATGAGTAAGTCAAATTCATAAACTTATATTTCCACCTTCCACATAGATGAAGGCAAAGGCGTGAGTGGTCAAACTAATAAACTCACTTTTCCACTTTCCACATACATAAAGGCGAAGGCGTGAATAAGTCAAATTAATAAAATATGAATAAATTATATTTCTAGTATATTTAATTGTGTGAATAATACATTAATTTATACTTATCATATATTCTATATAAGAAAATACAAATAAATATAATCAATATACAATAATGTAAAAAGGAAAAATATATATTTAGAATATCTGCTAACTTAAGAAATCATATATTTATGATGTATTCTAACATAAGAAGTAATATATTTGACATATATTCTAACAAGAACATTCAATAAATCTTTCCTGTCGAAATTTAGCCATGGATGGCATCAAATTTGTGGAATGAGCAATATCTAAAATGTTTATAATCTTACTGGTACTAAGTATAAGTATACATTGGCTTGTGATTCACAATAAAGTTTTATATATCCTTTCTTTGAATAAAACTATTTGCACAAACAAGTTGTAAATTTTTAAGTACAAAAGGTCATGTGTGATATGATTGAGTATTATTAATCTTTAATTCAAAATCATTTAATCAGATAATGATATGTCATTGTTTATATCCATTATTTATGCACAAAAATCTGTTTACCTTTCTATTTGTTCTTCCTCATTTGTAACTTATAGAATAATAGACCTTTAATAAATTCTAGGAGATGTAACTTTGAAAAATTCATCTCTTTGATTGTTGCGTTGAAGATTTATAAGCTAACCTAAGTTGTCTCCATTTTTTTTTTTGTTATTTTAAGAACATGATATAAAATTCCACAAGTCTTTCATATATTTCCTTCTGCTTACACAACTATTCTATGATTACTTTATTTTTGCTTTTACTTGTCATCATGAACCTCAACAGTTAACAAAAATGGTTGAGCAGTAGAACTTCCAAGGTAAAAGTTTGAGTTCAAGTCTCTGTCACGCTTATGAAACTTTGACTTACCTGGGGCAGTGGTTATAGTTCCAGTCATTATATCTCAGGTTTATTTATCTAACAAATATAGATGAGGTCCCTAGTTACAAAAAAAAATTTAACTTGGCAAAAAAAAAATTATCATCACGACATCATAACTATAACATCCTTAGGAAAATGCTTGATCGACAAAAGCATAGAGAGATACATTAGATTTATAAACATCCCAAACACTTAATAAATGATAAGAGAAAAATAGATAAATAAGATTGGTTAAATTTATTGCACCAAGGTCATTAGATTATTGGCAATATAATTGTAAGTTGTATTTTTTAAATTTTGATTCTAAATGAACACAAATTGGTTAGACATTATATTTATTCTCATCCTTGTTCTTGAATGGATATAAGGGTATAAGAATTTCAAAATTGAGGAGAAGCAGGGGTTGAATTTATTGGACTTAGTGGTTGATGCTTGAGTTTCTATTTCTCCTATCCATTACTCCATTTCATGGTACTCCAACTCAAATTTTTCAACACTAAAAATGAGTGTAAACATGAATACAAACATTTATGTGTTATCATATGATCGAGTGATTTTAAATTAAAGATAAAGTAACATTCAATAATTTAATAATACATTAGTGTTTGAATCTGTGTTTGCACTATTTGTTAATATATATAGTATTACTCAATGAATTATGTTGGTCACAATAAACAAGATCTTGTCCCTTTTTTCCTATAGATAAACTTTGTCAAGATTTATATTCTTTTTTTTATTTTCATTAATTCCATTTTAATTTCCCCTATTTGGATAATAATCTATTGGGTTTGGTCCACCCATGATGGGTTGACCTAACTCATGCCCAATGTTTATGTGTATTTATAACACTACTAATGGTAGTAGCAGGAAATTACTTAACTACCCTTGATAGTTACTAGGAGTTGGAGGCAACTATCTTTTTATATATTAATCCTAAAAAACTGTTGTAAACCAACTACTCCTATAATATTTTTCATACATAAATACAAAACTGTCTACCTCTTCTCTTTCTTTATGCTCTTTATTGCTATAGAAGGGAAAAAAAAAAGAAACATTAGTCACAATAGGAAAGACAAACAAGTGTTGTGGAATCATTTGAAGGCACGAATTTCATCAATTGGCACCTTCATCAAATTATCAACCAAGTATGTCCAATTTTGATTTGACCCTGTATTAAAAATGTTTACATTGGTATTAGAGCCTTGTTCTAATGGATATATATGTGTTGATGATTGATGCTAACTATTTTGAATTCAATTATATGAATTGTGATCAATTTTTTTTTGGTTTTCTTTATAAAATTTGAATTGCGTTTTTGATTAATTTGATACAGTTGAGTGAATTTGATGCATATAATCATGTGAGGAGAATTGCTAGATGATTGTTGCATATTTTAACTTGAAAATTACATTGAAAGTGGCTTTGAATCAATAAATCAAAAGCAAAAACATCACCCTATGCTGTGAACATAAGGTTCCAAATTCATCAGATTCTAATGATGTTGACGTTGGAGATTCATGTGATTAGGACTGTCGGTTGGAGCTATGCAAAAGCCCTATCAACACATCGCCAACTAATGGCTGAAAATGGCCATTTGAATCGGTAGCACATTTTGGGGTTCTTGTCGCGCATGTGTTACAATTGGATTGGGCAAACATAATTGCCCAACCTATTGGTCAACGAGTTGTCCAAACTCATTGGTCAATAGGTCAAGCCACCTAGTCAACTAGGTAGCCCAACTTAGGTCTTCACCTTTGGGTTGATTAACCATTAACAACCAATGGTCAAAGCTTGATCGACACTGACGAACATCTAACCTAACACTTGAAAGCATGTAGAGGCATTTATCGGTCCATGGAAGCACGTACAACTCATCTCCGATGCATGAATGCACATGCATGCATTGTTTTGGCGCTGGGACCATGTTTTACACATGTGACAACCTGTGGATCACTGTTTTTGATGTGTCACAACACGTGATAGCTCCTCTCTGACACGTGAAAATACGTATTAGTATTTCAACTTGATGATCTAATGGTGCACGTTGGGACTCTCTATATATATGTAAAATAAAGATTTAAACTTAAAGATAAGTCATACTCTCTTAATTGGAAAAAAGATGTATATAGTCTAATTATATTTATGCATGACCATTAGCCCCCCTAATAAATTATCTTATCTGGGGCAAGAATATGAAAATTTTTGAGATTATATAGATACATTATAGCTTGCTAAAGAACAATACATAGTAATAAATGTCAGAAAATCCACCGCTTTATCATTATTCCCAAATTAACAAAATGCAAGGTATTTAACTTATCATAAATTTCATAGAGATTTTATTATAAATAAAGTGACTCTAAGAATCGTATAAGTTAATAAAATGGTTCTAGTCATAATAGTGATGCATTTGTTGTATCACATATTATATGTTAAATGTGAGAATTCCGATATTAGTAAGATTTATTGAAATTCTCATCTAAAATTATTGACACAATTGGATTGACTTTTAATATGCCAAACATTAAAGTCATGGAAGATAATTAGGAATATGGTAAATTTTCGATTTTGTGTATTATATGAGATATTTTAAATTTTAATATGTAATTGCGACAATTAATATATGTTTAAAGACATTAATTAAGTTGTGTCTGATATATATCTGTGATCTAATTAACCATGATATCCCAAATTAATCATGCCTAATTTGAATTAGGATGAAAAATTGAATAGGGATAATTTTAAGGTATGACATTTAAAAATACACTATATCTTAGATTAGCAAAAAATTTTGGAGTCTGTAAATCAGATTATGATAGAGTCGCAACTGACTGATGGATAGATTCCCAAATAGTGCCTTGCAAAATAAAATTTATAAAATCTCTAATTACTAATTAATTGATGGACCAATGAGATGAATAGCTAAAAATTCATGGAGACTTTATATATATATCCAGGCTACATTCTTCACCAAATATATTTCATCTTTCTAATTGAGACATTTCAAAATTTATAAGCTAATTCAAGATATCTCCAGCATTTCTTTTATTATTATTATACAAACACATTAAAATCCAGTAGTTTGAAGATATTTGAACTCATTGTTCAAGGGAAGTTTGAGAAACTCGTTCGAATGAGATACTTAGACTTCAAATCTAAGCTTAACAATTGGCAGTTAGGAGTTGTGGAATTAATTTTTGTAAACAGACTGTGCTTACTTTGTGTGTTTAATCTCAATTTTGGACGGTTGGTTTCTGCTTAATCGTCTGATAATTGTTGGACTTGATCACTCAAATGAAGGCTAAGAGGGAAGTTTGCTGAAACATATAACATCAATTTTTATAATGTCAAATTTTATAAATTCTTCAATAAGTTCTAAAATTTTTACTTTCCATAATTTTTATTCATTTTTAATACAATAATATAACAGATATTTCACTAAATGTTCATATAACCTTTATTATTATACATGTCATAATATATTATTAATTTTTTGAGTTCTTATAATTCTTAGTAGCTTTTAATTAAGTACCATAAAAAATTTCACTAAATATTTTTTTTGCTGTAATCACACTACCAATGACCATCCGATGACATTCTATACTAACTAGATCTAGGTATAACAACTTCGATCCAAGCTCAAAATAGCCCCAACCTGGGCTCGGCTTATCACAAAATTTTCTGTTTCTTAAATCTCAAAGAACAAACTATAACCTTCATATATACATCGACTGATCAGCATCCTCCAATAACTCTTTATATACGTGCTTAGCAAAGAAATCAGCACTTGGAGAGCCATCTCTCAAACTTTTAATCCAATGACTTCGTGTCATTCATCATGTAAGTGATTATTGAATGTAATCTTCATAAATATTATCTTGGTTCAGTTTTACAATATTAAGTTCTTGTTCAGGTCGAACCCGTCTCAGTCTCAACTTCGAGCTTCTGATGTAGAGATAGGGAGCCATCATTCGCAGCAAGGTGAAAATCCTGGAGGCATTTCCGCTAAAATCTGATCTTGTTATGGCCTCCTTCCCCAATTCATTCAAGACACTCTACATCGGATGAATCAGGAATTTGATGTAGAAACCAAATGGGGACGCAGGCTGTAT
This sequence comes from Mangifera indica, assembly GCF_011075055.1. Taxonomy (NCBI): domain Eukaryota; kingdom Viridiplantae; phylum Streptophyta; class Magnoliopsida; order Sapindales; family Anacardiaceae; genus Mangifera; species Mangifera indica. Next base: position 818,344 of record NW_025401095.1, on the reverse strand, counting down.
ATTGCAGCTTATCTGATTGTTATCTTAATGCATCCGATGCACTACTACGCTTATGTGATCAAACACGACCAAAATTGTCTGGAAATTAACAATAAATTATATGCCACTATTGCCATTGTCATCTTCTTTAATGCTCTTATGCTGCTCTATACCCCAAATTTTTTCAGAAAACTCCTTGAACGAGGTCATTGTTCTACTACGATGAAATATCATTTCATCTTCACTCAAATACCAGTATTGTTGATGGCATTGGTAAGGTCCTTTCTTGATGGTTTTTTTTTTTTTTTTTTATGCCTGTTTATGTTGAACATGGAAACACAGATTTGTTGAAGCGATTTTTTGTCACTAGTGCTGATGTACGCAACATATGTTACAGTAGCAATGATTAGAATTTGACATAGCTCAAGTAAGTCTATTATGTGTGTAACAACACAAAATAATATCTAGTATTATTCTTGCTAGGGATGGCAACATCTAGAAATATTGAGCTATCATTTTTTTTATTGAAGAGATTGAATTTTTTTTTAATGAAAAAGATTGAACTTTCAGATTTTTTTAATTTAAGGGACCAAACTTTCACATTTTTCTACTAAAATAACTAAACTTTCACTTTTTTTTATTGAATTAATCAAACTAATTATTTTATTTTTATTCAATATTTTCAATAGAAAATATTGAAAGTTTGATATCTTCTATAAGAAAATTTGATAGTTTGATTCCTTCAATAAAATAATATGAGAATTCAAGCACTTCAATAAGAAAAAATAAGATAACAAAGTTCATTCCCATAAAAGAAAAAAAAGGTGATAGTTTGATATCTTCAGGTGTTGTTATCCCTTCTATGCTTAGACTAGTGATAACACCTTGAACATAGATATTGTGATCATCAAGTTAAGACACGTAACTCATGCACTAGTTGGAGACTTATTCGAGATTTCTAAGATTCTAATTGTTGCGACTGTAGTCTATTTCTTGTGATGAAAAATCACATCAGCAACAAGGTTAGAGTCATTTCCGAATAATATCATAATTAGATTGTTGTTTAAACTTTCGGTGCTTTGTATACGGACGATGGTTCCTGATTTAACAACAGGAACTGAAGACAGGATCTTTTTGAAAACAGTCAACTTGTTTCTTTCCGGATATATTCTACTGGTTATTGGACTCTCATTAACTATTAAAAATGCTATAGAGAGTAACAGCAGCAACTATCTTGCTCAAGCAAAGTGGAGAAAAGCTGTCTACAATCTTTTTCTTTACCTTCTTGGGGGTCATTTAAGTTAAAGTTAATTCAATCACCACTTATTTTATTTGATAATTCTATTATAGTAATTTTATTAGGATAGAGAAAAATCAACACATAAATACCCATTGGTTTCAAATAAACCATCATGGGTAGAATAATTATTTTTGTTTGTATACATAGTATTACTCATTAACTAATTAACAATCACTATGGTTAATCTTCTGCTAAATTATTGATTTGTTTCTGATTGGTCCGGAATATTGGTATTTGGCGCGTTATGGTACTGTTTTGTATCGACAGAGTTTTGGCATGTTTGGAGGGAAGACTATTTTTCAAGGAATCACTTTAATCCTTATTCTTTCGTCTGTCGTTTTGAGCATAAGAATATAGAAGAGTCAAATTATCCTAAATAAATAAAATTTTTACTGAAATCAATGAGTTTGGCATATTCGTTGGAGCTCTTCAGTCCCGTATTGTGTATTTGGGATGCCATTTTGCCAAGAAGTTTTTCTGCTGTTTAAGGGCCTGCAAGCTCTCAGGTTTGTGAGATTCAAAATGTAATTATCATTATTTTAATATACTCAACTATATAATCACATGTTAATTTTGTATTTATATTTGTAATATGATATTATTAATCAATTTAACCTTTGTATTTAGTGGTAGATCCGATCTAAACAAATTCGAATAGATATTTACAATTTGATTCGAACAAGTCAAATCCAACATTTGACCTTAATTAATATGTAGAATGCAATCTTTTCTACAGCTGTTTTCGGCCAAAACCTGTCACCAAGTTCATTTATCATGGAAAATATTCCACAGTGCTGTTTGTCTTTTTAATCGGAAATATGCAGGTTGGTAAGTATTCTATTTATCTTAGTACGCTTATGAACATGATTGCCGCTTGATAAATTTAAGGATAGCAACGTTAGGAGGTATTGGACTATCACTATTTTTTTTTAATTGAAATGAACTCTCAGATTTTTGTATTAACTGAAGAAACCAAACTTTTATATTATCTTGTAAAAGAGACGAAACTTTTAGTATTTTTTATTGAAGGTATCCAACAAACATAATTTGGATTTATTCAATGTTGTTTTGAAAGTAAGATGATTAGTTTAGTAATTTCAATAGAAAATAGTGAAAGCAAGGTGATTAGTTTAATCTCTCTAATGGTAAAATCTGAATGTTTAATCTCTCGGATATTAAATTTTGAAAGTTCGGTCCTTGGAATAATTAAAAAGAAAAGTTTGGTTTTTTCAATTAAAAAAATAAGCCAAAAGACTTACACCCACCCAAGGTTAGGTGTAATCTAAACTCATACTCTCTAACTTTCAAAAACTCAAATATTCACTTATCACCCAAATTTTGTTAAAATTTTTCATTAATAGTAAGGGTAAAAATGTCATTTAATAAATAATATTAAAAATAAATTTTATTTGTTTTCACCCCCTTAGTTTTAGAAAATAACAATTTCCCCTAAATACTTAAGTTTCAAAAAATTACCTATTCCTCCCAGGATTTTCTTTTTATCTTCATCTCTATCGGTGACCGGAATCCGTCGACATCTCTATCGCTTTAGTGACGATATGCTCCATCTCTCCTTCTTGGTGCTCTCTTTGTCATTCCTTGACATCTTCATCTTCGTTTGATTCTCAACAGATAAAAAAAATCAAAGATGGGTTCATCGTTAATTCGATCTACTGCCCTCTCTGTCATTCGATGACGAACCCTTTAGATGGTTTGTTTCATGTCGACAGTTGACGATGAACGAGGTTTGGGTGAGAAGTCTCCCGATTGTGGTTGAAGACGAACAAGATTCTCAGAACTTCGATTGATATTCGTCTTCCTCTTACAAGATCTGACTAATTTAGTGGATCCTTCTGTCATCAAGAGTGATAGTGCATGCTGAAGAAAGGTGGCCAAACTTAGAAAAGGTTGTCAGAGTGGATTCTATCGTAAAAAATGGGATGGTTTTTGAGTTAACCCTAACAAGGGGAAATTGCTACTTTTCAAACTTAGATAAGGGAAAAATTGTTAGATTTTCAAATTGAGACGGGAAATGTGATCAAACTTTAATTTTTTAACTTTTGTTATTAAGTGATGCTTTTGCCATTAATTTTAACTGAGGATTTTAACAGAATTTTGTTTATAAGTAGAAGTTTGGGTTTTTGAAAGTTAGAAGGTATGAGTTTGAGATTACACCTAACCTTGGGTGGGAATAAGTCTTTTGGCCAAAAAAAAAATGATAATTCAATACTAAGATATTGTTATCTATAAATTTAATTAATTTCTACTAATGGTGGTTTTGACCAAACAGACTGTAGCACCCACGGTAAGTCTAAGGGTATTTTAGTCTTTTTATAGTTTTTAAATTCAGTGATTAATGATTTTCAAGAACACACATCTGTGTATAGAGGCATACATGGTCATTTATGGTTAACAAAAACTTAATTCGCGGATCAGATTCTGATTGCGACAAAACAAGAAATTGTCTTAGTTGTGTAACTAGACACATAGCCGTTTATGGTCTATACACACCTGTGTATCACATATTAGAGATAAAATAAAAACTTGATAACCTTAACTCTCTTTCATAGCTATAGAAAACAGAGAGTGTGAGAGGGAGAAGAGGTATTTTTGTCACTTGTGTAGCCACTAGCGATCACCGGAATCACTATAGCTGTGCAATAGAGACTTTATCGCCATAATCCAAGTAAATGGAATAGCTTCCCTTGTTTGATCATGAACTTTATGAAGTCTTTTCTATTATACATACAATCTAGGGTGATTTAGACATGATTGTGATGATCTAATTGATGAAATGGACTTCATCTATGAATAAGACAAATTATATGCATGCCTAGTTTCTTGATTGTGTAAAGGTTATATGTTTTGGCTTGAATGTTCATTTTTCTTATATTTGGTGCCATGAGATCTTGTATATGTGTGTTATGGTTAAAAAGATAGTGAAAACATTATGTCTAGGATGCTTAAATACTACTACTCTACTTGCGCAAGTATCATCGAAATCGTAATTAAAGAACCGTAGAAACCCTAGGGTAGGATTTCCAAATCCTGACACATGGCCATGTCTAGTCCCATACATGCCTGTGTGTCGTTCCATAAATTTTGAAAGTCTGAAGATCTCATGCTTATTCTAAGGGGAGAAATGAATGGTTAGCTTTCCAAAAGTGGACGATGTGTGCCAAATGACATATGGCTCATATACATGGATCTAAATGCATAGGAGTGTGTCCAAGTCAATTCCCCATGTGCATTTGCTTTATACAAGATTATGTGCCGAGTGTCACACCCTTGTATAAATGGTTCATGAGGCATACAAGCGTGGATTGAGAAGCACGCAACCGTGTACTCCTAGAAAAAGAGAAAAGATGATTATACCCTATGCTATGTTCATAAGAGAAGAGAGTTATGAAAAAAAAAAAGCTAATAAAGGAGAAAAAATTCAAAAAAGACATAAATGAGGTATCCGATTGTATGGATAATGGCACAAACTTAGATTTGAGTTGAAACAGTGTCAAAAGTCAACAACCTTAAGGCTAGTGTCACACAACTAGATAATCACTAACTATGTACATAAGTGACGGTAATTATGGAAGCAATAAAGTTGGATAACCATGAGATGTACCATATACTTAGTGCCAAAGAGTATAGCCACCTAGTTCAGTTTAGGTATGATGGTAAGGATGTGACTTTTAGATATTCCTCATGTGCTCAGTAGGACTTATTACATATTTACCTGAGGTAAAAACTATCTCTAAATGGTTAGTCAGTAGTTTTGATCAACTTATGTGATAAGAGAAGAAACTACTATTAGAGATTTTTCCATGTGATTAGGGTGTTCTAGTTAGATGGCCCAATAGGTTGTTTGACATGTGCATAAGACATAATAATAGCTTTCACAAGGGCATCAAATATACTGAGTTCAACATGGGTCTCTACCATCTCTGTGGACGATCCATATTAGGGTACCAAGGTGCTATTGTGTGACCACATTTAGCTAATGAATTTATTAAAAATAAGAAATTGTGCTAAAGATGTTTGAATGCATATAAGTTAGATACCAGCCTCAAAATCCTTAAATTCTGAAAGTAAATTAGTGTGCATAATATAACCCAAAATAAAACTTAAAATAACATAGAATCAAATAGATGAATCATCTACTATCATGGCCATGCAATTAATGAACTGATCTATTAACCTTCTTGTCTACCCATCATCGCATCTACCTATAAACAAACAAGAAACATGTGAGTGACAAAGACACTCAGTAAGCAAACAAATATTTGGGCATTCTTGGAATGTTCCTTGACAGCTCAATTGTCTCCTGAAATGATTTAGTGTCCCAAACACTTGCCAAGTGGATGTCCTAGATGCCTTTTACAACAAAAGCCTCTTGCTCATAATGCTCACAGGTAAGACATCTTATACGCCTCAACACCTAATCGAGAATCAAGATGGGTGTCTTAAATGCCTTTTATAACTCGTCCACTAATGAAACAAACATCCTGGATGCCTCATACCCTTAACTTAATTGGAATAGACATCCCAGATGCCTTTTACATCCTCAAACATCACATAGAGGGCAAAATCATCATTCCAAGGTTTTTAGCACAGGTGCTAACTTTTTGGTGAGGCACGACAATTTTAGACTGAGGCACGACTATTCCTATTCACATTTAGGCGATAATTGCTTTGGGCTATAAGACGATTGTTCCTTCTCTGACCTAATTTATAGGTACCCTAGCATCTTAACCCAAATAATTACCAAACTACTGTTACACATGTCATGAAACTTCGACTTCTTCATTGCAATGGAATGGTCGTCCCTCTCACATAGGGACAGGTGTCCCTCGCCACTACAACTTACAAAACCTCACCGTTTTTTATGGCAACTCGTCCATCAGACTACCTAGATTCATTATAAGACTCTACTACAAATTTTAATTCAATTAATTCGTACCAATGTATCAACATACACAAGAATCAATAGAAAACATAATGAATTGAAAATGAGTTGCATAACCTCAACACCTCTACCATAGTTTTCTTACTTAAGATCATATGCCAATCCTTTGCAAAACATGACAACCTAAATATACTACGCACAAGACTATCACATAACACGTAAATCATGGCATAAAATATGAAGAGAAAGGAAAGTGTGCCTACCTCTCCTCCGGTGTTGCTATGGTCTTCGCGTGGCAAGAATTTGGTGGCATTCCTCTCCTTTGTGGCTCTCTAATTGTTTCCTTCCTTTCTGTGTAGTGAAAAATAGGGTTACGAATTGGTACCCTAATTAGAATACAGTGAAGAGTATAATAGCTACTAGACATCACACCTAGAACGGTCATCCTTACTAATGAGAAGAGCGTTCCAAAGATACGTATCGGGAAAATAAGGCAAGCACGAATCGAATTTGCTAACTCATTGGGACAAGCATCCCATAGGTTTGACTTTTCCTTAACTTTAAAATTTCAATGTAGTCAAACCCTCTGAAAGACCCAAGTCATGTCACAATGACTAATTTATCCCTAGAACATATTTGTGGGTGTTATAGTAATAAATCTTAATCTATTTATCCTTAACAAAAAACAATGAAGGCAAAAACAATCGAAATATGCTAAACTCCCAAGTGTAGTGCCATTTAGTATGATCCAAAGTGCTTTAATTAGATTGTCAATCAAGATAACAACACATAATTGTAACAAATAATCACTTTTTTATTTTTTTTAATTAAAGGGACAAAATTTTATATATATATATATATATATATATATATATATATATATATATATATATAAAAGATCGGATTATCGTATTTTTCAATTGAAAAAACTAAACCTTCATTTGTTTTTATAAAAAGGATCAAACTTTCATTATTATCTATTGAAGATATCGAATAAATACAATTAAAATTATTTATTTTGCTTTATTTTGGAAGGAAGGTAGTTAGTTTGATATTTTGATAAGAAATACTGAAAGTTGAATCCATTCAATAAGAAAATATGAAAGTTTGATCCTTTTAATAAGAAAATTTGAAAGTTCAATTCCTTTAATAAAAAAGAAACAAAACTCAGATCCCTCAATAAAAGAAAAGGGTTGTAATCTCATTGTCAAACCTTACTTTTTTATATTAGTAAATGAGTCTTCTATAATCTTCCATTACAATAAAACTGTATGTATAACTTTATATAAAAACAATAACGTGTCACTATATAATTGGGTGTTGTTTTATCTTTAATTTTAAAATGTCCAATCACATAGTGACATATTTTTATTTATATATATAATTATGCACAAAAATTGTACACATAACATTTCTCCTTGCATTATTAAGAATATATTTTAACCTACTTGGATAGTTACTTCAAAAAGATATAAAATGTGAAACACGTAAATTGTGGCTCTTCCTCTTTCCCCTTTCCAGCAATTAATAATATATTCTAACCAGCTTCAACTTAAATTATGTCTTCAAAGAGCATAAACATGTCCAATCATAGAAGTATGAAAAGATAAAAGCGGGGATTTTCGACTTTAAGTTATGCTCCCTTTAGTTATGACAAAATCTCTCCAACCTAAACTTTAGCTTTTATTTCCATATAATTTCTAACTTATAACATAACAAAAATAAAGATGATTGAAACACATTCCTCCTATCATGGTAGGAAAAGAATGATTTTAAAAGGTATCAATTATGATAGTCGAATTGTGTACCGAAAACCTAATTTTCTATTGTGTATTACATCGTATGATACGCCTTTTAATAAATAAAATAGTAACATGTTAAAAAATTATAATTTACACGTCATCATTTTGAAAAATATTACAAACTCCCTTAACATTTTAAAACATTATCCAAACTAAACGTCTTTTAAGTATTAAAAGATTATCAAAATAATTTTGATTTTGTTAATTTTTTAGCCTACTAATTAAATTTTTAGGACTGAAATATTCTTATTTTTAATTAATGTAACAACTATAATATGAAATATATTTTAAAATAATTATATTTAAAGACGTTTAAGTAAAATAATAATTTATTATTCTTTTATTATCTTTAATCTAACACAATAATTATTTATATATACTAATTTTTATTAAATATAATAATAATAATATATATCTAATAATATTTAAAATAATATATTTTTATGATAATATTTTATATTCAATATATGAACCGATGCATCCGTAGTGGAATAGTCAATTCATACATTTATTTAATTGCCTTGTCATGAAAGAACTCGTAAATATGTCATGATCTGTAAGTCTTGCTAGAGTTTACTAAGTGCTAGTTCACCAAGTACTTGAATCATAGTCCCCTACCTGGTGCATATGTTAATAGTACTGCTTACATTTATGACCCAAAAGCTTTTATTATACTTGGATTTCAGTTTTATAGTGCATCGTGGACCTGATTATCTGGACATACCCAACGCATAATTAACAGAAGAATTAATAAGTAAAATGGTTAAAAAAAAGGTGGCAGACAGGCAACAATGACATAGACTGAACGAACAGGAAAGACTGCAAGGGATGGATAAAGCTGAAGTATGATTGTCAATCTATTAATATTATCCAAATGGTTGATGAAACAACAATAATTTAATTGCTGAGAGATAGATATCGTAGCTAGTATTACAGAATTATCATAAGGAGATCTGTGAGGAAGATAGACTTAACACAATTCATCCAATTCAACTTAAGATCAATTTTGTCTAATGTTAAAATAGATTCATCACTGATTTACCATTGGACCGGCCAACCAATGCACGTGGATTTATAAATAAGGCAAGTTATTAAGTGGAAGATTGTGATTTTTGAAAAAGGTGTCACGCTAACCCCTTTGGTATTAAAAAATAATAATTGTGATTTTATCTTATTTTTGATTTATTCATATATTCCCACCTCATGGAATTTCAGATTTCCATTACCAATCAACGGAGATGCATCCAAATCCAACTAATCAATAATTCAGAAAAGAGAAAGAAGCTAAAATTTTTGAAAATGAAAGCTCTATTTAACAAATCCATAATATATTATTTACAACTAAGGACAATATGTTTCTCTACATACGACAATTTGGCAATTATTTCGTTTATAAAGCGTTATGTTAACATATACATGGCCTTAGTAGGATTTGGCTTAACAGTTACAGTCGAGTTTATTGAAAAAAATGATCATTTTAATATATATATATATATATATATATATATATATATATATATATATATATATATATATATATATATATATATATATATATATATATATATTCATCCTAACGAGGGAGTTGAGAAAATATTAAATTATATTAGCTTTGACAGACATAAGCCAGTTTGTATATACCATTTGACTATTTGTTTCATTTGATAGAATTTCCATGAATTTGGCCAGGCAAGCAGTTACTTTGAACGATTGACGGAGGAAAGCTGTAATGTGACTGAAAGCAAGAGATATTGATTGGTTGAACCTGTTTCTTTCAATTTTTTTTTTCTTTCGTTTGAACTGATGGCCATGTGAGCGTATGAGTTTATGGCTAGAAAAGTGACCAAGAAAGGGGAAGCACTAAATCTTTGTTACAACACTAAACGCAAAGTAAGAGATGTAGATTCCTCGTAATAAAGTATGTGTTTCTCATTTTTGGTGTGGGGTTGAGTTTTTCATTTTTAACAAATTAGTTTTTAGAATATAATTCTCTTAAATTTTGAATCTTTGATATAAAAATTATCATTATATTTCTCAGTTATAATCATATTTGTGCATGCAAAATTTAAGACTTAAATTCATATTTGATGTGGGATTTATATATGAATTTGGGCGTTTTAATCTCAACATCCACATCAAAGCTAGCACATAGTCAACCCATAGTGACACTTTTAGATTCCAAATGAATGGTAAAAATCTTGAATTTTATATCATGCATCATAGGGTTGTCTTACAAGGACAATAATTGAATTGTTGACGGCAACTCATCAAGGTGGCCGTAACTCCCCTAAAAAACTCTCAAGACATGATTCACATTCACTGGGACCAATTAAATGAAGAAAAAATAAATACATGTTTATAAAACTTTTTTTTTTCAAACTTTGTCGGGGCAATCTTGTGCTTCTTCATTGTCTTTTTTGCTTTAGCTTTTATGATAGCTAGGTGACATTACCTTTCAATAATTTTAAAAATGATTTGGACCCAACGGGTGTCATTTAGATAAATTCAAATAATGAAGGATTTTTGCAGATATCTTTCGATATCAAAATAAATATTAGAATATCGAATCTTCTATAATCTAGGGTTATTCAACTTGGACAATTTCTTCTAAAAGATATAAAAAATGTTAATGTGAAACACATTCTTCCTTTTTCCCCTTTCCAGCAATAAATATTATATTCTAACCAGCTTAGACTTATGCTCTGTGTAGGTGTGATAACATCTCTCCAACCTGAACTTTATCTTTTTCATATAATTTTCTTCCACATTTCTAACTTATAATATAACGATGATTGATAGATATGACGAATTAAAGAAGGACGCTTCATAAATCATGTGTTTTGTACAATATTAATTATCCCCTAAAATTAAATTTATAAGATCTATAATTACTCATAGGATATCAACACGTGGACATATTAAATATCAGTTTGTTTATTGAATAAAGCGAGCTTTACTTTAGGCTATAAAAGAAATCCAACTTTTTGATTTTTCTTTTATAGGGAATGAACTTTCAGTTAATATTTTTATTGAATAGTTCAAACTTTTATTATTTCATACTGAAGGTAAAAACAAATACAATTAATTAGGATTGTTTGCTTTTTGTTTTATGGAAGCAAGATGGTAAATTTGATACCTTATGTTCAACAGGAAAATTTGAAAATCTGATTTCTTTAATAAAAAAATTTATAAGTTTAATCTGTTTAATTAGAACAAAAAAAAAAAAAAATAGTTCAGCCCTTTCAATAGAAAAAAACGTAATTGTTTGATGCATTCAAATATTTCCCTTATAAGCTAAAAGATAAAGGCAGTTTCAACTTAATTTATGGCCCCCTATAAGCTTCATACATATATTGACTGATCAGCATTCTCCAATAACTCTTTACATACAGGCCTACCAAAGAAACCAGTACTTGAAGACCAATTTCTCAAACTTGTAATCCAAAGACTTTGTGTCATTCATCATGTAAGTGATTGATGAATGTAATCTTCACATATATTATCTTGGTTTAGTTTTACAATATTAAGTGCTTGTACAGGTCGCACCCGTCTCAGTCTAAGCATCAAGCTTCTGATGTAGAGAGAGGGAGCCATGATTCTCAGCCAGGTGGAAATCCTAAGGACATTTCCGCTAAACTCCGATCTTGTTATGACCTCATTCCGCAACCCATTCGAAACACTCCACATCAGATGAGTGAGAAATTTGATATAAAGGAAACCACTTGGAGATGCAGGCTGTATATTGCAGCTTATCTGATTGTTGTCTTAATGCATCCGCTGCATTACTACTTTTATGTGATCAAGCCTGAACAAAATTGTCTCGAAACCGACAATGAATTACACAACACAATTGCCATTGTCCTCTTCTTTAATGCTTATATGCTGCTCTATACTCCGAATTTTATCAGAAAACTCTTTAAAACAGGCCCTACTTATAAGACGATGAAATATCATTTGCTTCACTCAAATACCAGTATTGTTGATGGCATTGGTAAGGTCCTTTCTTGATGGTTTTTTTTTTTTAATTTTTGGTTTATGCATGTTTATTTCAACATGCTAAAAAAGATTTGTTAAAGCGATTTTTTGTCACCATTACATATGTATATAATTTAGAGTTTTAAGCAATATATATTGTAGTAGCAATAATTAAAATCTCATAAGACTAATGATGTAATAACACATAAAATAATATTTGGTACTAGTTTTGCTCAAAATGGCAACACTTAGAGATATTTAACTATATTTTTTTATATTAAAAGGACCTTTTTTTTTTTTGAAGTGATTTAATTTTTATATTTTTTTATTAAAATAACAAAATTTTCTTATTTTTCTATTTAGAGTTTAAATTTTTTTATTAAAAGTATCAAATTAATTATCTCAATATCTTCTATAAAAACAAAAATCTAATAATTTGATTTTTTTAATAAAATTGTTAATGTTTTATTTTACCGAGTTTGAATATTAATTAGAGTTTCAGATCGATTTTCAATCAAGAATTATATAATAAACCATACACAAATCAACACACCAATATTTACTTGGTTCGGGTTCAAAAGATTAGAACCCTACATCCAAGACAGAGGAATCCTCTAGCAAATCCACTAATTAGTAAAAAAAATAGTACAACTTACAGATTCAGAAGCCAATCTAGCATTATAGACACAAACAGAAATGAATCCAGCCTTGTCGACTTGAATCCTTCTTAAACCCGAGCACTATAGTGACCTTGTACACTGACTCAAGTGTTTAGAAAGCTAGATCTATGAAAATATAGTGGATTCATGCAGTTTCTTTAAACCCTAGCAAAGAATAATGGAGGAACCAGAGAGAATAATATTTTACACCCAAAGGCTGCCTATTTTCCTTCTAAAAAAATAGCCAATGTAAATGCCTTTCTCTCCTATCTTTCTCAAAACCAACTAATGGTTTATAACCATTAGTTAAAACATTTAATCAAGCAAAGACAAAACTGCCCTTGGACAATAACCATAGCCCAAACTTTGCTCCGAATTTACAAGACTGCCATTAGTTTTATGTCACAGATTTACAAAACTCCACCTTAACAAAAAACTAATATATCTAAGGACTCCTCTGTAGACCACAACACATTTACACTGAACAAATTTTGAGCAAATTCAGGGCATCTTTAAACTTACTTAATGGCATAGGCTTTGTTAAGATGTCAGCTGAATTAACATCTGTTGATATTTTCTTCACATTAACTTTACCAACAACTAACACATCTCTGATGAAATACAGCCTCACATCAATGTGTTTAGTTCTCTCACGAAATGCAGAATTTTTGGACAAGTGAATAGCACTCTGTGAATCATTAAAGACTTCTAGAACATCAATATTCAACCCAAATTCAGAAATAATTCTCTTTAGCCACAGTGCTTTTTTAACTGCTTTAGTTAATGCTATATATTTATCCTCAGTTGTTGAAAGTGTCATAATGTGTTGTAAATTACACTTCCAGCTTACAACATTTCCACTGACGGTGAAAATATAACCAGTGAAGGATCTCTTTTTATCAAGATCAATTGCAAAATCTGAATCACAAAATCCTTTCACAGAAAATAAATTAGTAGCATCAGCAGTATAACATAAATCATAATCAGATGTACCCTTCAAATACCTCAATAACCATTTCATTGCATTATAATGTTATTTACTTGGATTATTCATAAATCTGCTAGCAAGACTAATTGCATATGTTATATCAGGTCTAGTACCTATCATTGCATACATTAGACTTCCTCTATATTAGAATATGGTATATTCTTCACGAAATCAGACTTATCATAAGACAACAATCTAGTAGATTTTAATTTAAAATGAGCACCCATAAGAACATTCACACACTTTGCATTGATCATATGATATAGTTCAAGTACTTTTCTAATATAAGCAGATTGATATAAAGTGAAACATCATTTCAATCTGTTCCTACTTATATCCATACCTAGTATTCTCTTCGCAGGACCTAAGTCCTTCATTTCAAATTCAGAATTCAACATACATTTCAAATCAAGTAAAACATTCATATCCTTAGAAGTTATAAGCAGGTCATCTATATAAATCAGCAAATATACAAAACTGCCATATTCAATTTTCTTAAAATAAGCATAGTGATCATAACTGTATGCAAAAAATCCAATTGAAAGAACAAAATCATCAAATCTTTTGTGCTATTGTCTAGGTGACTGTTTAAGACCATACAAAGATTTATGAAGTAAACAAACCTTATTTTCATTACTAGGTTTCACAAATCCTTCAGGTTGTTTCATGTATATTTGTTCTTCTAATTTTCCATGTAAAAAGGCAGTAATAACATCTATTTGTTCTAATTCTAAATCAAACAGAACAACAACAGATAAAATTAGTCTAATAGATGTATGTTTTACCATAAGAGAGAATACCTCATTATAATCAATACCTTTTCTTTTTGAGAAGCCTTTAGCAACAACTCTTGCTTTAAATATTGCTTGTTCAACACTAGGTATACCAGGTTTTCTTTTGAAAACCCATTTATATCCAATTACCTTTTTACCCTTGGGTCTATCTATAAATGACCATGTGTGATTTTTCTGTAGAGAAGCCATCTTAGTCTCCATAGCTTTCATCCAATCATCCTTGTATTTACTTTTACACACTTGCTTGAAATTAATAGGTTTATCCATTTCTATCACATCACCTATCTGTAATGCATATGAAATGAGATCTGCATGTGCATACCTAGAAGGTAATCTAATTTCCCTTCTAACCTTATCTCTAGCAAGCTGATAATTGGACAAATTAGGACTACTATCAGATTGAGGACTTTCTTCTTAACTCGATAGTGGTGGTTGCTGATTCAAGTATGAGATTTCGTACTTTGAAGCACAAATTGAATCCAAACCCAATTCAGGTCCACCATTAGACTTTTGAGACTACCTATGAAAACTAGACTATGGTGTCTCCACCTCAATGTGAACCTGTCCTGACTGACTATTAACAAACAAGTTTTTATAAAATTTTGATTTATTAAAGACTACATCCCTACTTACCATACATTTTTTATCATTAATCAACCACAATTTATAGCCTTTTGTGTCTGTAAGATAACCCAAAAAAACAGCTTTTAAAGCCTTAGAATTTAATTTTCCCTGATTAACATGAGTATATGCAAGACATCTAAAGGGTTTCAAATGGCTTAATGATGGTGGTTTCCATAGGTGTTTTAAAATTCAATGCAGATGAATGTGATCTATTAATCAAATAACATGCAGTGGCAATTGCTTCTGCCTAAAATCTTTTGCTTAAACCTGAATCTGCCATTATACACCTAACTTTATTCATAATCGTTCTATTCATTCTTTCAGCTAACCTATTTGTTGAGGTGTTTCAATACATGTTTTGTGCCAAAGTATTCTTGCTTTCTTATAAAAATCTGAAAAAGGTTTATTACAAAATTCCAATTTATTATCTGTTCTTAAAACCTTTATTTTTTTGTTAGTTTGATTCTCAACAAGTGTTTTCCATTCTTTAAAACAATCAAAGGCTTGATCCTTATGTTTTAAAAAATACACCCATACCCTCCTAGAGTAATCATCAATAAAGGTTATAAAGTAATGAGAATTAGCTAAAGAATTGGGGATCTATGGAGATCCCCACAAATCAGAGTGTGTATACTCTAAAACATCCTTAGTTCTTTGAGTAGCAAAGGCAAATCTAAGTTTATGTGACTTACCTAGAACACAATTTTCACAGAAATCTAAATTATCAATCTTATCAATATTAATCAATTTCTGTTTACAAAGTTCATGCGATCTAACAACACTTATATGTCCAAGTCTTTTATGCCACAAAACAGTTTCGTCTGATTTAGGATTTAAATTCATAAAATCTGACACAATAGAACCTTTCAAGATATACAACTGTTGATTCAATTTCCCTTTCATAACCACTAAAGACCCTCTCGTTACCTTAAGAACACCATTTTTAGATTTAAAAGCATATCCATTTGAATCTAAAGTACCTAAAGAGATTAAATTCCTCCTTAGTTTAGGCACCAACCTCACATTTTCAAGAATTTTAATAGAACCATCATGCATTTTACATTTGACACTACTAACAGCAATAACATCACATGACTCATCATTTCCCATTAATACTTTACCTCCATTCAAGTATTTAATGTCAGTTAGCCAATCTTTCTTAGGTGTCATGTGAAAAGTGTAGCCTGAATCCATAACCCATTCCTCACTAAACATTCTCTCTGTTAATGTAAGAACCTCAACACTCTTATACCCTTCTAAGAAATTTACTATGTTATGGTTTTCATAATTGTTATTATTATTATACAATTTCTTTTTCTCTGGACAATTCTTCTTAAAATGACTCTCTTTATGACATTACCAACAAGTTTTCTTACTCTTAGATTTGGATATAAAGGTTTTCCTATTTTTCTAATTATTTATCTTTTCAGTTCTACCTCTAACCTGAAGCCCTTCATTGATTACCTTCCTTTCAAATTTAATTTCTTAATCTTTCGATTTTAAGGCACCCAATACATCATCTAAAGACAAAAACTCCTTACCATATTTTATTGCAGCTTTAATATCTTTAAAAGAATCAAGTAAAGAATTCAAGATGATTATTGTTTGGTTTTCATCAGATATCTTCTCTTCTATATTAGCCAAACTAATGACAATTTTATTAAATTCATCTAGATTATCATCAAGAGATTTATTAGAATCCATTTTAAAACCAAACAATTGTTCCTTCAGGTAGATTTTATTAGTTAGGGACTTAGTCATATATAGTGACTCTAATTTTAACCAAATCTTTGCAATTGTGTTTTCATTATTAACCTGTCTTAAGACATTATCAGATAAATGCAAGATAAGAAGACTATATTTCAGATTTCATATCAGGGTCCATATTTTAAGGGAGAGAAAATTCACTACATAATGCCTTAGCACATTTTTGATGAACAAGAACAACATGCATTTTCTTTCTCCACATATTAAAATCACCCTTCCCATTAAATCTCTCAACATCAATTTTTGATCGAGCCATTGTTAATGAAGTATTTACTAATCTAGTTCTTTACAAGCCACAATAACAGAAAGAGATCAAAACAAGCTATTTATTTATTTTTATTTCTTTAAGCCAAAGTGACAAAATATCTAACACATGAACAGTATAGTCACAATCAGCAAATAGAGAAACAATAGCAAGCAAAAATAATTTCAGCTCTTTCAAAACGGCAATATCAGAATGTAAAGAACAACAAGATAAACAAATCTTGAACCAAGAAACACTCCAAACAATTTTCCTCAAACAAGAATAACAATATCCAACTCAAAAGTGCTCTGATACCACTTGTTAATGTTTTATTTTATCGAGTTTGAATATTAATCAGAGTTTCGGATCGATTTTCAGTCAAAAATTGCACTAGAATCATATAATGAACCATACACAAATCAACACACCAATATTTACTTGGTTCGGGTTCAAAAGATTAGAACCCTACATCCAAGGCAAAGGAATCCTCTAGCAAATCCACTAATTAGTAAGAAAAATAGTATAACTTACAGATTCAGAAGCCAATCTAGCATTACAGACACAAACAGAAACGAATCCAGCCTTGCCGACTCGAATCCTTCCTAAACCCGAGCACCACAACGACCTTGTTCATTGACTTTAGTGTTTAGACAACTAGATCTATGAAAATATAGTGGATTCATGCATTTTCTTTAAACCCTAGTAGAGAATAATGGAAGAACCAGAGAGAATAATATTTCACACCCAAAGGTTGCCTATTTTCCTTCTAAAAACACAGCCAATGTAAATGCCTTTCTCTCCTATCTTTCTCAAAACCAACTAATGGTTTATAACGAGTAGATGTAATGACTATTTGTTAGCTAGAGTTTGCATATAAACGTTTTATTAAAGTGTATGTAAGGGAAGTAAGAGTGTGTGTCTTTAGATAAGATTAAGAACTTAGACATAAAGAATAAAAAAAGAATCTACTTTCACCTTGTAACCTTCTTTATTCATAGTGAAAATTTTTTAATTGTTTGTCTATTATTTTGTTATGGAATTAAGACTACCGAGTAGATGTAACGAGTATTTGTTAGCTAAAGTTTGCATATAAAAATTTTATTAAAGTGTATGTAAGAGAAGTAAGAGTGTGTATCGTAAGATAAGATTAAAAGCTCAAACATAAAAAATAAAAAAAAATCTACTTTCATCTTATACCCTTCTTTATTCATAGTGAAATTTTTTTAATTGTTTATCTATTGTTTTTCTAGTAATAGATTTTTCACTACTTGTATATTTATTGAGTATTTCATCATTTTTGTTGTTTATTTTCTCTGTGTTTCGTAATATTAAATATATTTATTTATTTTCAAATTATCTTTCCTAAACAGACATATCTACATTCCAATAGCAAAGAGTCAAAGTATATGATCAAAAAAAATGAAGATGCAAGATCGCTTACGACGCTTGAAAGATGTGAGTGCCTTTTTGTATGTTTTCTCACCTCTAATTCAAAATCATTCAATCGCATAATAACACGTTATTGTTAGTATACCAATTAACATAATTTTTAGTGCACCTAATTTAATTATTATGATAAACACTAACATTTAGAAAACCTTATTACATGTAACTTTATTGACTATAAGGCAAAAATTATTTAATTTTTACTTGAATTCGTAAGCATTGTTTAGATGTTGGATGTACTCTCATCCTTGTTCTTGAATGCATATGTATTAAGGTACAAGAGTTAAAAGATTGGGGAGATTCAAAATTGCACGAGTTGTGTCATCATATCAAGCCAGCTTTCTACGGCGACCGCACTCTTATTGTTCGGAAGGGCGAACCGATCAGTGAAGTTCTCTTTGTGCTAAAAGGAAATCTATGGACATGCACCTCTACTGCCACTGATCATGGCAATGGCAGCAATGTAAAAACCTTTGGGAAAGAACTTGTCCGTTGGATTCGGGATCGCCCTCAATCATTCAGCCTGCCAGTCTCACCATTAACTATTAAAGCGCTTGAGAATGTGGTAGCCTTCGCTCTTACAGCTGATGACTTGAAAGACGTGTGGTTTAATATCTAAAACAACCATTAGGATGACCACCAGATCAATCCTCCAGAGATGTTTTCAGTTTTGAATTTTTTAGCTATGAGATGTGGAACTGTTAGAATATATTTGAATATATTTCAAATATATTAGTTATCATAAATATATGATTTGTATTTCTGGTCAATGTTTTTAAAACAGAATTGGATATTGATCTTGTGAAAGAGACAATCTAATTCAATCAGTGGTCGAATCGATAGATGGGTGGTCAAACTGGTCAATTATTAAAAAATAATATTTTAATTTTTTTTGTATAATTTATCATTAAATATATAATTTGACTTATTTAATATTAAAATAAAATTAATTTAATTGTACATATATTTAAATGTGATAAATAAGCTCTTGGTTCAAGTTTTCCTAATGAATTTTTGAAAAAAAATAATTTTTTATATTGTGTAAGTCTAACTCAGATATATACCCAGTTCAACCAAAAGGTTCAATCCAGTTTAATTACAAAAAATGTTTTTCAAATTAATCGAAACCGATTTGGCTAGTAGATAATAGTTCATAGAGAGATACATTGGATTTATGGACATCCCAATCACTTAATAAATGATAAGAAAAAATTAGTTAAATAAGATTGGTTAAATTTATTACACTAAGATCATTAGATCGTTGGCAATATAATTGTAAGTAGTATTTTTTTAAATTTTGATTATGAATGAACACGAACCAGTTGGACAATACATGTATTCTCATCCTTGTTCTTGAATGTATACAAGGGTAAAAGAATTTCAAAGCTGGGAAGAAGCAGAATTTGTTGGACTTAGTGGTTGATGCTCGAGTGTCCATTTCTCCTATCCACTGCTCCATTTCATGCTACTCCAACTCAAAATTTTTCAACGCTAAAAATGGGAATTTTGATTAAAATAGTCATTTTGTTTGCTTTTTATACATATATAATAACATTTTTTCTTATCATATAAATAAAGTAATTTTCTAAGTTGATTTTGTCTTTAAAATAAGAAAATTATGAGATTTGGGATTGGTCAATCGACCAACCTGATCGACTAATTTTTAAAAATAAATTGGTTATTTAATCATTTTTTAAAAATAAATTGGTTGACTAACCAATTTTTTAAAAATAAATTGGTTGGTTGGGCACTTAGCCAACTGGCCAACCACCTAGTCAACCTTCCTTTTATATTTTTATCTCATATTTTAATCTTGATTGGGTGAATGGGTGAGTTTCATTTGTTAATATATATAGTATTACTCAATAAATTATTTTGTTTGTAATAAAGAAGATCATGTGGCTTTTTTTCTATACGTAAACCATCAAGGTTTACATTCTTTTATTGATTTGTTTTAATTCCATTTTAATTTCCCCTGTTTGGATTGTAATTAATAAAATTATGTGAATAGTTTAAATATATAATTACGTACATAAATAATATATTATTATGTAATTGAATATGATTTAAACTGAACATAAAATAATACTTAGTTATTTGATAGCATATTATTTGTATACTCAAAAGTATGCATACATAACATTGTTCGGATTACAATATATATATATATATCTATATTTTCTCACGAAAATGGTCATCTCCTTAATTGTGACAGATCAAGATTTACATCTAATCAAGGTGCCTCTATTATTATTATAACATATAAAATTCACTCAAGTTTTCAAAAAAATCACTTAAATAATATTAAAATTAAATCATACTACTTCATCATAACGATCACGGAAGTGTTTATTTGTGAAAGATATTGTTGCACTTCATAAAAAAACAAGGTTTTGTCCAAAAGACAAATTTAGCCAGTAATATCATAAATCTTAATCTACTACCATTTAGTATGATCCAATGTGGTTAAATTAAATTGTCATAGTGAAGAAATATAAGATGCATAGTGAGCTATGATTAAGCCAATTAGGTCAGGCCGGACGCCCTTCTCTTTTATGCCGGCTATGGTCTTCACAAAGTAGTCCACGTCAAGAATGCATGCATCGTCAAACCAGCATTCCGCAAATTGGCTTGGTTTTCCTGCGAAAGTCACAGAATCCGGAAAGGAAAATTTCTTCATTGTGGGGTGTTTCGTTTCTTGTTGATGGAGCTCTAGTACTAGAAGCAATTGACAGATTAGATTATAAGTAACAAAATTATCATTTGGGGACCAAGATTTTGTATTGAGAGGATGTAAATGAAGAGGAAGAAGGGATAAGAGAAGGGGAGTGAAGACAAGTTTCTTTAAATGCGCAATATTCCTTCCGATGACACTCGTCACATCCTTATATTCATTGTCATATGCGACGTTTTAGCCCAAATGAGCCTCTATTTGCAGGCTGCGTCTCGTTGCAATTGAATTGCAGAGAACCATGGTGGGAGTTTGACAGGAATCATAAAACTTTACAACTTTCAGTGACAGTATACCGTAGATGGTGGGGCAAATTAAGAGGCCCTTTTGGTGGGTGTGGGAGATAAATCAAATTTCTTAATGAAATGATTAAAGAGGAACATGGAGGAAAGCAACAAGCAAAGAAATGTACAAAGATAGAGCATTAAATTAAATGTATGATGCCAATTTTGTATGTTCTTGAATGGTATAACCAACACGTGAACTCTTTGATTCTTTTGTTTGGTATGCAGCATCGGCATCAGGCGGCCATTATTTACTGTATGCATGTGTGACTTGGTAGAAAATCTAACCATATGGACCACACCCCTCACTGTAAATTCTCATGCAGACATTCCCATTCATGCCTATACACAATAATACTTGGATATATCGCATTATCATCTTCTTTTATTGAAGAAATATAATTTTGTTTTTTTTTTATTGAAGAGATAGAACTATAAGATTTTTATATTGAAGATTTCAAACTTTCAAATTTTTCTAAAAAAGATATCAAACTTTTAGTATTTTTTATTAAGATATCAAACAAATACAGTTGAGATTCTTTGTTTTGTCTTGTTTTGAAAGCAATGTAATTAGTTTGGTACATTCAATAAAAAATAGTTCAAATTTATCCCCTGTGATAGAAATTTAAAAGTTTAACCTTTTTAATAGAAAATATTAAAAGTTTGATTTCTTAAAATAAAAAACGATTTAATACCTCTAAATATTATTATCTTGTTGTCATACCTTACTATTAAAAATTAGAATATCAAGTCTTCAATAATCTAGCATTATATATTAAAAATGAGTAATGTTATATGTATATATTTTAAGTATACAATTTGATTACACAATTTAGCCTGTATTTGCACCTTTTGTTAAGAATATAATCTAACCAACGGCCAGAACAATCGACTATAATATTGCAAGAGATTGCGGAGCAGTGCATGTCTTTCCATAAGGTCCCTGGAAAATTGCAAATGGAAGTGATAAACAATTTGCAGCTGAACAAATGGCAAGAAACCAAAGTTCGTCACGTAGAAACTTTGTTCAGTATTCTTCCTAAGAATCTCCTAAGGGACATAAAGATTGAACTTTGCTTACCGCAGCTGAGAAATGTGAATACCTTTGTTCTTTGCTTCTACTGACTTGTAATGTGATAACAAAATTTATAGATGTCAAACTGTCATGTTTTTTTATCAAAAGAGTTGAACTCTTATATGTTAATATTAAAAAACTGAACTTTTAATTTTTTTCACAAAAGCAATCAAATTTTCAGTATTTTTTATTGAAGGCACTAAATAAAGACAATAAAAGTTGTTTGTTTTGGAAGTGATATAATTAGTTTAGTACCTTAAGTACAAAATCTAAAAGTTTTATTTATTTGAAAGTTGTCCTTCAATTAAGAATAAGTAATGGTATAATATCCGTAGTTGTTATTATCCCGACCTGTAAATATTGATTCTAAATCCTCCAATTTTAGTTGGACATTGATGTATTCTCATCCTTATTCTTGAATGTATATCAAGGTTGAAGAGTTTCGAAACTTGGGAGAACTGGCGTCGAAGGATCTATGTTATCATGTCAAGCTAGTTTTCTATCTTGAGCACACTTTGATCATCCAAGAGGGAGAACCAATGAATGAGATGCTTTTCTTCCTGCATGGTGAACAGCGGACACACAGCTCCAGGAGCACTAAATATTTGAAGGATGGTGGATTCATTGGAATGAACTTGTCACTTTCCTTAATAATCAGCCTGAATCCTACCAATCCACCCTCCCAATCTCACCAACAACTGCTCAGGCGTTTACAAATGCGGAAGCCTTTGCTCTTACGGCTTATGACTTGAAGAAAATATTCATCAAGTACAATCAGAAGCAAGCAAATTAAACCTGGGATGATTTCAGAAAGGACAACACTTATATGTTCACATGTTTTTTATTGACCTGTACGTTTGTGTTATTGTTAGCCTATTCATAGGCATTTTAAATTATGAGTGAAAACTGCTGCAGAATTTTATTCAGTATGTCTTGTTCTTTTGTCCAGTCTTCTGATCTCTTTTAATTTGTCCAACTTTTGGCTTATTTTTAACATTTTGTGGTATCAGAGCCAAGTTGTCAAAGAATTGTTTGATGAGTGCGACTCAATCTATGTTGCCTATCATCAAAGGTGACTCTTAGGAGTTTTGGATCACTGTGATGATGACATTGTTTAAGTTGTAATATCTTTGGGACTTTATCAAATTTGGTTATAATGATTCAAATAAAATGATATTATGGAATTGAGTAATTTTGAATTAATGATTAAGTAAAGAATATATTATTTAATTATACGATCAAATGTAGGTTCATTAGTACATGTTAGTGTCCATTGCTTGTATTCGCAATTGATTTATATATGTAAAGCCAGATAAACAAATATTCCAATACACTGATAATGTCCTTTCACATTGGATTAATTTACATTGAAACTTATTTGCAAACAAACAACTTTGAAGGAAAATCGTTGGTTTAATAATGACCACAACGGGAGATATAACACAGGATCAGACTACAGCAGGGGTGAAGAAATTGTTGGCCCAGTTAAGGGACACACCATATCAACAAAAAGGATTAAAAGGACACCACGCAAATCAATTTGGTTTTGAATGTTGAGATTGGTGTCGTAGAGTCAATATACAAGTTCATTAATAAATGTCATATTTATAGTTTCTTATAGTATTTTCTGTCCATAAAACATATGTTTATACTTAAACAAATGTTTTTAGAATAGTTGAATTATGATGAAGAGATCAATGTGCAAAACATAATCATGAGAACTTTATATACACATTCTGTAGCTCAGAAGCAGTGGCGTGCAACAGTTGAGATCATCAATAGACGTCATCTGCTGAGCGAAAGATCACTAGTGGAATAGGTATTTACTGTTAATTTTAGAGAGGACAAGAAAGAATTCTTCTTCTTTTTTATTTCCAATATACACGTACCTATTTATACAAGAGTAGAGCTATAATTATGGACCTAAATTTGTAAGTTTACTAACAGAATCCCATAACAATTGGGATATATACAGTAAATAGAAATAAATCACTTCCTAAAATCTCTCAAACTGATTGTTACAGCTCATGCCAACACTCCCCCTCAAGTTGGTGCGAAAATGTCTTTGATGCCCAACTTGTCAAGTGAGCTATGGAAGTTCCTACTCGAGACTGGCTTTGTAAGTATATCAGCAAGCTAATTTTCTGATCTGACAAATGGGAATTCAATTATTCCTTCCTCAAAGTTTTGTTTGATGAAATGTCGATCTACCTTAATATGTTTAGTGCGGTCATGTTGAACCGGGTTATGAGAAATCTCGATAGCAGCTTTATTATCACAATATAAGTTCATCGCTGAGTTTGGACCAAAACCCAATTCTGCTAATAATCTTTTAAGCCACAGGAGTTCACACACGTCTTTTGCTATTCCTCGAAACTCAGCCTCGGCACTCGATAATGCAACCACCTTTTGCTTTTTGCTTCTCCAGGTAACCAAGTTACCTCCGACAAATGTGAAGTACCCAGAAGTAGATTTCCTATCAAATACACTACCTACCCAATCCACATCTATATAGCCCTCAACTTGCAAATGACCATTTTTGGAGAACATGAGTCCTCTCCTTGGTGCTGACTTTTAGTAACGAATTATTCGAATTAAAGCATTCATATGCTCTTCAGTTGGATTATGCAAGAACTGACTAACTTTACTGACGGCATATGAAATATCAGGGCGAGTATGTGATAGATAAATCAATTTTCCCACTAAATGTTGGTAGCTCTCTTTATTTGTTAACGCGTGGTCTGAGCATTCTCCCAGTGTTTGATTTTGAACCATTGGTGTGGCGACTGGTTTGCAATCAAGCATCCCTATCTCAGTTAACATGTCTAGTACGTACTTCCTCTGTGAGAGAAATATGCCTTGTTTCGATCTAGCCACCTCAATTCCTAGGAAGTACTTGAGACCTCCTAAATTTTTCATTTCAAATTCGGCGGCAAGATGTTTTTGCAACTTCCAAATTTCCTCAGTATCATTCCCTGTAATTATCATGTCATCTACATAAATTATCAAGGCAGTCACTTTTCCATTTTGTTGTTTTAGGAAAAGAGTATGATCCGAGTTGCTTTGTTGGAACCTATATTTTTTCATAGCCATACTGAAACGGCCAAACCATGCACGTGGTTACTGTTTTAGTCCATATAGAGCTTTTTGTAACCTACACACCATCCTGGTGTCGGATGAGGCGTAACCTAGTGGGATGTCCATGTACACTTCCTCTTCAAGATCTTCATGGAGAAAAACATTCTTTACATCAAACTGATGAAGTGGCCAATCCAAATTTACAACCAAAGATAGCAATACCCGTACAGTATTCAATTTTGCCACCGGAGAGAATGTCTCTTGATAGTTAACACCATAGGTTTAGGTGTACCCTTTAACCACTAGTCTTGTCTTATATCGCTCAATAGACTCGTCTGCTTTGTGTTTGATGGAGAAGACCCACCTACAACCAACAGTTTTCTTTCCTTCTGGCAGTAGAACAAGGTCCCATGTGTTGTTTTTTTGTAAAGCTTCCATCTCTTCTTGAATTGCTTGGACCCATTTTGGATCCCTTAAAGCCTCATGGATTCCAGTTGGAATCATATAAGAAGATAAATCATCACTAAATTTCTTGAGTGGTTCAGACAGCCTTCGAGTGGTTACATGATTAGATATTAGATACTTTGACTGCTTTCCTTCAATGTCAGGTGAGTATCGAACTGGGGGCTTACCTCTATTATGCCTGAAAGGTAAGTGATAATAAGCCATGGATGTATCCAAAACATGACTAGAGGATGAAGCAGGAGAAGTTACCTCAAAGATATTCTCATTAGAAGAATCATCATTGTCTAGTACATTAAGTAGAGGGGTTCCTTTGCTGGTTGAATCATGAGGAATGTGACATGTACCTGTGGGCGTTCCTTCTTCGACTGTGGTAATATCTACTGTTGTACCTGGTCCGTTTTCATGCACCTCCACTCTGTTTTCATTCACCTCTACTACATCACCTAAACCCACAATGTCCATATTTGGAATAGTCTCTATATTAACCGGTGAAATATTTTCACATTCCCACCACTTTTGCTCTTCTACCCATATCTCCCCCTAAAAAAGAGAAGTTAATGGTGATGGTGAGTAGAAGTTCTCTGATTTTAAAAAAGTAACATCCATGGTTATGTAGGTTCGGTTAGTGGAAGGATGGTAACAGCAATATCCCTTCTTATCTGTACCATACCCCAAGAAAATACAACGAATAGCACAAGGATCTAGTTTAGTTCGTTGAGTTTTATGGAGATGCACAAATGCAACACAACCAAATACCCGTGGAGGAATAAGGAGGATAGATGGTAGTGTAACATGTTTTGATAAAACTTGTAAGGGAGTTTTAAACCCCAACACCTTAGAAGGCATGCGATTCATGAGGTGAACCGCGATTACAACTGCACTATCCCAGTGTCGATTAGGCACTGTTGCTCCAATTAACAAAGCACATGCTGTTTCCAAGATATGATGATTCTTTCGTTCTGCCATGCCATTCTGCTGTGGGGTTTTACTATAAGAATTTTCATGTAGGAGACCATGTTGTTGAAAATACCTCTTAAAATCTTGATTTGCATATTCCCCTCCATTATCAGATCGTATAATTCTGAGTTTGGCTGAGAATTGATTTTGAATCATAGCATGGAATGCACAAAACACCTTGAACACCTCGTCTTTGCGCTTTAGTAGGTATAGCCATGTCATTTTGGTACAATCATCTACAAAGGTTACAAACCATATTACACCATGAATAGTTGTAATGGGAGATGGACACCAAACATCTGAATGAATTAGAGCAAAAGGAATATTACTTTTATTATGACTAATAAGAAAAGGTACACGATGACTTTTCGCTAAAATGCAAGTCTCACATTTGAAAACTGAACAATCTTTATTGAGGAACAATTTCAAAAATAAATGCTTCATATAACTAAATGATGGATGTCCCAAGCGAAGATGCCATAACCAGATTTGTTTTTCTGTTGTATCAGTCATGCGGTTCATATGGTTGGCTTTGCTAGAGCTGAAATCATCTATATAATATAACTCCTCTCTCTTAGTACCATACTCAATGATCTTTTTCGTGAGAATATCCTGAAACAAGCAAAATTTTGGAAACATTAGTGCCACAAAATTCAATTCTTTAGTGATTTGTCCTATTGACAATAATTTATTTGAAAGAGATGGTACTAAAAGAGTGTTGGATAAGGATATTAAGGGTGATAGCTCAACTATTCCAACACCTGTGACTGGGTACATGACTCCATTAGCATTAGAGATACTTGTCTTTTATGGCTCCATGTTTGTGACAAAATCATTTGGATAGAATGTCATATGGTCCATTGCACCGGAGTCCACAATCTAGTCATCTTTTTTCTGTTCATTCAAAACTAGTAGAGCAAAACTGTTACTTGAATCCTTGAAGTCAGTTGTTTGTTCAAGTTCAGATTCCACAGTTTGAGCTAATGATAATTATGATCCAGTACAAGCCATTGCTACTCGTGCAGTTCCTTCATTGGATTCCTTCAATTCCTTTTGTTTTCGAGCCTTAAGTTCATGCCACCAGTCTGGATAGCCATGTAACTTAAAACAGGTTTCTTGAGTATGTTTCGAGTTTCCACAATGAGAACAACCACTTCCTCCATTCTCAATTTGCCCTCTAGCCTTATCTAGAGTATTTAATTTTCCACCACCAGATGCAGAGGACCTCTGTTTCATTACCCGGAGTTGAGGAATAGTTTTAGCACCTCTAGAAACCATAGTAGTAGTAATAATATTATCATTGTGTGAGAGCATGATTGATTGTCTGATATCTTCTCATCGAACATAGGCATAGGTTTGTTCTACTGTGGGAAAGGGTTGGAGTTGTAGGACATCACTCCTGATCTTGTCTAGTCTATCATCTAATCCATCAAGGAAAGCATAAACCCGGTCTTCTTGAATGATAGTATTATACTTCTGTATGTCACCTACATATTCCATAGGATTTAGGCGATGGAAGTCGATCTCCCTCCATAGACCTTGAAGGTCATTGTAGTACATTTCAATGGGTTCTCCATTTTGTCTCATCCGTGATACTTTTCTCTTCAAGTTATAAACTTGGGATTTGTCATTCCCATCAAAGTATGTTGTAGCAATAGAGTCTCATACTTGTTTGGCTGTTGGGAATCGGATGAAATTGCTTATCAATGAGGGGTTCATCGAATTGATCAACCATCCTTTCACCAAAGAGTTCTCTGTTCTCTACTTTTTGAAAATAGGAT
Source organism: Mangifera indica (assembly GCF_011075055.1). Taxonomy (NCBI): domain Eukaryota; kingdom Viridiplantae; phylum Streptophyta; class Magnoliopsida; order Sapindales; family Anacardiaceae; genus Mangifera; species Mangifera indica. The sequence goes on along the minus strand of NW_025401095.1, from coordinate 789,492 downwards.
CATGTGGTTCTGGCTGAGGTAAGTCACCATTGATATATCCTAGCTTGTCTTTGCTCGAGATATACATCTCAACAACCTGGGACCAAAGCGCATAATTCGTTCCGTCAAGTTTGATCCCAATCTATGTAGTTGCTAGATCGTTTGTCGCTGTTGAAGTTTGGATCTGGTTCTAAGTCAAGACTTGAGTCATTCTTGTAGTCAGATCTTCTAAGAGAGCAGCAGTACTTTGTTGTCCCTGTTCTATCATATCAGTTGGGTCCGTCATCTTCTACAATCTAATGATTGCTTATTATTGCAGTAATAAGATCTTAATTTGTTAATAAGCCAAGAGATTCCAAGGATCTCTGCTCTGATACCATGTTAATTTTAGAGAGGACAAGAAAGAATTCTTCTTCTTTTTTATTTCCAATATACACGTACCTAAATTTGTAGAGCTACAATTTCCAATATACAAGAGTAGAGCTACAATTATGGACCTAAATTTATAAGTTTACTAACAGAATCCCATAACAATTGGGATATATACAGTAAATAGAATAAATCACTTCCTAAAATCTCTCAAACTGATTATTATAGCTCATGCCAACATTTACCCCCACATTCTTCCCTCCCACCAAATACCTACTTTTTCATACAACATATTAAACAAATCATTTCCATCAATGAATTCTTCATTTTGTAATTCATAATTTTCAAGGTTGAGAGTTTACCGAACAAAAAAAAAAGAAGCACTAACTGTCGTCTATTTTTTTGAACATTTTACTTCTTTTGATTATTCATTTATTCTTTGATGGCCAAGGCATAATTTTGTTACAAATTAGTGCACCTTACCATTACGTTGAATAAGTCTATAAGTTGTTTTTACTATTTCATTTTTCTAGGAGTTAGTGGTATTGTTTTTATTTGGTCAAATTAGTTGAGAACTTTTAGGAGTTTTCTAGTATAAATTGAAGTTTGTATTCATAGGTAGTTATTTTATTTTCTTGATTGCGCAATAATATTCATCTTTCTCAAATTGTCTATTAAATTTATTATATGTGTCAGAGCCAGGTTCTCTACCAAGTGTTGATATATTTACTCAAGAAAGATGAATGGTGGAAGTGTTCCTTCTCATGCCTCTGTAGAAAAGCTTGTTGGTAACAATTATAATTACTGTAAGTTGTGCATGGAAGCTTATCTACAAAGGTAGGATTTGTCAATGTAAGTTATGATCTGAAGTCACTAAAGCAAATGCGGGAGACACTTGAAAAGTTGTTGTCCATAATTGTAGCTCTACTCTTGTATATTGGAAATTGTAGCTCTACAAATTTAGGTACGTGTATATTGGAAATAAAAAAGAATTGTAAGTTTGTAAGTTTACTAACAGAATCCCATAACAATTGGGATATATACAGTAAATAGAATAAATCACTTCCTAAAATCTCTCAAACTGATTGTTACAGCTCATGCCAACATTTACCCCCACATTCTTCCCTCCCACCAAATACCTACTTTTTCATACAACATATTAAACAAATCATTTCCATCAATGAATTCTTCATTTTGTAATTCATAAACTAGAAATACCAAAATCAAACTCTCCCCTACCTGATTGAACTATATAGCAAAAAACAACCAACCAAAATATGATTTTATTACATCAAACAATCAAAAGCAAATATAGTAAAAAAGAACACCATAATTTAACATGGAAACCTCTTTAATGTGAAGAATAAAACCATGGGGCCTTGCCCAAATAAACCAATCCACTATATTAAAAAATAGTACACTGTTTTCAACCTACAAATAAGTACACAACTCTCCAAAGCAACAAAGTAAAAAAATAACATAGCTGTGGAAAAATAATGAATAGCATAGCAAACACGAAAGCCTATATCTCATGTTATAGGCATAAAAATCAAATCTTCATCATTCACAATATTATACTAGATATGCCTAAAGTGCTTGCAAAAATTAAGATCAATCCAACGGTGGACGAAAGCGAAAGAGACACTTTTATAAGAGTCATCTAAACAAAACTACACAACATAACTAATCACGTTTATGTTGGATCACTCTAATATTTGGACTATTATTAGAAGACTCATCATTCTTCATTTTGAATGGTGGCGATCGTGAGCAAGAAAATCTCCCATAAACGTGCACTGAAAATCCAAGATGACATTTTTGTCTGTTCTTTTCTCTTCTCTTTTTTCTGACTTTAGTGTGTTATTTATAATTATATGTTGAACTCTTATTTTGACTTGATTTATTAATATAGTGGGTTCAGCTTTTTCATTAAATAAATTTGGGTTTCTCCACTTAAGAAAAGACCCAAAAGCCCAACAATTCTCTCCTTTCTGACTAAGAGGAGGAAAATGCGAATCTGGCAATCATGCGACAAGTCTCAAACTTCTCTCTTAGTAATGAATTCGTCAACATGTCAGAACCATTATCATTAGTGTGAATCTTCTCAGGTTTAATCAACTTGTCATTAGGGCCACTACGTATGCAGTGATACCTCACATTAATGTGTTTTGACCTTACATAAAAAGTTGAATTCTAACCAAGATGAATAGTATATTGACTGTCACAAAGCAACACATATCTCTTTTGTATGAAGCCAAACTCTTACAAGAATCTCCACATCCATAGCATCTCTTTACATGCTTTAGTTATAGCAATAAATTTGGACTCAATAATAGACAATGTAACACATTTTTGTAATCTCAACTACCTAGATACTGTTCCACCTGTGAAAGTAATCAAATAACCAAAAGAACACTTCCTAGAATCAATATCCCCTACCATATTTAAAATTGTATACCCAACAAGAATACGTTTCTCACTCCTAAAGCAAAGCTTCAAATTAAAAGCACCTCAAAGATATCATATAATCCACTTCATTGCATTCTAATGTTCCTCAACAGAATTAGAGAGGAATTGCCTAACTATTTCAACAACATGAGCTAAATCTAGACATGTGCAAACCATCGCATACATCAAACTACTAACCATTGAAACATAAGGAACTTTATGCATATCTTCTTTTTCTTTAATGTGCCAAAGTCATCGAAAGTATAAGATATGAAGAATTCCTTTCAAGATGTAACATGAAAAGAAACACCACTGTTTATCTCCCAAGTAGTCTTTTGGAAGCAACATTAACCACATTCTCATCATAAACAATAATGAAATCATTAGACCCAACAGTAGCAACTCGATCATTATTCTCTGTATTATTTTTTTCTTACCTATCATCACCTTTGTTGCCTTTGTTCTTTTTTTTCCACTTATAGCATAATTTCTTGGTATACCCTTTTTTGTAACAATAATGAGACTCAAGATTCTTGTACTTTGATTTTGACTTGTTTTGGCTTTTATCTCTAAAAATCTTATCCTTTTGTTTGTTTCTCCTCTTATTTTCAGAAACCAAAACATTTGATTACGATGATGAACCCTAAGACTTTCCTCTCACCTCCTCATTTAAACTAGCACCCTTGACAGATTCTAAAGAAACAATCCCATTTGGAGCTGAATTGGTAAATAAGACATAAAAAGTTTCTTAATTATTTAGAAAAGTTACAAGCAGCCATAACCCAAGAACTTCATCATCAAATTTAATATTCATGTCAAACAACTTATCAACAATCCCTTGAAACTCATTCAAGTAATTTGCCATAGAGGTTCCTTCAAAATATTTTGATTGCATCATCTTCTTGAGAAAGCATAACTTATTGTTACCCGATTTTAAAGCATACAATTATTCAAGTTTATTCCATAAAGAACGAGCATGTGTCTCATTGCAAATATGGTTGTAAACATTATCATCAACATATTGCCTAATGAAACTACACACTTGTTCATACTCAAATGCCCACTCTAAATCACTCTTAGACTTAGGCTTCTCAAAAGCAAATACTAAGGGATGCAACATTTTCACAAACAAAAAATCTTTCATCTTATTCTTCCATTGGTGTCATTCAAGAAAATCATCTTGTTGAAGTTCAACTTCATCATTCAATCAAATCAATCAATTACAATATAAACCAAAGCTTTGATACCACTTGTTGGAAAGAAAACAACTAAACTGGAAATACCAAAATCAAACTCTCCCCTACTTGATTGATCTATATGACAACAAACAATTAAACGAAATTTGATTTTATCATACCTAACAATTAAAAGCAGATATAGTAAAAAAGAATATCACAATTTAACATGAAAACCTTTTTAATGTGAAAAGTAAAACCACAGGGCTTTGCCCAAATAAACCAATCCACTATATCAAAAAATAGTGCATTATTTTTAGCCTATGAATGAGTAAACAACTCTCCAAAGCAACAAAGCAAAGAAATAACAAAACTATAGAAAAATAATGAATATCATAGCAAACTTGAAAACCTATATATCATGTTACAAGAATTAAAAAAAAATCTCTACCATCCAAAATATTACAATAAATGTTCCTCAAATACTATCAAAAATTGGGAGCAATCCAATAATAGAAAAAAGAGAAAGAGATGTTGCTCTAAGAGTCATTTAAACCAAACTGCACAACACAACTAGTCATATTTCAACATAAATAATTGTTTACTTGAAAACCAAATAGTGATGTTCGCCATTTAGAATGAAGAATGATGAGTCTTCTACCAACAGGCTAAATATTAGAGTAATCTAATGGTGAAATTGAAACGGCAAGAAAATCTCCCATAGATGCGTACTGAGAACCCAAGATAGCATTTTTGTCTCTTCTTCTCTCTTCTCTTTATTCTGACTTTAGTGTGTTATTTATAAGTACATGTTGAACTCTTATTTTGACCTAATTTATGAATATAGTAGGTTAGGCTTTTTCATTAAAAAAATTTGAGTTTCTCTATATAGGAAGAGACCCAAAAGCCCAACATCAAACTAGTTTTCTATCTCATTCATGCTATGATTATCTGGGAGGGAGAACCAATGAATGAGATGCTCTCCATGTTGCATGGTGAATTTCGAACACACAACTCCAAGAGTAGTGAATATTTGAAGGATGGTGGATTCATTGGGAAAGAACTCGTCACTCGACTTAATAATCACACTGAAGGCTACTAATCCAGCCTTTCATTCTCGCTAACAACTGCTTAAGCATTTACAAATATAGAAGCCTATGCTCTTACAACTTATGACTTGAAGAAAATATTCATCGAGTATAATCAAAAGCAAGCAAATTAAACCTAGGATAATTTCAGGGATGATTTCAAAAAGGACAATACTTGTATGGTCACATTTTTTTTATAAACCTATACGTTTTTGTTAATGTTAGCCTATTTATAAGCATTTTCAATTATGAATGAAAACTGCTACAAAAAATTATTTAGTATCTCTTGTTTTTTTGTCCAGTCTTTTGATCTCTTCAAATTTGTCCAATCTGGTTTATTTTCAACATTTAGTGTTATGAGAGCCAAGTTGCCAAAGACTTGTTCAATGAGTGCGACATAGTCTATATTGCCTATCTTTAAATGTGGCTCTTACAAGTTTTGGATCATTAAGATGATGACATTGTTTCAAGTAGCAAGACCTCTGGGAATTTGGTTATGATGATGATCATTATTAATTTTATCATAATTATGGCAAGAATATTATTCTTTTATAATATTTATTTCATTTATTAAAATTTCAAGTTGACTAAGGAATACAAATCTTGGTTGATTATGGATAGAAATTCTATGTATATGCAATGCATTTTAGCTATTTTTCTTGAACAATAGAATATAGCTTGAGTGGTAAAAGAGATCATTCTATGTACAAAAGGATATGAGTTTAAGTTTTCAATCTAAACATTTCAAAATCAAATTCTTAATTTTTTTAATAAAGGATGAATAGGATCTTCGAAATATTGTCAGAGTAGACTTTAGTATACTTAGAAAAAAAATTTTAATTTAACATGAAAAATCATAGAGCCAACAAAAGCACTAATAAGTCAATTCTTACAAGTCGAGCACTTCAAATATTCCTAATTGGAATTGTTCTACTAAGTGACTAACCAAGGAACCTAATGAACAATCAACAAAGGGTTTGTGTTGGCATTGTATAATACCCTCAGATATGTTTCAGGGGCAATTACATCTTTTGACCCTGTTTAGAGATATTTCCAATTGTATATGTGTTTTTAGATATATATAAAAGAAAATAATAATAATAATAATATATTGAAAAGTATGGAGGAGAAAGTCAATAAAGGAAAAAGTTTTTTTTTTCCTTTTGTCTTTCCATCGTTCTCTCGTCTCTTCCAACTTGTTCCATCCTTCTCACGTCTCTTCCAGAAGAAAGCAGCCTTCTTCCTTTCTTTGCTGCATTTTTAAGAACAGTGAGTGATTTTGGGAGGATTTTGGAAGATAAATAAGGAAGGAAAATAAGAGGAAACACTTTGGGAGCCTTGGTAACCAAAAGATCTCTTTCTTTTTCCCTTTTCCTATGTCTATATATATATTGGATGTATGTTATATGAATATATTAGTATGTTTTGGTGTTGATTTAAGGTAATTTTGGTGATAAAAGAAGTAAAACACAGAGAAGGAAGCCAACTTGTAAAGATTTGGCTTGAAATAAGGTAAGGGGAATCATCCTTGATATGTTGAATGTTTTAGGCTTTTGGTTCCTTGGATCTATGTTATAAATGATGATTTTGAAGTTGAGGAATGTTGTCTTGCCATTTGGGATGTCTATGTGTGTTATTTTGTTCATGGCAGAAAGTTGCATGATATTTACAGTTTTTGCCACTGAGTTCGTCCCATGTTTTGGCTGCCCTATCTGATGAGTTATGAACTCTATTATATCTTGTTGGAAAGCTCTTTGAATCCACTTTCCAATGATATATAACTTGTATGAATTAGAGATCATTTAGATTGTTAAATATTGTATGAACCACAAGGACTGTTTTACTAAATAAACAAAGGAGACAGTTTTGTCACTGAGTTTATCTCATGTTTTGACTGTCTTATCTATTGAATTATGAGTGCTTTTATATCTTGTTGGAAAGCTCTTTGAATTCTCTTTTCAACTATATATAACTTGTATGAATTAGAAACCGTTTCGGTTGTTAAATTGTATGAAAAAGAAGGCTGCCTTGCGAAATGACTGTTTTGTGAACAGTATTTCATGGTTATGGGCAAGAAAGAAAAGGAGGAAAAAAAAAAAGAAAGGAAGAAGAAAGAAAAGAAAGGAAAGGAAAGGAAAGGAAAGAAGAAAAGAAAAAGAAAGAAAAGCAAGAAAAGGAATTCGGGGCTCAAGATTTAGGGGTCGTCCCAAGAGTAATGTCTGGTGAGTTATGAATAAATTTAGATGGAAGCAAAATTAGTAAGATATAAGACCCGCATGCATGTTATAAACTATGAGGGGTCATTTTACACTACACCGCCCGTAGTAGGGCACGTCTGTAGTAGGATATAGACCCACAGTAGGGTCCGCTCACAGTAGAGCACAATTCATATCACATTTGGTGTAGTGAGAGAAAAAAAAGAGCTCGAGCTTAGAAAAGTGCAAATCCTTATAGTTAGCTTCCAGAAAGTATCAAATAGACACCAAATGGGACAAAGTATGACCCAAATAGTAAAAAATGAACTAGATTACCCCTTTAATCTCTTATAGAGGTTAGGATGTGAGGTGGAGTCTCGAAAGTGAGTTAAAACGGTAAAAGAGATTGTTTACTTGATTCCTTCCCCTTACAGAGTGTTCTTATCACTCACTTCCTTTTTTTTCCTGATTGTAGGTATAGGTGATCGAGATAGCTACAAGGCACGGTCAGGTCAGCGTAAGTAGATCCGACTGGAGCAGGTTATATCTGATTTATCTTACATGCATATAGTCACATGTTCTTATTGATTGTACGTTGTATATGATTACTCCATGTCTTTAGATGCTTTCAGATGAGTTTTCGTATGAGTATATACATCTTTTGTTTGCTTCTGGACTCTCAGTTTTATTAGAAAATTTTCTGAATACTTTTAGTGATGTGTTTATTTTAAAGTATTTTAAAAGAAAAAAATATAGACACTCCAGATATTAATTCGTAATATTTCTCCTTTGGTGGGTAGTACTTATGGGGAAAGGTGTTACAAGTTGGTATCAAAGCATGATTTTGGGAACCTAAAAGATGTTTTCTAAAATAAAATGGAGTAATCCAAAATAACACAGAGATGGAATACCCTCCAGCCATGTTGACCACCCTCTCAGCCGATCACTGTAAGTTAAGTTTTCACTTATACCTGTTGAGTTTTATGAAACTAATGTGTTTATTTTTAGGACCTATGAGTCAAACACCAGTAGATCCCTCTCAGAGGAGCTAGAGTGAAGGAGTAGCTCCCCAGGTACCCCAGAGGGCACTCAGTGCACATGATGTGCGAGAGATTTTCAGAGAGATGATGAGAGAGCACAAAAGTACTCCTACACAAGGAAGTGAGATGGCGCATACGCTGCCAATCTAGGGACATGATATGAGGGAGGTTACTTTTGCATCTACAGCAACCCCAATGAGGACTCAATTGCATCCTATTTTCAACCTCCTTAGTATGCACCAACCTAAAAAATTTGATGGTGCAAAGGACCCAATAGCAGCTAAAGAATGGTTGGAATCAGTAGAGAGTGCAATGGCCCTGTTTGGCATGACCGACCAAGAGAGAGTGAGATATGCCACCTATCTTTTCAAGTCAGGGGTAAGAATATGGTGGAACTTAGTCAGGGAGATGATCAATGTCTCAGAAATGACATTGTCCGAGTTCAGGCACCGATTTGAGGTAGAGTACAGGGGCACCGATGTTACTTGTATCAGGGCTCAAGAGTTATTAATCCAGTACAGGGGACAAATTCTGTAAAAGAATACTCAAAGTTTAATCAGCTGTCCCAATATGCCCTTGAGATAGCTAGCACAGAAATAGGTCATATGCAGAAGTTTGTGTATGGGCTAGATCCAAAGATAGCTTGAGATATTATGATTAGGGCGCAGCCACCCAGAACTTATGTAGAGGCCCTTGATAGAGCTTTGAAGGCAGAGATTTTTGTTAGGAAGAGGTTTAGTCAGACCACAGGGTAAAAGGTTACACCTCCTACTGCCATGTCAGTTTCTCCGATGAGTAGTGGTATAGTTTCAGCACAGAGAGGCCCTCCTCCAAACCAAGACAAGAAGGGTAAATGACCTTTTCAGTTTAGAGGCATGAAAAAGAATTGGAAGAGTGGAAAGAAACAAAGAGGACTTGAGATACTAGCTTGCCAGAAATATGGGAAGCAACATAGAGGAGAGTGTTTGATAGGCCAGGTAGTTTGCTTCAGATGTCGTCAGCCTGGACATATTGCTCATTTTTGTACAGTTACCCTAGTAAGAGTAGAGCAGTAGAAGCCTATTAGAGTAGCTACAGCTAGAGTTTATACGATCACCCAAGGCCCAGTAGAGGCTAACCCATCAGCAGTTACGGGTCAGATTCTTTTTCTTGATACTCTTATTTATGTTTTAGTTGATTGTGGAGCTACTCATTGTTTTGTAGCCAATAGTTTGCTTAAGAAGCTAAATGTAACCAGTTAGAATAGCCCAGAAGATTATGATCGAGTTACCTGATAGGGGGTCAATCATTAGTGAGATGATATTGTTAGAACAGAGTATTATGATTCAGGGTCGATAGTTACTAGTGGACCTAATTGTGTTCGAAATGCTAGATTTTGGCATAATTTTAGGGATGGACTTTTTGGGGAGATACGGAGTTAAGATTGATTGTAAAAAGAAGAAAGTGAGATTTAACCTAGACTTCGGAGATCAATTCGAGCTCGGTGTGGGTCATATCTGGAGTTTGATGATTAGTATGTTAAAAGCTAGTAAAATGTTGAAAAAGGGATGTACAAGATATTTGGCTCATATAGTAAGCAAGGTTGAGTCAGGCCCAACTATTGATAAGACGCAAGTGGTATATGAGTTTCTAGATGTGTTTCCAAGTGAGCTACTGGGATTAGCTCCCTAGCGAGAGGTTGAGTTTAGTATAGAGTTGGCACCTGGCACAACACCTGTTTCAAGAGCACCCTATCGAATGGCCCCTGTCAAATTATAAGAATTGAAAAAGCAGCTTCAAGAGTTATTAGATCATGGTTTTACCAGACCGAGCCATTCTCCTTGGGGAGCTCCCATTCTATTTGTGAAAAAGAAAGATAGGTCCATGAGGATGTGCATTGATTATAGAGAACTAAATAAAGTCACAGTTAAGAACAAGTACCTGTTACCCAAGATTGATAACTTATTTGATCAGTTGAAGGGATCCGTGGTCTTCTCCAAGATAGATTTGAGATCTGGTTATCACCAAATGAGAGTGGTAGAGAAGAATATACCTAAGACAGTTTTTCGAACAAGGTATGGCCACTTTGAGTTTGTAGTGATGTCATTCGAATTGACAAATGCCCCTGCGATATTTATGGATTTAATTAACAGGGTATTCTATAACTGTCTAGATAAATTTATTATGGTATTCATTGATGATATCTTAGTATATTCTTGCAGTCGAGAGGAGTATGAACAATACTTGAGGTTTACCCTCCAGAGATTGAGAGAGAAACAACTGTATGCCAAATTCTCAACATGTGAATTTTGGCTAGATAAAGTTACCTTTTTAGGGCATGTGATTTCAGCAAAAGGTATATCTCTAGATCCCAATAAGATTGAGGCAATAGTTGAATGGCAAAGACCAAAGACAATAAAGGAGGTTCGTAGTTTCCTGGGTTTGGCAGGGTATTATCGGAGGTTTGTGGAAGGATTTGTCAGATTAGCTAAACCTCTTACAACTCTCACAAAGAAAACAATGCCATTTCAATGGTCAGAAGCTTGTGAGGCAAGCTTCTAAGAATTGAAAAGAATATTGACTACTGCTCCAGTGTTAGCACTTCCAGAGGAGGGCGTTGAGTATGATTTATACACCGATGCCTCATACAGTGGTTTAGGAGCAGTGTTGATGCAGCGAGGCAAGGTGATAGCATATGCCTCAAGACAATTGAAAGAATTCGAAACTCGATACCCTACTCATGATTTGGACTTAGCAGTAGTGATTTTTGCTTTGAAAATCTTGAGACACAATTTGTATGAGGTAAGATGTCATATTTATACTGACTATAAGAGCCTTAGATATTTCTTCACATAGAAAGAGTTAAATATGAGGTAGAGGCAATGGCTAGAATTAGTAAAAGACTATGACTATGATATTAAATACCATCTGACAAGGCTAATGTGGTTGCAGATACCCTCAGTAGAAATGTGATGATATCACAATTGACGATCTAAGGAGAAATTCAGAGAGAGATGGACCGAGAGCAAATTGAGCTTGTGATTGAGGCCCTCGCCAAGCTAGAGATTCAACCCACTCTCATAGATGAGATTCGAGAAGCTTAGACATAAGATGAATGGTGTCAACAGAAAATTCAGAAGGTTTAAGAGGGTCTTGAGACAGATTTTCTAGTATCAAATAGAATTCTCAAATTCAAAGATCGAGTATATGTTCCCTAGATAACTGAATTGAGACAGAAAATTCTTACAGAGGCTCATAGTTCTCTTTACACTGCCCACCCTAAGGGTGTAAAGATGTATCAAGATTTAAAAAGACATTTTTGGTGGTCAGGCATGAAAAATGATATAGGTGAGTTTGTTACCAGATGTCTCACCTGTCAGCAGATTAAGGCCGAATACCAAAAAACTTCAGGGTTGCTTCAACCTCTGCCTATTCTTGAATGGAAATAGGAGCATATCTCCATGGACATTATCAGTAAACTCCCCAGAGTTCAGAATAGATGTAATGCTATATGGGTGAATGTTGATAGATTACGTCTTTTGATCTTGTTTAGAGATATTTTCAATTGTATATGTGTTTTTAGATATATATAAAAGAAAATAATAATAATAATTATAAGGGGCAATTACATCTTTTGACCCTGTTTAGAGATATTTTCAATTGTATATATATTTTTAGATATACATAAAAATAATAATAATAATAATAATAATAATAATAATAATAATATATTGAAAGTATAGAGGAGAAAAGTCAATAAAGGAAAAAGATTTTGCTTTCCTTTTGTCTTTCCATCATTCTCTCGTCTCTTCCAGCTTGTTCCATCCTTCTCACGTCTCTTCCAGAAGAAAGCAGCCTTCTTCCTTTATTTGCTGTATTTTTAAGAACGGTGAGTGATTTTGGGAGGATTTTGAAAGATAAATAAGGAAGGAAAATAAGAGGAAGCACTTTGGGAGCCTTGGTAACCAAAAGATCTCTTTCTTTTTCCCTTTTCCTATGTTTATATATATATTGGATGTATGTTATATGAATATATTAGTATGTTTTGGTGTTGATTTAAGGTAATTTTGGTGATAAAAGAAGTAAAACACAGAAAAGGAAGCCAACTTGTAAAGATTTGGCTTGAAACAAGGAAGGGGAATCATCCTTAATATGTTGCATGTTTTAGGCTTTTGGTTCCTTGGATCTATGTTATAAATGATGATTTTGAAGTTGAGGAATGTTGTTTTGCCATTTGGGATGTCTATGTGTGTTATTTTGTTCATGGCAGAACGTTGCATAATATTTACAGTTTTTACCACTAAGTTCTTCCTATGTTTTGACTACCCTATCTGATGAATTATGAGTACTATTATATCTTGTTGGAAAGCTCTTTGAATCCTCTTTCCAATGATATATAGCTTGTATGAATTAGAGATCATTTGGATTGTTACATATTGCATGAACCACAAGGACTGCTTTACCAAATAAACAGAGGAGGCAGTTTTGTCATTGAGTTTATCTCACGTTTTGACTATCTTATCTATTGAATTATGAGTGCTTTTATATCTTGTTGGAAAGCTCTTTGAATCCTCTTTTCAACTATATATAGCTTGTATGAATTAGAAAGCGTTTGGGTTGTTACATTGTATGAAAAAAAAGGCTACCCTGCGAAATGACTATTCTATGAACAGTATTTCATGGTTCTGGGCAAGAAAGAAAGAAAAAAAATGAGGAAAAAAAAAAAGAAAGGAAGAAGAAAGAAAAGAAAGGAAAGGAAAGAAGAAAAGAAAAAAAAAGAAAAGCAAGAAAAGGAATTCGGGGCTCAAGATTTAAGGGTCGTCCCAAGAGTAATGTCTGGTGAGTTATAAATAAATTTAGATGGAAGCGAAATTAGTAAGATATAAGACCCGCATGCATGCTATAAACTATAAGGGGGCATTTTACACTATACTGCCCATAATAAGGCACGTCCGTAGTAGGACATAGATCCATAGTAGGGTCTACTCGTAGTAGAGCACAATTCATATCACATTTGGTGTAGTGAGAGAAAAGAAAAGGGCTCGAGCTTAGAAAAGTGTCAAATCCCTATAGTTAGCTTCTAGAAAGTATCAAATAGACACCAGATGGGATAAAGTATGACCCAAATAGTGAAAAATGAACTAGATTATCCCTTTAATCTCTTATAGAGGTTAGGATGTGAGATGGAGTCCCAAAAGTGAGTTAGAATAGGAAAAGAGATAGTTTACTTGATTCCTTCCCCTTACTGAGTGTTCTTATCACTCACTTCCTTTTCTTTCCTGATTACAGGTACAGGTGATCGAGATAGCTGCGAGGCAGGGTCAGGTCAGCGTAGGTAGATTTGGCTAGAGCAGGTTATATCTGGTTTATCTTACATGCATATAGTCGCATGTTCTTGTTGCTTTTGGACCTTTTTGGGATGATTGTATAGTTGTATATGATTACTCAATGTCTTCAGAGGCTTTCAGATGATTTTTTGTACGAGTATATACATCTTTTGTTTGCTTCCGGACTCTTAACTTTCTTAGAAAAATTTCTAAACACTTTTAGTGATGTGTTTATTTTAAAGTATTTTAAAAGAAAAAAAATATAGTCGCTCCAGATATTAATTCGTAACATTTCTCCTTTGGTAGGTAGTACTTTTGGGGAGAGGTGTTACACATTGCAATGAAAAATAAGGAGCACCACTGCAAGCAGGGCAACTATTGTTGATTAAAGCAATGAGGAGGAACTAGATGTGGAGGATGACAACTATAATCATGAAGGTAACGATAAGAATGTTGAAACTGTCATGCACACACACTGATTATGCATTAGGTGGACATCTTTATCCAAAACTTAATGAGAGGTATATTTGTAAATTGTTATCTTCAATTCCTGTTAGTTATCTCTTGTATGTTGTAATCCTAAAATTAATAAGAAAGCCAAACGTGTATGCGGCCCTAATCATAGACATTGATCACCCAGGAAAGGTGTTAGAATTATGAAGCTTGAAAAAATTTGGATTCCTAAAAGAATTCGGATTTTTGAAAGAATTAGGAATCCTGAAAGATTTGGATTCCTTAAAGAATTTAGACTCTTGAAAGAATTTGGACTCCTAAAAGAATTTGGATTCTTGGAAGAATTTGGATTCAAGATGGTGTCAAATTTTGACATGTAAGTAAGTCAAACGAAGTCTTTTTTACTCAAATAAGATATCATTGGAAAGCTTATTTTGATATGAATCCAATGCCTCAACAAAGTCCCATGGTCAGGTTTACATAGATTTTCTGAATCTATGTTCTTTTTCGTTTTTGAGTCAAAATCAATTATGGATTACTTTTATGCTATCAAGGGATCTCCAAAATCTAAACGTCTCATAAAGTGTGTGTGTGATGTATCAAGGGATCTCCAAGGGATCTCCAAGGGCTTTAGACTTAGATTGACAAGTTTAGGAAGGTGAGAGACATTTTTGAGAGAGAGATTCATGATTGAGAGTGAGAAAGGTTGAGGCTTGAGTTTGTAATCATCAATTTAATAATAAAAGAAGTGCTAGTACACTCTGTGGACATAGGGAATTTCTTGAACCACATAAAACTCTTGTGTTTCTTTTATTTTATGCTTTTGTGATGTGTGTTTGATTGGGCTTTGTGACTTTTTTTTCTTCTTCTTTCTTTCTAGGTTTATCTCCTAACATCTGGTATCATAGCCTAGTTAGTTAGTGGTTGGTTTTGTTAGTTTGGGTGGAAGATCATGGTTCAGAGAAATACCATTACAAGGTTCGATAGGTCAAATTTCAGTTTTTGGAAGATACAGATGGATGATTACCTATACCAGAAAGACTCGTACTTGCCACTCAAAGAAAAGCCAATAGACGTAAAATATGAAGATTAGAAAGTGTTAGATTGCAAAGCCCTAGGCGTAATTCGATTGAGTCGATGAAGATCAATAGCCTTTAATGTGAAAAATCAAGACACGATAACATCTCTCATGAAAGCCTTATCAAATCTCTATGAACAACCTTTTGCAACAAACAAGGTATATCTAATAAAGAAACTTTTTTCTCTCTGAATGTTAGAAAATGAAAACTTTAAGAAGCACTTGAATGCATTTAATGAGATTATGAATTAGCTAATGTTCGTAAAGATCGAGTTTGATAATGAAGTACAAGCCTTGCTTATCCTCAGTCAGTTGTCTGAAAGTTAGGAGGGTACAGTCCAGTTGATATAATCATGATTGAAGAGATTCGCAGGTGTGAAGATGGGTTTTTTAATTCAAATTCAGCCTTAAATATGGAGAGTAAAGGAAGAAGCAACACTAGAGGTAGGCAGTGTGGTAGATCCAAGTCGAAACGTGGTAGGTCTAAATTTAAGAATTGTCTGAACAATTCGCAAGGTGGTAAGAAAGACATCGAGTGCTAGAATTGCCATAAGACGGGTAATTATCGGTCAGAATGTAAAGATTTAAAGAAAGAAAGTGATAGTCAGACTAGTGCAAATCATATTTCAGAAAGCTTAGATGATGCTTTAGTTTGCTCTTTGGAGGATAATAATGAGTCATGCATATTGGACTCAAAAGCATTGTTTCATGCTACCTCTAGGAAGGAATTATTTGAAGAATATGTAGCAAGCAACCTGGGTAAGGTTTATCTTAGTGATGACAAGGCATACGACATTGTGGGTAAAGGAAAGGTGAAGATCAACCTGAATGGATCTCTTTGGAATCTGGATAATGTGAGGCATGTACCTAATTTAAAGAAAAAACTAACTTCAATTGGGTAGTTGGCTGCAGATGGTTACGTGAAAACCTTTTCAAAAGATGTTTGGAAGATTTCAAAATGAGCTATAACTATTGCTAGAGGAAAGAAGAATAGAACTCTTTACACAACCATAGATGGACATGGTTTACTTGCTATAGCTGAAAGTAAAGATGAGCCCAACCTATGGCATCAGAGGCTTGGACATATGAGGGCCAAGGGATTACAAGTTATGCATTTGAATGGCAAGTTGCTAGATTTGGAGCAGATGATTATGTATAAAATAGGAAATTTATAGAGTCTTCTAATGGGTGAGTATCTAAACCTAACTATTTTAATCATGATGATGTGCCTATTTGTAAGAATCTTAAATTAGGTACATAATCAAAAGCCAATGAAACTATAGAAAAAAACCAGTCACTACTTCAAGTTCGACGTCTGTAGGTGTGGACTTAAAAGATCTAGTAAATGCACTACAAAGGTCTAAGTGACGTCGAACACCAAACAAGAAGTATGACCTAAACTATCTGCTACTAACTGATGGCAGAGAGTTGAATGCTATATTAAGGCATGTCAGGTAGATGATTCTAGTAAGTGGAAGCTAGCAATGAAGGATGAGATGAAGTCTCTGAATTCGAACCATACATGGGAGTTAACAGAGTTACCAAAAGGTAAAAAGGCACTCCAAAATAAATGGGTCTTCAAAATTAAGGAAGAACATGTTGGCTCTAAGAGGTACAAGGCTAGATTAGTGGTCAAGGGTTTTCAACAAAAAGAAGGCATTGACTACACAGAGATATTTTCCCCTATTATGAAGTTGAGCACAATTTGATTAGTCTTGAGCATTGTGGCAATAGAAGATTTACATTTAGGGTAATTAGATATAAAGACCACTTTTCTACATAGTGATCTCGAGGAAGAGATCTACATGATGCAACCAGAAGGTTTCACAGAAAAAGGAAAAGAAAATCCGATATGTAAGTTGACCAAAAGCTTGTACGGCCTTAAGCAAGCTCATTGTCAGTGGTATAAGAAATTTGATGGCTTTATGCAAAAGAAAGGACACTTGAGATGCAATGCTGACCATTGTTGTTACTTCAAGAAGGTTGGTGCCAGTTACATTTAAGGCTAGATTCGAGCCGAACCGAGCTCGAGCACCGCTCAATTCACATATACTTAGCTCGAGCTTGTGAAAGCCAAGCTCAAATTTAGCTCAGTTCATTTTTTGTTTTCAAAACGACATCGTTTTAATACATATTGATCAAAACGATGTCATTTTGTATCAAAAATTTTAAATAGAAAATCTGATGAGCAGCTCGAGCTTGAGCTCAACTAAGGTCGGCTTGTTTTGGGCTCGACCAAGCCAAACTTAAGCTAGCTCAGTTCGAATCCAGCCCTAATTACATTATCTTATTACTCTATGTTAATGACATGTTAGTAGCTGGAGCAGATTTGGAAGAAACAAAAAAGTTAAAAAAACAACTATCTAATGAGTTTGAGATGAAGGATTTGAGGGCAGCAAAACAGATTCTTGGAATGAGAATTAACAGTGATAAGAAAAAAGGTAGATTGCAATTCTCTTAAGCATAGTACATTCGTAAGGTTCTTTAGTGTTTTAGCATGAGTGATGTTAAACCAGTCAAAATTCCTATAACTAGTCACTTTAGACTTTCCAAGGATCAGTGTCTAAACACAGATGAAAAAAAGGCTTACATGGATAAAGTCCCATATACATCTGCAATTAGAAGCTTAATGTATGCTATGGTTTGCATGAGGCCATATATTGC
Source organism: Mangifera indica (assembly GCF_011075055.1). Taxonomy (NCBI): domain Eukaryota; kingdom Viridiplantae; phylum Streptophyta; class Magnoliopsida; order Sapindales; family Anacardiaceae; genus Mangifera; species Mangifera indica. Next base: position 771,697 of record NW_025401095.1, on the reverse strand, counting down.
TTATGCAGTGGGAGCAACTAGTAGATTTATGTCTAATCCAAGCAAGTAACATTGGGAAATAGTTAAATGGATTTTAAGGTATCTACAAGGTACAATAGAAAAATGTTTATGCTTCAAAAGAGGTGATTTAAAGCTACAAAGATATGTTGATGCTGATTTTGCTGAAGAGGTGGATCATAAGAGGAGCACTATAGGGTACGTTTTTACTTTGGGTGCGACAACCATTAGTTGGGTTTCTCAATTGCAGAAGATTGTGACGTTGTCTACAACTAAGGCAGAGTATGTGGTTGTTACAGAGGCAAGCAAAGAACTAATTTGGTTACAATGTCTATTAGCAGAATTGAGATTTAAACAAGTGTTGAATGTGTTGCACAGTGACAGCCAAAATGCGATACACTTAGCCAAGAATTTGACATTTCATTCGAGGGCCAAGCATATAGGTTTAAGATATCACTTCATTTGCACTTTGTTGGATGAAGTTGTGTTGACACTTGTGAAGATTCTTAGGAGTAAGAATTCAGCTGACATGTTAACCAAGCTAGTGACTATTGAGAAACTGGAGCTGTGTTCAGCTTTAGTTGGTCTTCAAGTTAGTAGGCTAAAAGAATTTGGATTCTTGAAAGAATTTGGACTCCTGAAAGAATTTGGATTTCTGAAAGAATTTGGACACCTAAAAGAATTTGGATTCTTGAAAGAATTTGGATTCTTGAAAGAATTTGGACTCCTAAAAGAATTTGGATTCAAAATGGTGTCAAACTTTGACATGTAAATAGGTCAAACGAAGTCTGTTTTATTCAAATAAGATATCGTTAGAAAGCTTATTTTGATATGAATCTAATGCCTCAAAAATCATAGCAAAGGAGCTCTAACGCGCCTCAACAAAGTCTCGTGGTCAGGTTTATACAGATTTTCCGAATCCGTGCTCTTTTTGCTTTTTGAGTTCAAATCAGTTATGGATTACCTCTATGCTATAAATACACATGCTTAATGTCTCATAAAGTGTGTGTGTGATGTATCAAGAGATCTCTAAGGGCTTTAGACTTAGATTGACAAGTTTAGGAAGGTAAGAGAGATTTGTGATTGAAAGTGAGAGAGGTTGAGGCTTGAGTTTGTAATCATCAATTGGATAGTGGAAGAAGTGTTGGTGTACTCTGGGGACGTAGGGAATTTCCCGATCCATGTAAAACTCTTGTGTCTCTTTTATTTTATGCTTTTGTGATGTGTGTTTGATTGTACTTTGTGACTTTTTCTTCTTCTTCTTCTTTCTTTCTGGGTTTATCTCCTAACGAAAGGATCCTCCACTATTTTTCAGACAGATTTGCAGATCAAAATCCAAAGACCTTGGCCTTGTTCTCCGTGTAAGTGATATCATATAATTAGCTTTAGCAAACTAAGTCTTCTTTTGAGCTGTTTTTGAACTGCTTGGATCAATTTGTATTGTTCAGGTCGGACACTCAGCATCAGGCTTTGCATGTAGAGGAAGGCAACAAAGAAGATGAAATTCAAATTCAAGGTGATGATACTTCGGGGTTCTGGAAACGCTTGCTGATTGAAACATTCGACCTGGATACTCCTTGTGATTGTCATCTTCATGCATCCTTTGCATTACTACTCTTAGGTCATCAATCCCCACAAAAATTGCCTAGAAATCCAAACTGAATTGTACGCCACAATATGTGTAGTCACCTTCTTCAACACTTACATGCTGCTGTACGTTGCCCATGTCATCAGAAATATCTTCAAGAAAACTATCACTAAAAATAAAGGGATACAAACATTTAGTGTTTACTCAAGTACCAGTCCTGTTGATGACAATGGTAAGCTCTCATGTTCACAATTTCATTTAGGAAAAACAATACCTGGATATATCAAACTATCACTTTTTTCCATACTGAAAGTTTAGCCCCTTAATTCTATGAGAACATCTGAAAGTTTGGTTCTTTTAATCTGTGGAGACGATACTTTCAGATTTGACAAGGGGAACAACGGACAGGATTTTCTTGACTACGACGAACTCGTTTCTTTTCGGGTATATGCTTCTGGTTATTGGGCTCTCAATAACTATTAAAAATGCTTCCAAGCGTACCGCCTTCATTGCCGAAGCCAAGTGGGCAAAAGCTGTGTTCAATCTTTTCCTTTACTTGCATGGAGGCCATGTAATTCAAATTCAGTCATTTCTTATTTGTTGTATTTCTGGTTCTGGAGTCAGGTATTTGGAGCGATATGGTACTGTTTTGCGATCGACAGAGTTCTTGTATGTTGGAGGGATGAATATGTTTCCGACAACACGTTGAAATTTAGTTCTTTTGTCTGTGGTAATCAGAATTTAAAGAAGCTAACCTGTCAAAAAACAGCACAAGCCGGAGAAAGTATTAGAGAGTTCGGAATATCCCATGATGCTCTTAAATACAGGATTGTAGAAATGAAACCATTTCTGAAGAAGTTTTCATTCTGTTTAAGATGGGGTCTGCAAGTTCTCAGGTTAGTACCTATCTATCACACTACAACAAATATTAAATTTAGGGACAAAATATTTAGAGACAATTTTAATTTTGCCTAAAAATGTTACTTTTAGAGACGAAATTTTAATTTCATCCCAAAATAATTATTTTAGGGGACAAAATTTTAATTTCATCTCTAATAAGTTAAGATTTATTTTTAAGGTCGTCCCAAAATCATAATTTTAGGGACAATTTAATGTTGTCATAGAATGATATTTTTAGGAGACAAAATCTTAATTTTGTCCATAAAAATGTAGAATTTATTTTTAGGGACAATTTTAATTTCACCCTAGAATGTTACTTTTATGGACAAAATTTTAATTTTGTCCCCAAAAACATAGGATTTATGTTTAGGGAAGATTTTAATTTCGTCCACAGATGATTTATGTCTTTTTTAATTTTGTCCTAGGAAGGAAAGGGTTGGATAACTTCTAAAGCTAAGGTAAAATATGAAAGTGAAATAAATGAGCATTCAACTAAATGTTAAAAACAATGTTTGATTTTGGTTATTGTGGTTTACATTATTTCATATAATTTGATGTTTACATTGAATATCCTAAAATGCAGAATGAAATGATAGAGTTGAAGGAAAAGAGTTTATCAGATGAAAAACCATTAACTACAGATAAAATTTGTGATGAAGTGCTTGGAACTTAGTCTGGCTATATTAAGGGACTTGGGTATGGGCCAAATCCTAAGAAGAAAATAGGACTAGATCTTCAAATTAAGAGACTTGAAAATGCTCTTAAAGAATCTGAAGATAGGTTTAAAGAATCAAAGGAAAGAAATATCAAATATCAAGAGAAAGTAGATGAATTAACCGCTCGCTTAAAACAACAAGCAAAAATGTTACAGATGTTGTTAGCCTCTAGAAATCATCCACATGCTACTTCAAGGTAAAAATCATAAGTAATTTGTATTTGATGTGATTTAAATCAACAAATAAATGTCACCTGAGTATGAAGTTTAGCAATTGAAGTATAATTTTTCTATGCATAGTAGAGAGTTTCATGTAATTGTTATGCTTGTGTGGTTTCAGGTCATACTAAGTTCATTCTAATTTTGTTTGTTAAAACTTGCATTTTCTTTCCTTTTTTTATAGGTTTAATTTAGATTAGTGCTAATGTTTTTGTGATGGTGGAGATCACGTTTGTTGGTTTTTTATGCTTTAATATTCTTAATTTATATGTGATTGATGAAAACAGTTAAATTGCATTATTCCATTGTCAAGTTTTGTCCGTTTGATTGTTGAGAAATTGAGAAAATGTAAGAATAAAGTAACATTTGATATTTTAATTCTAAAAATAGTCTTTTGATTCTAGTGTCAAATTTTCTTTTTCTAGTGCATAAATGAGTATTCAACAATTATCTTATGATTTATTTAATGGTTGAGTTACTTGTTGTGAGACATCTTGATAAATTGTTGTTTCTATAATTGGTTCAACAAACCCAACATGATCCAAGGTAATTGAGAAGTTCATATGATGTAAGCACTATGAACCATATTTTTTTAATTGTTGAGTTTACATCTTTTGGTAGTTTCATGTGGTGTATAATTTTATTATTATTGTTTTATTTTTAATATTGTTAAAGAATAGGTAGTCTGACAAGATAATGACACTAGATGTGCTAGTAAGTATTTCCTGCTTTAGGGGTTGTAGAGATTAGCTACTTATGTGATGGCTAAATCATGACAAAATATGCTTACTAAATAAGTAAATAATGTAATTGATACATACTTTAAACTTTATTGTTTTTGTTTCAAATTGTAGATTGGTATTGATGTAAAAGAGTAGAGCAATATTTTAGCTTTTGCAAAACATTTATAGATTGATATTGATGTAGACTAGTAGTTGTACCTCTTTTCATATTTAAATTGTGATTGAAGTGCCATATTTTGACATCTAATTAATGAAGAAAGCATAGTTTTTTTCTTACTAATGGGTGACACTTATGACCTTTTTTTTTTAGTTAGTTATAATTAAATGTTTTAATGATTACATTTATAGATTTAAATATATTGTTAGTATTTAGTTATTAATTGATTTGTAATAGTAATAATTTGATATAATTAATAATTTTTATTCAATTGAAAAAATGTTTTATATGAATTGTTGGATTTCGAGAATTAATATAATTATTAATTTTAATTTATGATCGAAATTCTCATATCAAATGCATCACATAAATCAAAACAAAAATTTTTGTCCTTGATTCCCAATATAATTAGGGACTAAATTTTTTATTTTTGATTCACAACACAATTAAAGACTCAAAAAATTACTTTCAATTCACTACTTAATAAGGACGAAAATATTTGTCCTTAATTTATTATACAATCAAGGACCAAAAAAATTGTCCTCAATTTGTTACACAATTAAGGACAAAAAATTTTGTCTCTAATTTTTATACAATTAGGGATGAAAAATTTTATTTCTAATTCATTTCACATTCAAGGATGAAAAATGATGTCTCTGGTTCATTACACATTTAAGGACGAAAAAAATTGTCCTTAATTTAATGTATAATCAAGGATAAAAAATTTTGTCTCCAATTCATTATATATTCAAAGACAAAAAAAAAAAATCTCTAATTCATTATACAATCAAGAACGAAAAATTTTGTCTCTAAATATAATCTTTTTGGGACGAAATCTATTTTATTTATGGACAAAATATTTTGTCCTAAAATGTGTATCCTTTTATAACAAAACACTATTTCGTTTCTAGTTATTAAGAACGATCTCATTTTTTGTGGATATTACCAATTGCTAATTCACCTTTTTTGATGATTTGATCTTTTGTTTTAAATGACTTTTTAAGACGAAATTTTGATTTTTTGGGACATAAATTTTTATCCTTAAATTGAATATTTGTTGTAGTGTCACCTCTTTAATTATAGGGGGACAAAATTGAATAGAAATAAACTATAAAGAAATCATTAAATAATAAAGTCTAGAGGGGTTAATATAAAATTTGGATGATTATATTGATACTTTAAATATACTAAACTAAAAGAATTCAAAGTAAATGGGATCAGCTTACCCTGCCACTGTATATAGAATACATTTTCTATTTATCCATTTACTTATTTTTGCAGTTGTTTCGCTCAAAATCTCAAATCCAGGTACCCTTCTCCTGGAAAATATATATGTGATTTCTGCAGTCATCTATTCCACACTGCTATTTGTGCTCTTAAATGGAAATACGAGGGTTGATAAATGATCTGTTTTATTTCAATATGCTTAAGCATTAAATGTTGTATAGTGGTGATATGAATTATAAGGGGTTACAAGAATATAGGAAGTGCAAATTTCTGAAAGGTAAATTTTTCAAGAAAAATTGTGGTGGTAGCGGAATTCAGGTGGCTAGGCCTAATCTTGTAGCCCACCATTGATTTTAAATGCACGTAATGATTAAGATCATATTCATTTGTTAATCTAGTAGAACATAACTGGTATGTGTGAACTAGAACAATAGACCATTATGTGGATACTATTTGATATGGAATAATGACTAGCGAGTAGACGTATCAAGTGTCTTTGTCAACTAATGTTTGCATATAAAAGCTATATTAAATTGCATGTAAGGGAAGTAAACGTGTGTACCACAAATAAAGAGAGATAAGATTAAGAGCTCAAACATAAAGAAATTAAAAAAATATATCTACTTTCATCTTGTAACCTTCTTATTCATAGTGAACTTTTTTTGATTGTTTATCTGTGGATTTTCTCATAATGGGTTTTCCACATAAGTATTTCATTATTTTTGTTTATTTTCTTTGTGTTTTATAACATTAAATATATTTATTTATTTCTCGAGTGGTGCTTCCTATACAGACATATCTACAATCCAATGGAGAAGAACTAGAGCATATGATCAACAAAATGAAGGTGGAAGAATGCTTATGACATTTGAAAAAGTGAGTACCTTTCTTAATGTCTTCTCACCTTTAATTTAAAATCATTTAATCACATAGTAACATATCATTATTAGTATACAAATTAACAATCATTTTTAGTGTACATAGTTTTAGTGTTATGATAAGCACAAACATTTAGAAAACCTTATTACATGCAAGCATTGTTTGATGTTGGATGTATTCTCATCCTTGTTCTTGAATGTATATATATCAAGGTACAAGACTGGGGAGTTCTAAAATTAAAGGAGCTGAGTTCTCATATCAAGTCATCTTTTTATAGTGATCGCACTCTTATATTCTAAGAGGGTGAACTGATAAGTGAAGTTCTCTTTGTGCTTAAAGGAAAACTATGGAGATACACCTCCAATGGCACTTATCATGGCAGTGGCAACAATGTTAAATTCTTTAGGAAAACACTTGTTAGTTGGATTCAAACCCTTAATCATCTAGCCTCCCAATATCAACATCAACTATTGACACACATGTGAATGTGGAAGCCTTCACTCTTACAGGCTATGACTAGAAAGGCGTGTTCATTAATAAGCCAAAGTCATTATTAGTGTATGTCGTAGGAACCGTTCGTATTGTTGGTTTTGGGGCATTTTATATTGTATACGTGTAAATATGATTTATCAATAAAAGCTTTTGTTTACATTTGTAAACTACTTCCTTTATTTGTTTATATATAAAGTGTATAAGTGAATTGTTCAGATAATTCACTTAATAAATAAAACTGGATTATTGAATTGTTCCCTACAGATGTGATAATAGTTGGGCAATAATATCAAACAGCAGACGTACTGAATGTCTCTATTGAATATCATAAGATAATATTAGTATGAGTGATAATGATGGTCATGTCACTAAGGCATGAGTATGTATTAACAATTAATGAACTATTTTTCGAATATGACCAATTATGATAAGTTAGATGGTCATTGCGATGTAGTCAATGATTTACCGTATGATTATTCTAGTGTACAGAATAATCCTTTAACTCGAGATATCATGGTTGAATTCGATAAGATGCATATGGTTCATATGGTGCATAAATAGAGAGTTAGTCACATTCAAAACGAAAAGATCATGTTGGCCATACGTTGTTTGTATGCGGAGATGAATGATGATCAAGATAGAATTTGTTAACTCAAAGTTATTGGATTTAGAGTATCTGTTAACTCTATCTAATTTCGAGTTCTTACACGAATGTTAAGAAATATTGGAAATCAAAATCTCTTGCCAGAGTGTAATGTTAGTTATACAAAGAATGTTTGTGATGACATATTTTGAATATATCGATTGACAATTTGTAAAGTATCGAAGTTAAGGTTTTTATGATCCATAAACTCAAACTCGATCAAGATTTGACAACAAAAAGATCTTACCTACATGAAATGTACGATTAGAAATTAGGTTCGATAAGGTGTTTCTTCATTATGGTTTAAAGACTATGACACATTACTAGATGTTTACCATAGTCGTTGAGTTTTCAAATATATATTTTAGATCATTTGAAAAGGGCTCATGGTTATGTCACGGTGAACCTAAAGGGTCAAACTAATAAACCAAGCATTTAAGAGAGTAAGGATTGATTATCTAGGGTTGGCTAGCACCTTCCAAAGGGTAATAAAGGAAAGATCATATAAAGTGTTATATGGGTGTGAAAGAACATTTTAAGAGTTAAAATGTTTATGAGATAAAATTAAGGTGGCTAATGTATATATAAGATATGCATGCATAGCTATTATGTAAATAGAGATTTTCATGGAACCATGCAACAATTAAAAAATTGTCAATTAAGTCCACCACTATATAAAGCTAAAGTTAGTGGAATTTTATGGATAAGTTTCATTTTAGCTAAAAATTTCTCTCACCTCAAATTCTCTCTCTAATTTGGCTAAGGCCATTTTATGCTTGTTTTGGTGCAATCTTTTAAAGGCATTACAAGTGTGGTATTCCATTCCATCATCTTCATCCAAAAAAAAAAAAAAAAAGCTTGGAGAAGGTATATTTTCTACCTTTCTTAGATAGTTCTTTTTATGGCATTGATTCTTGTATGAATGGTTCATGCATGTGGTTTTCCATTGTCATCTTCACCTCCAAATCTTTTAGCCACCAACAAGGATAAGCCCCAAATTAATCCTCCAGAGATATAAATTTATCAAATGTGTTCAGTTTTGAAGTTTTCATGTATGTGATATGGAACATTCGGCTACTTATATTGCACATTCAGTCAATCTTTCTTGTCAAGATTTGGCCATGGATGGCATCAAATTTGTGGAAGGAGTAATATCTAAAATGTTTATAATCTTGTGGGCACTAATTATGAGTGCATATTGGCTTGTGATTCACAATAATGTTTTATACATCCTTTCTTTGAATAAAACTATTTGGAAACCAGTTGTTTATACCTAAGTACAAAAAATCATGAGTCATTATATGATTAAGTGTTACTTTTTCTCTAATTTAAAATTACTTAATCTCATGATGACACTGATTGTTTGTACCCATTATTTATGCACATAAATATATTACCTTTCTATTTTGTTCTTCCTCATTTGTAACTTATAGAATAATAGACCTTCAATAAATTCCAGAAGGTGAAACTTTAGAAAATTCATCTCTTTGATTGAGATAACCTAGGTTGTCTCCAGTTTTTTCTGTTATTTAGAACAGGATATAAAATCCCACAAGTCTTTCAAATGTTTCATTCCACTTAAGCATTTATTATGTGATTACTTTATTCTTGCTTTAACTTGCCATCACAACAACAAAACTATAGCCTTGTAGGCAAATGCTAAA